>NC_073719.1:9155441-9472153 GCF_023634085.1 Falco cherrug | reverse complement strand
ATGTTTTCCTCTGTCCCCTCTACACTTGTAAGGGGTACAGAGTAGGAAGGGTGTACAGTGGGCTATAGTTTCATTTGTCTTGCAGTAAGAAGGCTTTTTGGTGTGGGGCGCTCTGCCTGTTGTTTGGAGAGAATTTTTTTTCCTCACATTCCCCACAAATTGAAATATCCATCTGTAAACCCTTTCCTTTAGGGTCATCACCCATATGGCTTCCGCAGGTCTCATTTGTTAGTGATTTTCTTTCTCTGTGCTTTTTGGAAATTGAGGTAATACTTTTTTATGGCAAGCTGGTTTAAAACGTTTCTGTGTGAGAAGAGATGGAACTTGATTTAGAGGCACTGCCACTGCTGTCTAGCACTAATGGTTTGAATAACTGAAGTGAAGTTTGGGCCTACTACTTTTAGCATTTGACTGTGAAGAAAAATATGACTACATGACTAGAGTATGAACAGCAGAGCAAGCCCCCATCTGCAGTAGGGCTGAAACAGCAGTGTACTAGGGTGTCAGCTCTGGGATCCATTGCAGTGAAGGCTTCTGCCAGCAGTGGATGTAACTTGCACAATTTTCTGTAAATCTGGAATTGCCAGTATTTCTGAGTGAAAAATCTGAGAGAGTTAAAGATCAAGTGAAATACCTTACTTCAACCATGCTGTGTGATCCAGAACTGAAGTTGATTACCTTCAGACTTATGGCCATTGACCCAAAATCCCTATATGACCTTTTTGGTATCCTCTTTGGGCATGCGGTCTGGGATCCTGATTAAACACCACTCTGTAGGTTAGGCTGGTTAGCTGGTGAGTTTTTGCCAAGTAGAGTTCTGAATGATTAATGCTTTCTGCTTTTGGCTCAGTCCAGACAAGAATTTTGGATTGTTCTTCCTTACCTTACTGCCAATTTTTCCTTAACAGTCTTCCAACTGTCATTTTGTATCTTCATTCCCCCACCGCCCCCACTCCCCCCTTTTTTTAAAGTATTGTTCTTGGTAAAAACTAGCTAGTGAGTTTAAAAGTTCCTGAAATTTGGGAAAACAGGGAGAAAGAAACAGACAAGTAAATATTAAATGCTATTATACAAATCTCATTTCTGTGGGAAATTACAACAAAAATAACTTTGCTCTCAATTCAGTTTGTGGATCTGGTGGTTAGAATTAAAGATTACCAGCAAATCGAGTTTTCTCCTGTTGTGCTCTGCAAATGGTCATAGTCTACAAGTGTGGCGGGTTTGTGGTTTTCTTGTAAAACAGTAAGCATGATCTGTAAATCAGCTACAGCACTGAAATGGGTTGGGGATGATGGTTGTTATCATGTAAAGTAAGAAACAGCAGGATGAAGAACCTGTCCACGTCTTACAAAAGGAGTGTAGAAAGATGTGGTCACAGAGATCCTTGAGATTTCCTGAGCTTTCTTAACAGGGGAAGAAGATTCAGGGCACTAAGGGTATATGGAAAGCAGAGGAGGAACAGCTCCTTTTATAAAGTGCTCTTTACAGCCCTTTGTCTCTCATCTTTCTCTAGTGTCTCTCTGCCTTCTCTCTTTCTTACTTGCTTTTTGAATTTGCTTTATTGGTGAGAGAACTGAAAGAATACTAATCCAACTGTATCTGCATGTTTCTAGTATGCAGGAGGGATATAGCTGAGGAAAAGTGAGTGTCTGAAGGTGGTTGTATAGCCAGTTAGTAAATGCATCTGGTAGAGAGAAGCAGTCTCCTTTTTTTTTTCCTTCTATCTTCTGAATCTGTACTTACATACATTAGGTGTATTTCATGCTGTCATTCCCAGTTTACTGCTCTTTTAAAATGATGGCTGCCACTTATCCATACTGAAGTGTTGAGTGAAGTTGGTAATGACTATATATAATGTAACAATCCTGGCTCTAAGAACAAGCAGAATTAAATTAATGGGCTCCTTCGTCATTGACTTTCTCATCAGATTGAATTTCTGTTGTTAATTTGTTGTTAAAACTGTTGCTGCCTCTTACCCAAGGCATAGTCAAAGAAGAGACTACTGTAGAGTCCTCTGATTATGTACAAAAGCATGCTAATTTAACATGTCTGTGTTTGGATAGCTAGTATTTTATTTGGCTGTTCTTTTGAGAGTAAGTTTACATTGACATTCTTCTCTCTAGCAGATGTGCTGTGTGTTTTGTTTTCTAGGTAGTTATCACAGATTTAAGTCTTCTGTGTTTCAATAAATTCTTGACACAGGCAGTGGAAACTAATATTAATATTAAAAACATGAGTTTTAACACGTTGGACCAGAGCAGTCTTTCATCCAAGGACCAAACCAAGGCCCAGTAGTATGACCATTTTTCAGAACAACTAAGCTTAGAGGATCTTTTGATGTGATTCAAACAGCAAAACTAATGGCACAGAGTGAATCTGAAACACAAATCTGACTCCAAGGAAGAGCTTAGCAGCAGTTTACTTTGATTATTGTAGACATTTATTTTAAGAAGGCAAAGTTATATCATCAGCAATAAAGGAGTCTTGACATAATTTTTAGTCAATGCAAGACCACTTCATACAAAATGTCCATAGCTTCATCTATACAGGCCTCTTATGTGCTAGATTTTTCTGCATCTGCCATGGTTCAGGATTCTGTGTCATGTTAGATGCTTTCTATCTGCATGTTTGGATATTCTTGCTTGGTTGAAAGAGGCTTCTTGCTACAACTGGAATTAAGATAATACATATTTAAATTTCATGGAAATGTGTTTCTCTTAATACAAAGACTATAAAAGCAATAGGTAAGGTATATTTTTAGTCTTTCTATGGTACTTTTCTAATCTTTCTTTAAACCTACCGTTGGACTTGAAAAATATCACATGGTAGTAAACCAGAAGTGTCAGAAATCTTGGCCTATATTACAGTTGATGCTTCAATTCTTCCTAGCCCCCTCCACTTCTGTATTTTATTGTCCTTGAGATCAACAAGCTATTTCCCCAAAGGATCCATGATACTTAGAGATATTTGAACACCTGGATTAACTGTGTGGCTTAGTGTGCTTTTCTTGCCTTTCACCTCTCAATAACAGAGTACAACACCTGATATGAATCAAAAGTAAGTTTCAACCATTTGGTATGACAAACAGGTTCCTGTCAAGAAAGACCTAAAAGGCTACTTTGGCTGAATTGGAGTTTCTACTCAAGCTGAATTTATAGAAAAGTCAGCATAGTGACTTTCCCCCTCAACATCACCAATTGACTTACTGTGAAAGCATTTATTTTGTGGCTATTTTTCTTGTCAGGTGATATTGTCACCTTTCATGGTGCAGTATACCAGTTCAGTCTTGTTACTGCACAAACATAGGAAGAACCAAACTCTAAGCTAGCATTAGAAATTGTGTAATTAAAAGTATGTAATTAAAAACATTACTTAGCAGTTGATGCTTCACCACATTTTTTTCTGCTTTGGTATTCTCATAACACACACATGAAGAGACAAAACCAAGTTCCACCTGCTACTCTCAATTAGAAGACATGCTGCCCTTGTCTTTCTCTGTAGCTGGACTGTAAAAGAGTTAACGTTGCTTGGAGCAGCATGAAATTTCACACTGTCACTAGTCTAAAAGAGAGTATGCACATAGTTCTTTAGTGGTCTTGTTCCCTGGGTTCAGGCTGCCCTCTCCACATACCTCATAAAGCACTCTAGAAGCAGACACAGTTGTGTGCCATAATTGAAAGACAAATGGCTAAGATTTGTTACTTGAAAATCTGGTTGTTTTTAAACCAACTTTGTTTTATTAGCATATGGGTATTTCTTGAAAAAAATAGCGTATTCTTAATCCAAGTGAAGAGATTGCAGTATGAATGTTTGTTATACTTAAGATGAGTTTATTTAAAACAAATACACCTGTCCCCAGGGCATAAGAACAATGTAGTGATACATTGCAAAAGCAAATGCAGATGTGATAACCATAGTTTTATTTGGTTTATTATTATAGTAAAGATTGAGGTGAAAGTCTTGGGCAGCAGAATGGTTTCTTACTGGCATGGCAAATATTTGTCTTTGTTTTCAAGATCTATTTTGTCAGCTTCTGACAAATACAAATTTTGGCAGATATGTAGGTTGCAAATTCACTCTGACATTTTTGGAGATAACCTTAGAATATGAGGAGCTTCCTTATTATTTTAATTTTCAGATATAAATGTGTCTGCAGCTTTTTTTTTTTCCTTCTCTACAAATAATTTGAAGCTAACACCAAGCATATATCAAGTTTTGGGAGATCTGTTCAGAACCACGAATGCTGTAAACCTACTTTAGGATTTGAAGCCTTACCATTTAACCTAAACGTCATACAAGCCATGCATTTGACTTTGTTCTACCATGCGTATGAATGCCTTTAAAAAAAATAATAAAATACTTGAGACTGAGGGCCTGATCTTAAGCACATTACAAAGCTCAAGTACTTTAATATTTGGTAATGAGCAGTGGGAATTGTTAGTGTACTGTGTGTCTATAATGCTGTTTGAGCTGCCTGCTAAGTGACAGTATGAATTGCTTTAGGAATAAATAGTAAAAGAATTGATATTGTATAAGAGTGTTTTTTTAATGAAAACTGTATCTAAAATTAAATATCAGAGAACCAGTCCACTGGTTGCTAAATGAATGTTTCCCGCCTCTCCCTTTATCTTGCAGGCATACAGGAGTTTCCAGAAAATATAAAAAATTGTAAAGTCTTGGCAGTTGTTGAGGCCAGTGTAAATCCAATTTCAAAGTAAGTTTGTAAATTTTGTCATTTTTTGTATTTTATGCAAACACTACCAAGTCTCAAGCATGGCCCAGACAACTTTTTGTGAGCCAACCTTTGGAGACAAGGAGCAGAATTACCTGAGAAGTATCTTCATTAACCTCATTGCACTGTGATACAGTATATAGCTGTCAGTAAAATATTTTGCCCAAGTTAATAGGCTATGTGAGCAATCCTACATCATGCCATGTGGCTTTCTCAGCTTTAAGTCCATCACTTCTCTGTGAAGTTAGAGAAATACACAGAGTTTTGTTTCTTATTAATAAATTTTACTCTAAAACCTGTACGACTTCTTTCAATCTCAGCTTATGTGAGTAGATTTTCCTGTCACCTTCTATAGTGAGAAAAATAATTTGCCGGAAGTAGCATTGCCAGAAATATAAACTTTGCACAAGGTAACTCTTCTGGGGGAAAAGTTGTTGCATAGGTTTTAATTTATCTTAATTTATCTATCTAATGAATGCCACCTCCACATCAGGTGGCAGGAAATCACAAATACGATACTACATTTGTTTGTAGTTTTTATTGCCTGTACATATTGTCCTCAATACTTAAGATTAGTTTCAAAATTATTTTTCTTGTGAACAGGTATCTAGTGCAATTTTGTAGAAATTCTGGTACAACCTTAATTTTAATGTTATCAGTATGTAGGACTTCAATACTAAACTGTTGTTTAAGAAAATATGACTTAATGCCCTGAATATAACTGAAACAAAGGTACTACATTATTTCTATATAGGCTTCCAGATGGATTTTCCCAACTGTTAAACCTAACACAGCTGTACCTGAATGATGCTTTTCTTGAGTTTTTGCCAGCCAACTTTGGCAGGTAAGTTGAATTTGAAACTTAGTATCTATATTTACTTTTAAAATTATGCAGAGCAGTTTCTGCTGCTTGTTAAGCAAAGCGTGAACTGGAGGAGGGGAAGAAGTGTACATTGCCAATCCATTTTTGCCACATATTAGTTATAAAAAAACCCAAACCTTTATCAACATTTTTTAAATTGGACTTTTGAAGGACAGACAGAATGCTTATAAAGACCCAAGAACTAAACCTCGTGTACATACTTGCTCCTTCTACAAAACAAGTCTGATAAGTATGGGAGACTAGTATTTTGAAAAATGGCTTGGTAATCATTTAGTAGTTGCAGTGGAGGAAATAATGACATATGTAATTCCACTTGTCCTCTCCTGGATGCACAGATTCCTTCATGCACATCTATAATTCTCGACTGCCTTGTTGTCAGGAATCTTTGAGAGACAGCATATTTATGGTGCGCTGACTAAGAGACAAAGACTAAACACCTACCTAATTAAAACAGATTAGATCTTGGGAACAAAAGTAAAAGGATAATATTGCTAAAAGGAAGAAGCCAGCCACCGCCCTCTATTCCAGGGAGATTTCACTCATGTCTTGCTTGATTGCAGCACATGTTTCACATTCATGAGTGACCTGTGTGATGGCCTCCATGGTCAGGTCCACTGCTCGATCACAAGCCCATCTGTATGTTGCATCTCTCCCTAGATGTCCCAATGTTTCATGGGCCCATCAATCTACAAATAGCTCACCCTTACACTCCCAGTCCAGGTCCACCTGGGCTACTTCAGTTTTGGCAGCCTTGTCTACCTGTTCATGGTGGTGATGTTCTTCAGTGGCACGGCATTTGGGCATGTGAGCATCTACATGACATACCTTTAGAGCCATGTTTTCTATCCAGGCAGCAATGTCCTGCCACAGTGCAGCAGCCCAGATGGGTTTACCCCTGTGCTGACAAGTATTCTTCTTCCACTGCTGTAGCCACCCCCATAGGGCATTACCCACCATCCAGGAGTCAGTATAGCGATAGAGTACTGGCCACTTTTCTCATTCAGCAATCTCTAGGGCTAGTTGGATGGCTTTCACTTCTGCGAACTGGCTTGACGCATCTTCTTCAGTGGCCTCAATGACTTGTCACGTGGGACTCCACACAGCAGCTTTCCACTTCTGTAGTTTCCTACCACAAGACAGGATCCATCAGTAAACAAAGCATAACACCTTTCATCTTCTGATAACTCATTCTATGGTGATGCCTCTTGGGCACAAGCCACCTCCTCAGGCAGTGCTCCAAAATCTCTGCCCCCGGGCCAGTCCATGGTGTCTTCCAAAATTCCTGGGCGGTTGGGTTTCCCCAGTCAAGCTTGCCGCATAATCAACACTACCCGCTTACTCCATGTAGTGCTAGATGTGTGATGTGTAGAGAGGATGTTTCCTTTGAACGTCCAGTGTAGCACAGTCATCTGCGGTGCCAAAAGGAGATGCACTTCTGTACCAACAACTTCTGAAGCAGCTCAAATGCCCTCACATGCTGCTAGTGTCTCTTTTTCAGTCAGGGTGTAGTGGGCTTCTGATTCTCAACACCCCTGGCCCCAAAACCATAATGGTCGACCTTGGGTTTCTCCTGATGTTTCCTGCCAGAGGCTCCAGGTGAGACCATGCTCCCCAGTTGCAGTGTAGAGTATATTTTTCACAGTTGGTCCTGTCCAGACAGGCCCAAGAGCTACTGTACGAGCTATTTCCTGTGTGATCTGCTCAAAGGCTTGTTGTTGCTCAGGGCCTCACTCAAAATAGTGCTTCTTCCAGGTTACTCGATAGAGAGGGCTCACAAACTGACTTTCACCTGGAACGTGCATTCTCCAGAACCCCACAAGGCCTATGAAAGCTTGTTTTTCCTTCTTGTTAGCTGGTGGAGACATAGTTGCTATCTTGTTGACCACATCCAGAGGTACATGATGGCATCCATCCTGCTATTTTATAGCCAAGAACTGAATCTCCTGTGCAGGTCCCCTGACCTTGCTTTTCTTTGTGGCGAAACCAGCTTTCAGAAGAACCTGAATCACTCTTTTTCCCTTCTCGAACACTTTTTCTGCCTTGTTGCCCCACACAATGATGTCATCGATGTATTGTAGATGTTCAGGGGCATCACCCTTTTCCAGTGCAGTTTGGATTAGTCCATGACCAATGGTAGGGCTGTGCTTCCACCCCTGGGGCAGCCGATTCCAGGTGTGTTGGACACCCCTCCATGTGAAAGCAATCTGTGGCCTGTACTCTGCTGCCAAAGGGATTGAGAAAAACGCATTAGCAATGTCAAATGTAGCATACCACTTGGCTGTATTCGACTCCACTTTGTATTGGAGCTCTAACATGTCTGGTACAGTAGCACTCAGTGGTGGTGTGACTTTGTTCAGGTGAGTGAGTCTTGCTGATCACTCTCCTTAGCTCATGGATGGGAGCCAGGGAGTCTTGGTTTGTGTGATATTGCCACTGGTACACCGTCCTAGTAGCGATTTGCACCTGTTGTTCTTCAGCTTGCAGCAGCCCCACAACAAAGGAATCTTCTGAGAAGCCAGGCAGGGTAGATAGCTGTTTGACCTTCTCTGTATTCACAGTAGCTACACCAAAAGCCCATTGGTACCACCTTGGGTCCTTAAAGTACCCTCCGCTGAGGTAGTCTATGCCAAGGATACAAGCAGCCTCTGGACCACTCACAGTAGAGTGTTTTTGCCATTTGTCCCCTTATAAGCTCACTTCAGCCTCCAATACAGACAATTCTTGGCATCCCCCTGTCTCTCCAGGGATCCAGAGGGGTTCTGTGCCCCTATACCCTGATGGCACCAGCATACACTGTGCACCAGCGTCTACCAAAGCCTTATACTTCTGTGGGTCTGATGTGCCAGGCCATCAAATCCACACGATCCAGTATACCCAGCCATTCCTTTCCTCCTCCTGGCCCGAGGCAGGGGCCCTCTGTTCCTGGTCACAGTATTCACTGTCTGACCCTTGCAGTGCCAGACAAGAAGTCCCCTTGTCAGGATCAAGGGAGGTGATCTCAGTTCTTCCGTGTCTGGGAGATATTGCTGATTGCCTTCTTGTGTCTCTACAGCCACTATGCTGACAGCCGTCTTGGGTGACCCCTTCCTAACAGCTGTCTTCCCTCTCAGTTAGCGTACATGAGCTTCCAGCTTAAAGGTGGGTTCACCATCCCACTCCTTCATGTCCTCCCCCCGGTCACACTGGAAGAACCATTGTGCGCCACGCAGCATGCGCCTGGGTCTCCCATTCCCTCTGACCGGGGCAGGAGGGGACTGATTTCTTGGGGTGCCCCTGACAGCTGAGGTGCTGGCCCATAGGGATGAGGAGGGACAGAGATTTTCTTCAAAGTTTTGGAGCCAAGAAGACACTTTCTCCACAATTGGTGCATCTGTATCTGGGCATTTTGGACCCCCCTTCCTCCACATGGCCTGTATGCACAGGATGTAATCTGGATTTCTGGAGACCTCATCATTGTCTAGATCACCGTAAATGACTTCCAGCACCGCTCATTCTCTCAGGTACTGGATACCTTTGTCTGAGGTAGTCCCCTTTCCTGGGGAGTTCACAAGATCTTCCTTGAAAGGATATCTTGCCCTCACACTTGAGAGGAGCTGTCTCCAGAGACTGCAAATTGCGGCCTCTTTTCCAACTTCTCTCTCAGTACCCTGGTTTCTAGCAAGGGATCCCAGCTGTTGGGCTTCCTTACCTTCCAGTTGCTGACTGTCGGCCCCGCTATCCCAGCACCGGAGCAGCCAGACAGCAATCCTCTCACCTGGCTGGCGGCTGTGGACATCTTCTACATGTTTCAAAGTTCCGATGAGGTCAGGGACCGGGCAGTTTCTGCTTCCTGCCTAAATTATCTCACTCATTCCTCCCAGTTCTCTGCCGAAGGACTGGCTTCCTGATCAAACCTTTCCTCTTCTTCCTCCTCCCTTAGTAATCGATGATATGGACCTGTTGTTCTCCTTGTCCACTGTTTCTTTTTCACTACTGGGGGCAATTACTCTAGTTGTTGTTGTTTGGGTCCCTACCTCAACCATGGTGTCCTCAAATGCAGTTTGGGTCCCTAGCTCTACTATCATGTCCTCAGATGTAGCTTGCACCCCAGTCTCAGTCAACGTGTTCTCAGAGGTGGTTTGGGTCCGTGCCTTAACCACAGTCTTCTGAGAGTACTGAACTGTGGCTCAATAGGCACAGGTCAGGCCCCAGTACAGTGCCAGAAGCTGCTGGTTTTCATTGGGGCAGGCAAAGCACCCTTCTATCAGGTGGCGTGTCAGTTTGCCAGGGTTGCTTGCGTGTTCAGGTGTAAAGTCCCAGGCTATGGGAGGTGATAACTGTCCTACATACCTCCCCAAATCCTTCCACACACCCTGCCACCCAGGGACTGGCCACCTCGAGGCACATTTCAGTATTGCCTCACCCAAAAGTTGTCTCCTCTTACACCAGGGTGACATCAGATTCCACAAACCCCATAGTATGCCAACTGTGTTAATTAGTATTAAACAGCTCACGTAAGGGTGAACAAGGACCTCAGGAGCCTGTGTAATAACACCACCCACAGAGATGCCAGGTAGGAAGAGCGGGAGGATGTGTTCCATCATCCTCTCCACGAGATACCTCCCCCAGCACAGTAAGGCCATCAATGCCAAGGCAAAGAAGCACACAGCCATTGTTTGTACTAGCATGTTCGCAAGCTCAGCAAAATAGACAAGCAGGGCAGCCAGCAAACTCCATGACCCACACAGAAGCTTGCCACTTAATGATTACTATAGCTATAGCACACAATACAAAACTGCTGCTGTCTTGTGCCCCATGTTAGGTGCCAAAAAGGACTGTGGTGGGTTGACCTTGGCTGGCTGCCAAGTGCCCACCAAGCTGCTCTGTCACTCCCCTCCTCAGCAGGACAGGGGAGGGAGAAAATAAGATGGAAAAGAACTCATGGGTCAAGATAAAAGCAGTTTAATAAAGCAATAGCAAAGGCCGTGCACCAAAGCAAAGGAAAACAAAAATAAATTATTCTCTGCTTCCCATCAGCAGGCGATGTCCACCCACTTCCTGGGAACGCATAGCAGTTGCTTCAGAAGAGAAATGCCTCAATAATTAATCCCACTTTCCCCCCCCCTCCCCCCCCCCCCCTCCTTTCTCTTACCTTTTATTGCTGATCAGGTGTCATGGGGTATGGAATATCCCATTGGTCACTTTGGGTCAGCTGTCCTGGCTGTGTCCCCTCCCAAGATCTTGCCACCCCCAGCCTACTGGTGAGGGGGAAAGGTTGGAGGGACAGCCTTGATGCTGTGGGAGCACTGCTCAGCAGTAGCCAAAACACTGGTGTGTTATCACCACCTTTCTGGCTACCAATACAAAGCACAGCACTGTGAGGGCTGCTGTGGGGAGAATTAGCTCCATCTCAGCCAGAGCCAATACACACAGCTGGTCTTCAAAGAAGTTAATCTTACATGCAGTTTTAAAAATCCTCATTACTTATAGTTTTTTTGTTCTTCACTGTCCTGTTCTCTCTTGCTTAATGGCTAGGTAAATGGTGGAGTCATTATATTACTAACTGCTTAAGAATAAATTAGTTAATGAAGGCAACTTGAAAGCCAGTTCTCTAGTGTAGTGTTTCTCTTTAATAGCTATGAAGTATTCAGCCGTGTTTTTTTAAACAGAAATAGTGACTTGCAGCATCCTAGCTTTTAGCCAGGAGAATGAACCTGAAATTAAGACTTTTCTTATCAGTTTTTAAATTAATTCAAGGTATTTATATAAGTTTACCTGCTTAATGGTACAGTAATGCACAAAATAAATACTATTGTATAGGAAGATAATGTTTAGATCAAATATATTAGAAAACAATGAATTTGGTAACATGTCAATTCAAAGTAAGGTTCAGATCCCTTTGACTACTTTTGTTTTTCTAAGTGATCAGACTGCTCTGGCACCCCAGCAGCTTTAAAACTAAGTATAAACACTTGCTAGTGCAAATGGTCTGATATACAGCTTGTACTTTGGAATATGAGAATTAACTCTGGTAGAAGCTTTTGAGACATTTAGTGCATTGTTAATTATTCCCATCCAGGACAAGCCTTCAGCTTCTTTCACTTTGGTGCATCAGTTGTTTTGTATATAGCTTTATAGCTGTTTCTCTTCATTTGATGGGAACGCATGAAGTAACTGAGTTCTGTTGCCTGCTTTTACTGGCAAGTATAGGCAATAATGCCTCTTAAAAACTAAGCCAATGCTATATTGAAGGTAGCTAGTTTTCTGGTCCATGTGTCACGGTCTCTGTTCCACTAGTTCAGGTTAGAAACCTGGTTTCCCACATCAGTTACTCTCTGACCGTTTATATTCATTTGTTCCACAGTTTAATTGCTGTCCTCATAAGTGTTGTCCCTCATTCTCTCACCTACTGTTTTTATAGTGTTACCATATACTTCTTTTTGTTAGACTAAACAAAATTGTTTCCCTCTGGTATGGCAGGTTTTCCTTTGTGCCTGGTCATATTAATAGATCTTGGAACTACTTGTAATTTTAATTATTTTTTTTCTTCGGATGGCATTGTTTGTAGCTATATTTAGAATTCAAATTGAGATCTCTTCATGGCTTGTACAATGTCATGTTTATCTTCTTGTTTCTCTTGGAAATGTCTCCGGTTATAGTCTAGTGTTCCACTAGCCCTTTTTGCAGCTGCCTTGTGTCATTTCCCACAATTGACTAATGCATTGGACAGCTCAGTTAGAAATGACTGATGACTCTACAAGGAAATCATAAGTACTTGACTTAGTACTGTGACATCTTGACCCTTTTCTATATTTTTCAGTCCTTAAGGTTTTACAGTTTTTTCCCCTAGTGTCCTAATAATTCACTGTATTGTCTGTGACTGTCCTCTATGGCATCAACCAACTTAAACATTTTTCTGTCCTTTAAAGTTGCTGTTAAAAAATATTGTTTAGGATAGTCCCAAAATGGGTCTTTGAGCACCTCTATTAGTAATATTCAGCCTGTTGCTTAGGAAAGAAAACTTTGTGTAATGCAAACTACTTTTAGTATATACATGCAGCATTTTATTACATTTACCTCCATGTTTTGTTCTCTCCTTCAAAATTTGTGCTAAAGCTTTGCATAATTTTGTGGTTGTGGTTATTCAATATTTTTTTCCCTTCTTTATGAGCATTACATACTTGCTGTCCTTCAGTGCTGTTGTACCAGTCCAACCTGTTAGACTTATTAAAAATCACCAGACTTTTTGACTAAATATGCCAATTCCTTTGAAATTCTGAGGTGATAAAGTGTGGGTTGGGGTTTTTTTGTTTGATTGATTATTTTTTTCTTCTACTCCCAAATTCTAATTTGAATGTATTAATATTGGCCCAGATCCTAGAATTAGCCTTTATGCCATTGCACAGAAGTCTGAGAATTGCTTGTGCTTACCTAAGCAAGCTGTATCTACTGTATCTAAATGCATCATGTATATTTGCATTTACATATACAAATATATAAGCAGAGCATTCTAAACTTTAAGCTCACTGCATGCTAATGTTGAGACAGGGCTTTAAATGGGAAACATTATTTACTGATGGATGTTTAAGATAAGCAAAGAGTTTATCTTCAGTGAAATTTTAAGAACTTTGAGAATCTTGCCTTTAGTGAGGTATTGCTTCCAGAGACTTTTTACTGTGATGTTGCAATGAATTTACTTTTAATCTTGTTTCTCAACAGTTTGCCAGTAGTATTTGCAGTGGTAGATATTTTTAGTAGTATCTACTTTGGGATATCTTTGTACATAAATGTACAATGATGATCAAATTTGGGGCTGAATTTAGTTAAATATATGCAATTTTGCTGAAACTTTTGCAAAATGCAACCTGCTATAGGATGTATGTGTTTCAGTCCTGTTGCCTTTATATTTTAGTTATGATTTTTTTAAAAATATTTCTGCATTAGCAAAACTTCAAGGGAGGTGAAAAATAAAGAATATCTCTCTCTGGAATATTTTTAGCTTTCCAAGGAATGACTGCTGTTGAACAGTGAGTTTCTAAGTATACCTGCTATATATTTCTTCTACAGTTTTACAGATTGTATAATTAAGGAAATCAGATTTAGGAAGAATATTGATATTATTCTGGCAAAGTGTTCATGTAGAGATTTTGTTTTAAATAAAAGTTGAGCTACATTTTAAAAGCAACCTAAGTTGGTTACATAAAATAACAGTCCTACAACAGTAATTTTGTTGAGACCATTATACCAGGTATACTTAAAGTTGAATAATATTCCCTTATATCTTTGTGTTTAGGTGATGTATACATATTTCTGTGGTTATGGGTTTTTACAGTTGAGAAATGAAATGTTTCCATATGAGTATAACAAATCTTTGTGATAGAATGGCAGAGGAAATATACATTCTGTCACTATGACTTTTATTTATCCTTTAGTATAGGCAGACTAATTATCTGTCTGTATTTCTTTTCTGAATTAAACCCCAGTTTTTTCAGTTCCATTATAGCAATTCAAGATGCTTAGCATGGGCATTTACACCAGCAATTTAAAGAGCAGCTAGGCTATTTCATGTGTACTATTATATTAAACTTGAATTAACTCTCCCAGTCATAATGAAAGAGGTGACAACTGCTTCAGGCCAATATTTCTCATCAACTACTGCAAGAAAATTACTAGTTTAGATATAGCCTGAATCTCCCAGCCAGGACAGGTTGAAAATGTTTCCCTAGTAGCCTCTGTGTAGCTCTACACATAAGAACTTGGATACTTGTATCTCCAATCTCTTAGGGTTAGCTGGAGTGAGTAGAACATGAAACAAGGTCACAAAGCTATGAACCTTTCTGTCACCAAAGGCAGTCTTTAAGTTTACAGAATTAGCTTATTAGAAGTGTAGTACAGTGAGTTCTGGCTAAAGTCAACGAAGTGTGAGCATACATATGTGTAGTTTAGCATATGAATGGAGATTTGCTTCTACTGCTTTCAACTGAGAAATTTGGCTGCATACACGTTGTGAAGAGAAACTACAAACTGTCTAGCTATTTTCCCTGTCACCAATGTAAAACACCAACTGGAGCCTAATGCAGTGTTTGAATGTTGAAGCCTTCTCAAAATAAAGGGGTTTGGAGTTGATTGAATGTGCTACTTTATTTTTAGACCAGTGTTCAAAAAGATCCCTACTACAAAAAAAAAGAAGCTGAGCAGGTATCCAGAGTTGTGCGATACATCAGAAAGGTGGTGGTGGTGAATAATTTCTTCTTAATGTTAAGAATTGGTATCTTATTAGGCAGATCTTCTTCCTTGTTCTCCAGGGTTGTTGAACTATTTACCTTTTCAGAGGCTTCCCCTAATCTGAGCTGGTAATGGGGATGATCTAATACCAAAAGCGGCCAAGAGCTACAGTTCTGCTGTTGATGTTTTAAGTTCATCATTAGGACTATAAAAAGCATCATCTGCAGTCTCCAAAGAGAAAGGACTACTATTCTTCCCTTCTAGAGAAGGTTGTCCATTCTGTTTGTCATATTTTGCGAATACAGTATATTGTGATAAATTGTTATGCCTTTCTGTTACAGATTAACTAAACTACAGATATTGGAACTTAGAGAAAACCAGTTAAAAATATTGCCAAAGTAAGTATGTATGAAATTTATTTAAAATACTTTGGAAGAGTTTTTCTGTAGTTATACTAATAATGTAGTGCATATCGAAAAGTAGGTCACGGCTTAAAATGTGTAGCTAAGTATTGGACTAAGCTAGGAACTTTCCCCTCATACTGCTGAAATTATATCTCTTTTCAGGCTCCCTGGTCTTCCTATTCAGTTGTTTGCCTATTCAGAGATTTTTGAAAATTTTCTGTCCCTCTCCAGCTCTGTATTTCTGACCCACCTATCAGGCTTTTAAGTCAGCCTGTAAGCACTTCAGGATGATCATTCTGAGGTGTCTGATGCTTTTTGCACACAGCATTGTATTGGTGCTCAGATGCCTGTCTGAGTACTGTTCTGATGGCTGAGTGCCTGAAACTTAGGCATTATCTCTAAATCAAATCTGGAGTTTGAGATGCTTGCTCAGAATGACTGAGGGAATAAGATTCACGTGATGTGAACAGTTTTTTTCCTGTTTAATATACTTCACTGCTGAAGAAAGTAAAAACTCCTGTGTTGCAGTCTGTTATGCAGTGTGTATTTTATAAGGCAACAGGCTTGTTTAACATAATGAAAGCATATTAGTCAGCCATGTTTTCTGTAATTGTGTCAAATAGTTATGGAAATTGTTATAGTGTTTCTTTTAACAGTAAATGCAATTGTACTTATCTTTTAAAATCTAACACCTTTCTAAGCCCTGCCTTGCAACTCTCACTTGCTTCATCAAAGAAACCCAGGTTGATGGTGTTGCAGTTCCTGCAACTTTCTGTGAGCTAGAGCAATGCTCTGAATTTTCTGACTTGGACCCTGGAGGTCTAAGCGGGTTATCAGAGGTATAAAAGATCAGTGAAGAGAGAAACAGAGATCCCAAAGATGGGATGTGAATAACTAGCTGTAGAGTCCTGAATATGTTGTAGTGTGCAATGAAAGGAGTCCTCCTCTGGCAACAGACACTGGTAAAGAGAGGTATTGGTTTCAGATGTTTTGGTGGAAAAGAGGAGTCCTATCAATTGAATATTTCTTCTGTCCAGCTCATATGCTAGCAGAGACTTCCATGCAGTAGGCTGAAGTGTGAGTTGCCAGCCCTTTAAGTACAACAGCCAACTTTTCTAGTGACTCTAGCTAACTATGTGCCTAAGACATGAACAAGGGGTATGTTCCATTGGAATTCCTTTTTTATGTGCCTAGATACCATACTGTGGTGCATAAAAATGCCAAAACTCGCATCTGGAATGAAATGTATAACGTCAGAATGCGTGAATTTAAATCTTCCAAGTATTAAATATTCTACTCATTCATGTTATATAAATACTCTCTATCCTTCTTTTTTTCAGTAGAAAAAATTAGAGGACATGTAATTTGGGTAGAAGCTCTGTAAATTAAGTTACTCCCAACTGTGAAACAGTAGCAATAATTAAAATTTATAAAATTACTCTGACCTTAATTGCCACAATTAACACTAATAGCATTAATTGCATGCAGTATTTTAAAAAGAGTAGTTTATGGAGGTCTCTTGTAGTGATAAGAGACACTTAAACAAATGCTGTAATGTATTTAAGCCAAACACTTCCATTGAAGTTGCTGGAAAATTTTTTGTTGATTTCAGGGGTTTCATCCTTGCTTAAAAACTAAACAGCAGCTGTCATGATGATGTCCTCTGCAGCACCTCCATAACGATCTACATACAGTACATGCTGAGCTGCCACCTTTATTATTCTCTTCTGGTACTCTTGTGGTTCAATTAGGGGAAATTAAAGCTTTTGAGACTGCTTTTTAAATGTATTGATTCAAACACATTAATATGCATTTTGCTACAGTGAGGCACTGGAAAAATATATCGATTATGTATGATGTACACTGGAGAGAAAAAAAATATTGTGGTGTCCATAGCATGCAAGACGTGAATCTGCCTTTCAGGATGATACAACTGTGTAGCAGTTGACCTGGCCAACAAAGGCATCTGTTGCCTGCCTTTATTATGTCAGAACAGAAGCCAATGGGAAATTTGAACTTACAGTTTCCCAAACCTGAGTATGTGTTTTAAAAGGAACCTGATTTACAGTTTAGATAGTGTAGAAAATCCAAAGGGAAGGTTTTGAAGCTAATAAGATGTAGCAGTGCGTGCTAATATTTTTGCTATAGAATACCAATATTTTCCCTGTCTTTCTCTCCTTCATAATATTTTCATACTTTTAGCTGCTACTTTTCTTATTTGTAATGAGAGGTATATTTGGATAAACTTCTACAAAATCAGCTAGCTCTCTTGCTGAATTAAACATGCACATAATTTTTAACACTAAAGCATAAAGCACTTGAAAGACTGTTAATAAAAATGGGTAATTAATGCCAACACACTAAATGAACCTTGCTTTGTGCCAAATGCATAATTTTGATTGGAGCTTATCCACAGCTAGAGAATGCAAAACTGACAGTATTATAATGCAAACCATCTTAATAAAAATATTTCTGCTGAAAGGAAAGCAAAAATATGCAGAGATTGTTTTAGAGACCTTAGCTGGAAGTTGGGAAAATGGTCTGATGCAAATATAAAAAGGTATCTCATTGATTATTTTTTTAAGCTTCTGTCTGTTGGCTAATTGTCAATAGAGTAACCTTTTTAGAAAGGAGCAAGTTATTTGAAGGTGTAATTGCAATGATTCAGGGACTTATCTTGCCTATCACTCACACCTCTTGAATTTTATGCTACTTGAAGTAAGTGGTATTGTTACCCTTAGTGAATTTGACTATTTACAGCATCAGAATCTGAGGCATAATTTAAACTACCTGTTCTGTTAGTGTTGGATTGATTTGACAGCAAATTCAATAATATGGATTATGAAACAATTTTTTTAGTTTATGAAAGGGATTACATAATGCTGTGGCAGAGATAGAAATAGGTGTAACTCAGCGATCTAGTAAATTTTTCTTTCCAGTCCTGTATTCCTCTTTCTTTAGCATTGACTTTTCTTGTTTTACATTTTCACTGTATGAAAAGCTTTGTTTGCATTTTGTCTGAAGGTATAGTTGCTCTTAAACAATACAGAAAACCAAAGAGATATTAGAGAGAGAGAGAGAGAAAATTGCCAAAACACAGCTTGAAAGAATGGATTTTACTTTATTTCAGTCACTGATTTAATCTTTGCCCTATTGATGTGTCATGAAATCAAATTTAGTCATCTGATTTGTTGTAGGACCTGAGGAATAATTAGGATTCCAGACCATATCATATGGAAACAACTTTGTCAGCAGCCTGGAGAGGGAGAAAGGCATTGGTGGTTATTGTGATTCAACAGCGGTCTCTTCTGTTTTATCTAATCATTAGGTAGTGGTCTTTATTTAGGAGAAAAACATGTAGTTAATGAGCCTGTGGCTACTGAAAAAGCTGATTATGACTGGAGGTGAAAGGCATTCAAAAGAAAAGTAACTTCAGAGTTACTATTTATCATAATAAGGATGACTCTAGTGATCTTTAGCTTTTTGTAAATTAATCTGTACATGTCTTGCAGTGTACTCTGTGTGACAGTCATAGAATCACAGAATGGTCAGGGTTGGAAGGGACCTCTGCAGATCATCTAGTCTAACCCTCCTGCTAAAGCAGGTTCTCCTAGAGCAGGTTGCACAGAGTTGCATCCAGGCAGGTTTTGAATGTCTCCAGAGAAGGAGACACCACAGCCTCTCCGGGCAGCCTGTTCCAGTGCTCTGGCACCCTCAAAGTAAAGAAGCTTTTCCTCATATTCGGATGAAACTTCCTATGTTGCAGTTTGTGCCCATTGACCCTTGCCCTGTTGCTTGGCACTACTGAAAAGAGCCTGGCCCCATCCTCTTGACACTTGCCCTTAAGATATTTGTAGACATTGGTAAGATCCCGTCTCAGTCTTCTTTTCTCCAGGCGAAACAGGCCCAGCTCCCTCAGCCTTTCCTCACAAGGGAGATGTTCCAGTCCCCTAATCGTCTTTGTAGCCCTTTGCTGGACCCTCCTCCAGTAGTTCCCTGTCTCTCTTGAACTGGGGAACCCAGAACACAGTACTCCAGATGCGACCTCACCAGGGCAGAGTAGAGGGGGAAGATAAAACTCCCTCAACCTGCTGGCCACGCTCCTCCTAATGCACCCCAGGATCCCATTGGCCTTCTTGGCCACAAGGGCACACTGCTGGCTCATGGGCAACTTGCTGTCCACCAGAACTCCCAGGGCCTTCTCCACAGAGCTGCCTTCTAGCAGGTCAATTCCTAGCCTGTACTGGTGCATGGGGTTGTTCCTCCCTAGGTGCAGGACCTTACGCTTGCCTTTGTTGAACTTCATGAGGTTCCTCTCCACCCAACTCTCTAGCCTGTCCAGGTCTCGCTGAATGACAGCACAACCTTCTGGTGTATCAGCCACTCCTCCCAGTTTAGTATCATCAGCAAACTTGCTGAGGGTACACTCAGTCCCTCCATCCAGGTCATCGATGAACAAGTTGAACAGGACTGGACCCAGTACTGACCCCTGGGGAACACCAGTAGCTACAGGCCTCCAGCTGGACTCTGCGCCACTGATCACAACCCTCTGAGCTCTGCCATTCAGCCGGTTCTCAATGCACCTCACTGTCCACTCATCTAACCCACACTTCCTGAGCTTACCTATGAGACAGTGTCAGAAGCCTTGCTGAGGTCAAGGTAGACAACATCCACCACTCTCCCCTCGTCTACCCAGCCAGTCATTCCATTATAGAAGGCTATCAGGTTGGACAGGCATGATTTCCCCTTGGTGAATCCATGTTGACTGCTCCTGATAACCTTCTTTTCCTCCACGTGCTTCAAGATGACCTCCAGGATGAGCTGTTCCATCATCTTTCCAGGAATGGAGGTGAGGCTGACTGGGTCCTCCTTCTTGCCCTTTTTGAAGACTGGAGTGACACTGGCTTTCCTCCAGTCCTCAGGCACCTCCCCTGTCCTCCATGACCTTTCAAAGATGATGGAGAATGGCTTGGCAATAACATCTGCCAGTTCCCTCAGCACTCAGGGGTGCATCCCATTGAAGCAAATGGATTTGTGGGTGTCAAGTTTGCTTAAGTGATCTCTAACATGATCCTCCTCGACCAGGGGAAAGTCTTCCATTCTCCAGACTTCCTGTTTTGCCTCCAGGGTCCTGGAAAACTGAGGGCCAGCCTAGGCAGTGAAGACTGAAGCAAAGAAGGCATTCAGTAAGTCTGCCTTCTCTGTGTCCTTTGTCAACAGGGCACCCACCTCGTTCAGCAGTGGGCCCACATTTTCCCTAGTCATCCTTTTCCTGCTGATGTACTTGAAGAAGCCCTTCGTGTTGTCCTTGGTATCTCTTGCCAGATTTAATTCCAAACGGACCTAGCCTTCCTCATTGCCTCCCTGCATGTTCTGACAACATCCCTACGTTCCTCCCAAGTGGCCTGTCCCTTTTTCCACATCCCATAAACTTCCTTCTGTTTGAATTTTGCCAGAAGCTCCTTGCTCAGCCATGCAGGCCGCCTGCCCCCTTTGCTTGATTTCTTACTCATAGACATCCAGCTATCTTGAGCTTGGAGGAAGTGATGCTTGAATATGAGCCAGCTCTCTTGGACCCTCCCACCTTCCAGAGCCCTAACCCATGGGATTCCTTCAAGTAGGTCCTTGAAGAGGCCAAAGTTAGCTCTCCTGAAGTCCAGGGTTGCAGTCCTACTTATTGCCCTGCTTCCTCCACGCAGGATCCTGAACTCTACCATCTCATGGTCACTGGAGCCAAGGCCGCCCCTAACCTTCACATCCCCAACCAGTCCTCCTTTGTTTGTGAGTACAAGGTCCAGGAGCACACCTTGCTTTCTTGGTTCCTCCTCCACCACCTGCGTCAAAAAGTTATCAGTGCTCTGCAGGAACCTCATGGACTGTGTGTGCCCAGCTGTGTTGTCTTGCCGGCAGCTATCAGGGTGGTTGAAGTCCCCCATGAGAGCCAGGGCCTGTGATTGTGAGGCTACCTCCAATTGTCTGTAGAAGGCCTCATCGACTTCCTCTTCCTGATCAGGTGGCCTGTAGCAAACATCCACAACAGTGTCACCCATGTTGGCCTGCCCCTTAATCTTTACCTATAAGCTCTCAACTCGTTCTGCATCCACCCCTAGGCAGAGCTCGATACATTCCAGTTGCTCCCTCACATAAAGAGCAACTTCACCACCTTGCCTTGCTGGCCTGTCTTTCCTAAAAAAGTACATAGCCATCTATGACAGCATTCCAGTCATGCGAGCTATCCCACCATGCCTCTGTAATTGCAGCGAGATCATGGCCTTGCGGCCACGCACAAATCTCTAATTCTCCCTGTTTATTCCCCATGCTGCATTCATTGGTGTACAGGCATTTCAGAGAGGTAATTGAGCGTGCAGGTTTCCCAGGAGGGGTGCAAGTGGATCCACCATAGCCACACACACCGTTGAGGTGGCTGGTCTTCTGGTACCCATCGAACATATATCACTGCTCTGGTTGCCCTGGCTTATTCCCCAGTTGGATGCAGTGGTGTGAGCATTGCCACTTTGTATGTACACACACACACAGACACAGACACAGACACACACACCCCCCCCCCACACACACCCCCCCCCCCACACACACCCACACCCCCCCCCACACACACATCCACCCCCCCCACACACACACACCCACACACCCACCCACACCCACACACCCCGACACACACCCCCACACCCACCCACCCCCCTTCAGCTTAAAGTCCACCTCACCAAGCTGGACAACCAGTTGCTAAAGATTCCATTGTGTCTTCTACACAGATGGATTCCATCCCTCCCTAATGGGCTATAGTCAAAGAATGTCCTCTTGTCATAGAAACCAAAACCCTCAAAATGGCACCAATCATGAAGCCAGAAGCTGATGTGCATTATACCTCTATTTCTGGCTGCACCCTTTCCTCTTACTGGTAAAATAGAAGAAAAATACTCTGTGCACCAGAATTTTTCACTTGCACCGCCAGGGCTTTATAATCTTCCTTGGTTCTGCCCAGGTTCTGGCTTGCAGTGTCATTTGTGCCCACGTGAAAGAGTAGCAGTGGATAGTACTCCATGCTCTTGAGAAGTTGTGGCTCCCTCTTGGCAACATCTTGGATCTTAGCTCCTGCAAGGCTTTGTACCTCACACAACTCCCTGTCAGGCTGGCAGATGGGTGCCTCAGTGCCCCTTAACAGAGTCACCCACTACAAGCACTTGGCGTTTCTTTTTGCAGTAACCTTGTTGTGTGTAGTTTCTCCATGCAGACCTTGCTCATGGGTGTCTATAGCTGTTAAAGCTTCATATCTGTTTCTGGTTGTGATGCAAGAGGATGAAGACTGAAGCAGAGTCCTGCTTTTGTGGGTCACTAGGGTCCAAGGTGCCTCATGCTCTGTGGTGTCCGCTACAGAAGCATAGTTCTAAAACTACCTATTTATTCCTGTCTCAGTCCCTCTAATACTGCATAGCCTTTTAACTGTTTTTTGCAACTCAGCCACCTGACATAACAGATCATCAACCTGTGCACACCTTAGGTGCAGGTACTTACCTTTTCTCCAGGATAAGGGTCTGGTTACTCATGGCAACCTATCTCCTGTACTGAAGTCTCCTTCCTTATCAGTTCCATCTGGGTAGAAGCATCAGACATCTCAGGGGCTTTCTCTGTAGAAACACTGGCTTTAACTCTGAGGCAAGTGGCCACCATTATGGCATAAACGTAGAGCACTTTCCTGGGTTGTGCCTACAAGCAGGGTGCAGGGCCCTCCGGTGCAAACTGCCACACCACATGCTGATCGCTAGCGCTCCCTAGGGCCGGTTAACTCTGCCGCGGTTATTCCTGGCAATGCCCAAGCCGCATCAGCATAGCTTGCAGTCACCGTGTTCATTAACATGTGCCTGGTTGAACAGTGTGTGAAAATTTGACCTTATTTAGATATCAGTCCGGTAACGTTGTCCCAAAATGAGGGTTCTTCACCCAGTGTGAAAAAATCCAATCAACACACAGATATTTGCTTTTATATCAGTTCTGCAGAATTGGGTGCCAGGCATCTAACACAGCCAGCACACCCTCTTTCTGATTAATCTTTATATTTATAGTAGCAAGATACAACTGACCGGTGAATAACAATTTCTTTTACCACCCATAATTATACATTTTCATGTTTATGCATTTAACTTTGTGATTAAAGCATTTAGGGAGGTCCCCCAATTAGCATGCTCATTATTCACAAAGGGGGGTGTATTTTAGTATTATAATTACCTAAGATTAGTTAGGGTTCACTCTTATCTGAGCTCTGTTCCAAATTCATGCACATGTATCTAAGTCAGTAACTACAAAGCAGGATTTTGCAGCCTTTCTTATCTTGGGGCTTTCTGTGATGTTCTTCTTCAAGGTTAGGTTCATTCCAGAGTCTTGCATGATTGCTCACTTTGTAACTTTAACCCTGTCCTTTCAACATCAGTAACAGAACGGCATCGGTATTTCATACTGATAAAATTAATATATTTGTATGAATACAGAAAGATTGGATGTAATTGGCATTTTCTTAAATCTAATTCTTTGTTAATCCCCTTCCTGTGCAGAACCATGTCCAGACTGACTCAGCTGGAGAGACTGGATTTAGGAAGTAATGAATTCACAGAAGTGGTGAGTTTTGCCTAAGTAACAGGGCTTTGTATCTTTTATAAATCTCTGTATCCTTTAATCTATTTTTTATAAATATGAAAATGTAAAAATCAGCTTTAAGAGTTTTGCTACTGAGCAAATATTATGTATATCTTATACTACTTTATAGAGCCTGTTATAAAAATGACGTGCATATTCTTATAGATATGAGTATGTGTTCTTCCTCAATTTGAAAATAAAACACTGTGGCATAGTGTGGCTGCATTACTGGTAAAAAGTTAATGGTAATATGTGTTTGAATTATTATAAACATAATCATTTAACATAATAAATTCTAAACACTTATTGGTCATCATGTATTTAATGTTTCAAGTTCTGTATAAGCTGTGCATAACCTACTTTTATTAGTGTGTACAAACTATTTAGATCCAAAGGAAACTATATTAATTATAGGTTTGAATATTATTTAAAATAGTATTTACAGTTGAGGTGCTCAGATTTTTCCCTCAACACGGATCAGCTTGTTTCCTATTCATGATGTCAGACAAATACATCTTCCATTTATAATCACTTAACATCCCTCTGCTGTAGAGGTACTTTCCTGTATAAAGGAATTGAAATAAAGTATAGTGGAACATACTGACCTGCTGTATAACAGTCAAGCCTCTGTGTGCCACCAGTAGGGTACAAATAACACTTTCTGTAAGGATTATTTAGTGCTGTAATCAAGTTCTTAAAAGATTTTTGTATATCTAGTATGTATTTACATTTTTAAAAGTGAATTGTCTGGGTTTTATTTGATGACCCAATGAAGCAATATATATAACAGCTATAAGACATGACTTAAAGTTACAATAGATGAATCATTGAAGTTGTTTTTGCCTTTCACTATTTTTGTATGAAGTTTTTAAAAATTGTTTCCTTTACAGCCTGAAGTACTTGAACAACTGAGTGGGTTAAAGGAATTTTGGATGGATGGTAATAGACTAACACTTATTCCAGGGGTAAATCTTTTTACTGTGTTAAACATTTAGTATTTTAATTTACAGTGGTATTTGCTTTGTCAACTATCATATATGTTAAAGTTGCTGTATAATTTTAATGTTACTTAAAGCCAAAATGCTAAATGCCACTTAAATGCTTGACTATATTTAGAAATTGTCACTGATCACGGTAGATGAGTACACAGCTTTTCTTTAATTGAAAGTTATAATCCTCTCATCTAAAGATTATGTTCAAATTTAGGAAAAGTCCTACATCAAATCTTGGATGAAATTTAGGGTTGACTGGTCCTTCCAAAAAGGGATTATTTTGTGTTAGATAGCAAGCAGGAATTTACAGGATAAATATGTTGTGTGAATTTTTACCGGTCACGGCTGTAAAACAAGCAACGACCGTAAAGAATTTTTTGCCAGTGTATACATGGAGTATAGCCATTCCTGAGAAAATGTTTTGTTGACTATACCAGGTTTTCCTGACATCTCCATTACATGAGGTCCAGGATGACCTGTTACTGCAGCACTTGTGAAACTGTGTTTATGATTGAGTAAACTAGTATTTGGGAAGCAGCCAGTCAGTTTTCAGACTTTAAATCACTAGCAGTCTTTTGATGTGAGGGTTTCTTGCATGATCAGTAGTCTTCTCTATTGTCTCCTCATTTCAGCTAATTCTTCTTTGAAGAAGAGTTGAGTGGATATATTAAACCTTTCTATCCTACAGTAAAACTGTATTTGTGAAAGTGACTGCATCTTCCCTGTGAAGATTTTAGTAGTGTGCACAAATCTTTAAGCTTATTCTTGGTTCATATGGAAATGTAATGCAAGCATATATTTTGACTTGGTTTTTTCGGTTTAGTATAATTAAGGATTCATTATTGTTGGTTTTGAGGTTAAGTAGGATGCAGTTTTACACAAAAGGCAAAAATAAGCATTAAAAGACTTTACTGGAGCCTTAATTATATCTTTATGTTACACTGTGTTACATCTCTGAAGTTTCTTCTAAAGCTTCAGTCACTTGATTCACGATAACTGATCAAACAGTTGAATTTACAGCCGACTGACTTTAGAGACACCTGTAGAATAACTGTGGTGTATCTGTGTGTGTGTAAAAACATCAACTGTGTGTATCTGTACAAAATATTTCATTACAAAGTTTGGATGTTTTGCATAAAATTGTATTTTAGCACTATAAATAGGCTTTCTCTTTTCCTGTGACATTACACTTGAGAGACAGTTTGTTGTCAAATCTCCTGGCTTTTTTTGTTTTCAACTTGTTATTTCCTAGAATGCATTATTTTCTCTTGCTTTTAGTTCATAGGAACTTTGAAACAACTCACCTACTTGGATGTTTCTAAAAACAACATTGAAGTAGTTGAAGAAGGTATTTCAGGTTGTGGAAGCCTACAAGACCTACTGTTATCCAGTAATTCACTTCAGCAACTGCCAAAGTCTATTGGTTTGTATTTTCAGTTAATTCATGTTCTTAAAAGCTTATAATTTCAACACAGGATGCTTGAAAATAGACAAATGGCATTTTAGATCGAAGTTTCAATTGATTTAATGCAGGGGTCCTCAAATGTTTTAACCAGGGGGCCGGCGCGCGGATGAAGTGGCAGGCAGTCATCTGTGGCTGCTTGGTTTCCCCCCCCCAACCCCCGGCGGGGGGGTTCTGTAAATACCAGGGGCCGGATTGAGGACCCTGGGGGGCCGTATCTGGCCCGCGGGCAGTAGTTTGAGGACCCCTGATTTAAAGTTTCTGTTTTAGATAAAGCTGTAATGTGTAGCTGAATAATAACATTTATATTTGTTTTGGAGCATTCTTGACTTCATACAGTAGTTTGTAAATGGATGAGAAATTGTTGACTGTAAGAGAGTAAAAAAAATCCCTCCACCACCCATGGCTGGCCCATGGTAAGCTGTCAAATAAGTTCTGTAAGCTTGTCTGCTTATTTCCTTAGTAGATATATAGCACCATAGGCATGCCAGGGAATGCAGAAGATGTGGTTCCTTGCCCATAGGTTTTTTTTCCCCCTTAATTTAAATTTAAAGCTAAATGTAATGAACACAAGTGCCTGTTTTGATTTACTTGTTCATTTTACTACAGGTTCCCTGAAGAAGGTAACAACACTTAAAATTGATGAAAACCAATTAATTTCTTTGCCAGACTCCATAGGAGGGTAGGTATTTCACCTGAATAAAAGGTTGCGTTGTCTTTCTGCACACTTTTCTGTAATAGAGGCTTATCTTTTGAATGTATTTACACCTACTTGATTTATTTTTTTCTATATATTAACGTCTTAAACACTGTGAAATAGAAGGAAGATACAAAAGCACTTGCTTTCAATTTTATGTTCTTTATGTATTATTTAATAGCAAAAGACCTATTGTTTTCCCATAGGCGGGTTCATTACCCGGTGCGCAGTGTCAATTTGCACACCAAGTCGAGGTATTCCTTAATTCTTTATTCTAGTTTGTGCAAAGTAGGGAGCTAGGTGGTAACCCACAAATGCCTAGCTCCCTGATTGTCAAAATTTTACACTACTTATACATTTCAACAAACGAAGACATCAGCTTTCATTGGGTACAAGTTACACAACTCCTTCATTACTTAGTACTCCGTTTCCTATTTGTTAAGCAATTCTCTAATTTCCTATGTTAATTTGTCTGCATGCTCAATCTCAACTTCTTTTTGGATCTCCCCCTGCCGGAATTACTTTTCCCCTAGTTTTGCTGAGCTCCTTGCTTATGATGAGCTTCCTATCAGCTCATCTATCTTGTGGGAGTGTTTCCTTTGTGAAGTTCCTTTTCTAAACAAGGTTTTGCTGGTGCTTTAAGAAGCGATTAGCAGGACATACAAAATGCTTGTAACCTGAATTAACCCTTAACAACTTATTCACTCTAATTGTCTTAAAGTCAATCTACTAACAATGCATTCAGTTTTATTAATCATTTGATATCACTATGTTCCTCACTCATTAATGCAGCCACCAATTTATAATAGAAAAATTGAATGTGAAAGAAAAGATATTTAAATAGGCAGTCAGCTGTCTGACTGGGGGTTTTGGCAGTAACATAGCTGTGGTAAATATTGCAAATGATTGAACCGATATCAAAAAGCTTGTAAAAAGTGAATCTTAACACATACATTTATCTTTTTTATATTATAAAGAGAATTTTCACCTGTTAATCACCAGGATTTTTTAATGTTTAATTTGGTGTTCAGCAACTTAATTTGAAACTCACAAATGACAGCAAAAATAATTGATTCAGAATTAAGTGCTATGCAAATAAGGGGCATTTGTTCCAATTTCTGTTCTCCTATTATAATGAATGTAGGTTGCATTTTGTTGTCAGAATTTACAAAATACTTCTTTACTGCCAAAGTCTTAGGTTCACTGTCTAACTATTTGCATTCTTTTATTGTTCAGAAACTGCACTCAACTGTTTGGCTATGATCTGTCCCACTCTGAATGTTTTCAGTTCCTTGCACTAGCACATTTTCATGTAGTACACAAACATTTGATGTTGCTGACCCCCCTGATTTTGCTGAAAACTCTCTTATGAGGATAGTGTGAAGGAGATTTTAAAACCAAAAAGCAATCTCACCAACCAACAAACGAAAAAACCCACCCAAAACCCAAACACAATTTAGGCAATTAGTAAAGGATTTCTCATGGATTTGAATTCCCTTGGGTTTCAGAGTTTTATTTTGTATTTAATTTGAGATTTGTAATTGATAGTGGTATTAACCTCATTTAAACTTAAAGTATTAAATTAATGTTGGATGAATTAACCTGTATAGAGGAGTAATTTTTTCTTTTTCTTTCTTCAGGTTACTATCATTAGAGGAACTGGACTGTAGTTTCAATGAGATTGAAACATTGCCTTCGTCTGTTGGGCAACTTTCTAACATAAGGACATTTGCTGCAGATCATAACTTTTTAACACAGCTGCCATCAGAGGTATGTATTCAGTTACAAAACTAACATTTTGATGTATCTTAAACTATATAGTCTGTAAAACTTTTGGATAAGTTAATAATTCTTGAGTAGATTTTCTGTATGTGTTTTTAAAAGCAAGGGTATACAAATATACAAACTTTAATTAAATTCTGATTTTTTTTTAAGCAAAAGTAGAAATTTGTTGCTAGTGTATTGAAACTAAAAGAAGATTTAATATGTAAAAATAAATCAAAATTGTGCTTTACAAGTAAAAATATCAGTAATACTAGTTGTTTTAAAACAGTAAAAATTTGTGTAGAGTTGTGAAGATGAATTCTTTTTTTTTTTTTTCTTTTTCTTTTTTTTTTCAGATTGGAAACTGGAAGCATTTAACAGTGTTGTTTCTACATTCTAATAAGCTTGAATTTCTCCCTGAAGAAGTGGGTGATATGCAGAAATTAAAAGTCATCAATTTGAGTGACAATAGGTTTGTGAATACATTAATTCAAATAGAAGTTGTGTAAAATGCAATATCATTGCATATAGTGTCTTGTAACTGATGTCTATCCCCAAAATGTAAGTAGAGGTATATTGTGCTATCTTCCTTATCTCACCCACAGCTTAGAAGCTGAGATGCATGTATTTAATATATTATTGTTGTATTCTAGATCTTGCTGTTCCATAGTATTAAGCTGTATTCATTTTAATTACTTAAGCACATGCATTGAAGTACAGCTTCAAAACATTGATGATTGTTAGCATGTATTTTTTAGGGAATTTGATTGGTTATTTTCATAAAAAACTTTGATTCTTACTTAAAAATATATAGCTTCCTGTATTGCATTTAGAAGACACAAAACAATATCATGGTATACTGTATGTAAAACACTTGAGTATGCTGGAGAAGGGGGAAAAAAGAGTTGTGTTTTATTAGAGCTAGTAATTAAAAACTGACAAACCATTTCTCTTTTGGGAATTGCCAATTTGTAGAATTTCAATGTATTGGGAGAGATAAGTCTGAACTCTCCATCCTGTTTTGCCAATCCAGCTTCTCTGTACTCCATCTATAGCCTGATTATCCATTAATGCCACTGCTTTCATTTATCAGGGCAACTCCATTCTTATATATGTTTCTTGGGGGAAAACGGCACTTTTTTCAGGTGTAGCACTTTTTTCTTAATTGGAGTGCATGTGTATTGAAAGATAAAAATGCTGAGGATTCAGATTCAAGTATGAAAATAGTCTTGATTTTAAGTTGGATAGTTAATATACACATAATGACAATGATTGTCTTCAAAATTGTATTTAAGTCACTGTCAGTGTCTTCAAGTTTCATTTTTTTTAATCTGCTTGCTAAACTGATCAGAAATGTGGTTTGGGTTTTTTTTCTGAGTATAGCTTTGAATCTATAATAAAAGCTGTTAACTTTCAACTGTCAATAGTTTTTTTATTTAACTATGTCTGTAAATGTCTTTAAACATTTTACAGGCTAATGCAGCATTTTTTCTTAACAGTATTTAATGATAAGTGTACTTACATAAACTCTTCTTGCTATGATTTACAGACTGAAGAATTTGCCATTCACCTTTACAAAACTGCAACAGCTTACTGCTATGTGGCTATCAGACAATCAGGTTAAGTTTTTAAAAATTAATGATGTTGACCTTATTCTTAATGGAATTGACAAGAACGGAGCCATCTGTTATTATTTAATAATGCATATTATTAAATAATATTATTAAATAATTATTTTATTTAATTAAATAATAATTATTATTTAATAAGATGTAGTACTGTGTATATACATCAATACTTCCTTGACATTATTGCTGTGTCAGTTCTCCTGAAACAAACAACACTGAGCCTACCTGACTTTGGAGACTTGCATATTTCTGGCAAAGTTCTGTGCCATTAAGAAATGCAATTTAACTGATGTTGGATTTTTTTGGTTTTTGTTTTTTCTTAATTCAGACTTGTTTACACAGGAAAGGTAATGCTTGATAAGCTAGTACTTGAATGTGTAGCATGCTGTTTCTTCCACAGATATACCATTGAGGAAACTTAGCATGCCTTTTTGTGCTGGGTTTCTTGTCCCACCTTTGAACTCTGTGACTCTCCAAGTTTCAAGCTATTGAGAAGAAACTTGTGCACTTGTGGCTTGTATTTTTCCTGTGTACATAGCCTTCTGTACTATTCCAGTTTCCTGAATGCATTAAGGTATACAGGGCTGCCAGAAACCCACTAGCCTCAGGTGTAGTATAATGAAAGCACTTTTACCAATACGGTAATTTCAAGAATCCCCTGCCCTTTTATGTAAGGGATGGGGGATAATCAATCTGGTGTCATTGTAAAAAATTGATTACAAATTTTTTCTCTATATATGATTGTCTACAGCTTTAAATGGCTAAATATATTTGTGTATTCTACATCAGCCTCCTTTGGGATAGTAATAAGTCCTAACAAGAAACTGGGTTACTCTTAGAATATCTAGTGTTTGCTCTTCTCTTAAAGCTGTTACTGAGTTTCAGTTCTCAGTCAAAGCCAGTTGTCACAGACAGACATGTTAATAATTTCATTTTGTGAAAATTATTCAGAGGTGAAATGATTTAATGCAAGGCAGAGTAATCTGCAAAGTAATGGGACAGGCATGCTCTGTGATATGTAGATCATGTTTACTTTTTACACATATATATTCTCATAACATACCCTTCTTTCATTTGCTGCTTAGTCTAAACCACTTATCCCTCTTCAAAAAGAAGCTGACCCTGACACACAGAAAACAGTGCTTACTAATTACATGTTCCCCCAGCAACCAAGGACTGAGGATGGTAAGAATTTCTGAAATACCCTGTCAGAATGGTCACTTTTGAAAATAATAATGGGAAGACAGTCCAGCTAATGTAATTTTCACTAGATAATACTTAGATACAAGTTTGAAGTAAACTTGTAAGTGATGACGAGTTATATCTGAAGAATGAGAACAGTAACTTAAAAATGTGATCCACATATTAGTAAATTCTGGGTGAAACTGTTCCAATTGGAAGTGTGCATGTATGGGGAATGAGGTGAGGAATGGACTGGTGGAGTAACATTCTTTGATGGCTGCCACTTCCCAGTGTGACACCATTTCATTCCAGCAAAGCTTAATGGATTGGGTTGAAATTCTCCTTGCCAGGTGTCTGCTTCAGACTGACTATTTTAAAAAAATGTTAGACAAAATGTTTCATCTATTACCGAATATGTATTTTTTTAAAAGTACATAGCATTCTGTGTTTTATTTTAAAAGAAAAAAAATCAGTCCAGAAAAAATGCATTTTGCTCACATGTAGTTCAAACTGTTTTATAAAAGGTTAGGCCCAGAACATGACTCTCTGGTGAGGTCTTAATTTCTGTACACTTGTGAAATATTTAGGAAAATGAGTAACCCCATCAGGAGGTAGGGACAGAGAGTAAAGTCTCTATATTTCTCCACTTTCTGCAGGCAAATGGAAAAAGCTTGTGCTTCTTTAACAGAAATGGGAGGACAGGTATCAGTGGGAATAACTGAAAATTGACAAGTGGCAACATTTTCTGTTACATGGCACAAATGTCTAGTATACAGAGTAATAAAAAATATCTGCAAAACCAGAAAATAGTACATTACTTTTAGCACCTTCTAATGCAGATAACACATGTGCAATACTTCTGATAGAATGTGAGAATTATAAAATCATTTGGAGATTGTCAGTGAAGCTGAAGATAGTTCCTGAAAGTGTTCTCTCAATTTGAATTTTATTTTACTCCAGTGGCAAGGTTTCTTTCTGTAGATGAGGAAAGGGCTGCTTGTTTGGCTTAAGTTGACAAAATACCTCCCTCTGAGGCAGTCATTCCAAACAGAAGGTTTAAAATTTAATATATAACCTTTTTAAAATTTAAAATTCTTTAAAAAGTTTTTTTATTATTATTGTGCCAGGAACTGTTTCAGCGATATTGAAGTCTATTAGAATATTTTTCAGATGTGTTAAAATTGTAAGTTTACCCAATAAACACAGTGTAACAAATATTCCAATGCACTTGGTGAGCCCTATAATTAAGGATTTTTCTATTTCAGATATAATTAATATGAACAGTCTTGGCATTGCTAGTGAGGTATATAGATTTGCTGGGGTGGTGGTGACAGATTTATTAGACTACTTGGCATGCTAGAGTAGAACCTGAGTAATGTAACACAAGGCATGGAGACATGCTAGAATAAGAGACAGTGAGTAACTAAAAGATTTTTTTTTTTTGTTTTTTTCCTTTTGTAAAATTAAGCAAGTAATACTTTGTAACAGTCCTGTCATTTATATAACTTCTGCAAAATCATGTGTTTACATTAAGTTTTAGGTGCTTTTGTTTTTTTCAAGATTAGTAATTTATTCTTTTTTTTTTATTTTTCATGAAGTGAAATCAGGTGAATGCTTTTATACATACTTAATGAGACCACGTCACTGAAGTCAGGCTATATATAAAAGTATAATTTACTTTTTTAATATAAAATACATATTTTCATATGTGTATATATATGAATAAAAATACTTTGCATCAGAGTTCTGCTGAAAATCTGCAACTGGGAGTGTTCAGACTAGTTTACAGCTGTGTGTATGAATTATTTTTTTACTTTACAAAAAGGGATTTTACTGTTATGAAAATACAGTCAAGTTCATAAAGCAGTAGCAGTGCAGCTAGTCATCAATTTATGGTGCTGCTAGTCTCTTATCTTTTAAGAATACATACAAAAACACATCAGTTCCATCCAGGAAAAATAAAGTATAATGTATCCCATTCTTACAAGAATCTTTTTTTATTATTATTTAGTTATGTTCATATCTGATAATGAAAGTTTCAATCCATCTCTGTGGGAGGAACAGAGGAAACAGCGTGCTCAGGTGGCATTTGAGTGTGATGAAGACAAAGATGAGAGGCAGGCACCACCTCGGGTTAGTATTGAATTTATTTTTAATACTTGGGGCTTTGCTCCCTCTTCTCCTTCTACCCCCAGTTCCCATCCTTTTCCTTACTCTGGCTGTGGATTTCACTCTGCTGAAGAAATCAAGTCTTCAGTTGTTAGTTTAAGAGTATCTAACAGGATGAAATACTTCCTGACAGACATGCCCATTGTTTAAAGTGAAGCACAAGGGGAAAAGTCTCAGCTGATGTAAGACAATGTAAGGCATAACTAGAAGACTATTAGACTGATGGTGCTGTGGGGAAACAATGATTAATCTTTAATTTTCTTTAAGTTAATTACAGCTGTAATAATTCTTCCAGCTTGCAATTAATGGACAAATTAAAAAAAAATAACAGTGATTTGTAATCTTGCTGGGTTTTATAGACTGAAGTCTGAGTTAATCCAGATAGACCAAACAGTGAAGTGGAAATACTTGATTGCTCCGCTCAATGTTTTGTCCTAAATCATTGTCTGTTTTAAAACTGATGTTTTAATTATAGCATTTAATTAAATTCACAACATTATTGCTTTTTGTTACACAGGAAGGAAACCTAAAGAGATATCCAACTCCATATCCTGATGAACTGAAGAATATGGTTAAAACAGTCCAGACAATTGTACATAGACTAAAGGATGAAGAATCTACTGAAGATATTGCCAGGGAGTCAAAACGAGAAGGCCAGACAGTTTCTGTAAAAGATGTGGGGGTAAAGGTTATTCTCTTCTGACTTTGCAAGAACTTCCAAAGATCTAGAGTGTCATTGATTCCTTTTATTTCTCTTCTTTCTCAGCAATGATGCTTTAGCAGGAAAGCATGTCAAAGAACAGAACTTACCTCTTCACCATCTGAAGAAGCCTGTAATAAATGTCTGTTTTGCAGTAACAATTTTCCTCTGACACTAAGAACAAGGAAAGTGACTTGATTCTCAGGCAAATACAAACTATGGATGTGTTAAGAAGCTGGCTTCTTCATTTTCTGGAGGATGGCATCTTTGTCACCCTCTGATCCTCCTTTATCTGCCAGACTTTACAATAAAAATCAGGATAATCTCTAAGGATCTTGCCGCTGCCCTCATGACTGAAGGTTTTGCACTATAAGTTGGCAAGGTAATTGTAGCAAGTTGGCACAGGAATCACTAACAGGTTGATGTAGCATGATAGGACTACTGTTTGGTGCTGACATGTCTCATTGTAGATATTCTTGGCCATTTTTTATTTAACTGGAAATTTAATGGTACAAATTGACTCCAATAAGGAGGAGAGTCAAACTGATTGTCAAAGGGTAGGGACTGTACCTCAGTAATCTGCAGACATCTCTCTCTACCTGGTGCATTTCATACTTTATCATTTCAAAGCTCAGATTTTCCATTCCATAGTTTCCCAAAATATATGTTAACTCTAACTATCATGTTACTGAAAACCTTTCAGGATGTTTTTTCTACTAATGTTCTTAATCATGTAGACTTCAGAAATTGCTGCAATAAAGAACAGAGCAGATGAGAGAAAGCAATATTCAGCAGGAAGCTCTGTGCAGAAGCCTACTGAGCCAGAAGCTAAGCACAGCACTGCAAATTCACAGATGACTGCACTTGTTAAAACCTTGCAGAACACGAAAACAATTGTCAACCATGAAGACACACTCAAGGTATGGCATTGTGATGAACATCATAGCAGTCAAAAAATTGTGCTGGTGTTGTATTGAATTTGTTACTCTGAGAGATTAAAATTTATGTTGACAATAGAAAACTGTCATCCATAAGTGCTGTAAGTACAGATGGTTTGTAATGCAATATTTTTCTCACTTCAGACTATATTAAGTAAAATTTGAAATAGCTAATAAAAAGTTCATAATGAAAGATATATACATTTAAAGAAAAATAAAGCAAGCTCAATTAAAAGTTGACCTAAGTATCAAACTGTGAAAATACTCATTCTTAGATAGGATTTTCCAGTTTTTGCTTGATTGTCAGTTGTTTAGTAAATAATTGATTATAATTGTCACTGAAACATCAGTATATCTAATTAGTGGGAGCAATCAAAAACTTTTATATCTAAGTGACTGTGCCCATTCATTTGGAATAAAAAGTAAAAGTTGGGTTTAAAAAAAAATGTATTCCTCTACATTTATTAGTGAGCTGTCATGAATATGACTGAAATTGTATCTACTCCTTGTAAAGAGACAGAGATTTTTAACTTCTGAACTCTTTGTACGTCTCTGTGATAAACAACATGTATTCATTTTTTATTTAGTGTTTCAGACATATGACAAATTTTGGAACCTGTCACTTCATTAGTTGCCAATCACAACCTGTAAAATGCTTTTTTCATTTCTCAAGCAGATTATTTTTGCCTGTGTTGTGTAAGCAGTGGAACATGTGTATATCATGCTTTTGCTGAAGAGGCTTTCTGATAAGCAGTTATGGCTGTTGCTGGCTTTTTCCCTGCTAGTGTGTTCCTGTTTCTACATCCTTTCTGAAAATATTGGGTTTGACATTTTTCTTTAGTTTAAATACATAATTTCAGAAAATCATATTAGTTGTCTAATGATAGTGACAGCAATTCTTTGAAGCTGGCTGTTTGTCAGTAAGTAAATGAGGCAGCAGTGCATAGTTGATCAGGGATACTGAATTCCTTACTTCCATGTTATAACATGCTGGTAATTCTGTTGCAGTTGAATCCAGGTATCTAAACTATGCATGCTTCTAAGTTTGTGGGGTTTTTTTTTTCATTTCAACATTGATTACGCTTGTTGTATGTTACATCCAAGGGCAAAGGAAATGTTGCAGAGGCAGTGAAGAGGTGGTTTGTTCCGATTGCAGAGAAACAGGTGGATTTTTTTTAATGAAGACTATCATACATTGTTTGCTACATCTCAGTCAGGTTTGTCCTTCCTTCAGTCCAAAGAACTGGCCAAGTATTTAGTATCATGGGAAAGGTGGTACTCCAGTAGGTTCTATACATTAAATGTTCTGAAACTTGTAAGAAAAAATGAACATTGATAGACTATTTTTGCAATCTGTGACATAGATTTCTGTAGCATTTGAAAGAGGAAGCATGCTTACTAGAAAGAAGTTTCTACTTTAGGGAAAGAAGGCTTTTTCTCCTCAAAATATTATTGAAAACAATTGGGTTTTGAAAATAATAGCTATACAGGCCTGGCAGTAGGATACTGAATCAGTCACATGGCTGTTCTTGCAGCAGCTTTGTCAGTTAATCTCTTTCATAAGTGCACTGAGTGCCATCTTATAATTAGGAACTAGTGATTTGTAGCTGAAATGTATTCAGCATCACTTTATTCCTCTGCCAGTTGTTCTTGAAGATAAATAACTTCTGTTCCTTTTGGAATTTATCCCCAATGTAAACTTAAAGGTATCAACCCAAGCCACGCTTGCTCTTTTTTTGCTAAACTAGGCGAGCCAAAGTCATTCAGTCTTTTATCACAGCATAGCTCTCCATTCCTAAGATTGTCTTGGTAATGCTACTCCATAACTGTTTCAGTTTGAACTCTTTTCTGCAAATTCAATACCCAGCTAGTCAGTCTGGAGTGTTCGCTGGTACAGTGATAACTTTCTGACTTGAACTCAACTGGAGGTTCTTTCCAGTGGTGGAACAGAGGCTGCATCTGCTTGCTCCAAGTAGATTCTTTTGGTTGAAGTTATACCGGTTTGACTGTTCATCAGTGACAATGCAAGTCTGCCTATGCTGCTTCTTAAAATTAATTCAGTGGCAAGTATTACTATGTTCAGTTGACTTGCACTACACAGTTGCTGTTATGCCTGTGCTGCTTATTTATCTTTTCCCCTTTATTGTTCAGTGGGTGACAGTTTAGATAGCTTTTACTTAACCTTTTAAGCGCTTTTAAAATATGCACAGCATAATAAAGCTGGTTTTCCTTTAGCAGGAATCAGAAGAACTCTCCTCTGATGAAGAGATGAAAATGGCAGAAATGCGACCACCGCTGATAGAAACCTCCATAAATCAACCAAAAGTGGTAGCTCTTAACTATGGTATCTAACCTTTTTTGTTACTGCTAAGTAATGAAAGCAGAAAAAAAATACTGCATTATCTTATATTTGAGTGTGTGGTAGAGAAAGCTGTGTTCACATCCTAATTTTCTTGATTCTTGTCATTAGTTTAAAAGCAGAGGGGGAAAGGAGGTGCTTGTGTTTTGGGGGACCATTAGCTTGAACACACTCTTGATATGTTTAAGAAAAGGATTGCAGAATGTGGTATTTACCTTGGAAATATTCCATATTCTTCTCCCTCCCCCCCCCCCCCTCCAATTTTGTGGACTGCTGCTGCTTTTGGCAGCAATTATCACTTGTTCAAATTTCTCAGAGAAGTTGTGCTCTCTTCCTAAGGTTTGAGAATAAACTTCTCTTGTGTCAACTCCTCCAGAGTCACTTTACTCATTTTTTTCTTCTTTCCTCTCATAGGAAACTTCAGAAATTTTTTTTTTGTTAACTAAGTTTTATATTCTCTGAAAGATAGTTTCAGTCTGGGTAACCATTTCCTTAAGAGTAGGGAATGACCTAGGATTCAGAGAAAACAAAATTTAACAGTTGAAGAGAAAATTGTATTTTGCTTCATATGATATCCTAGTCCAGTACTTTCCAGGATGAAAGGCTTTTCTGGACATTACATGTAAAAGGGTAAGATTTAGTGAGGAGGAAGGAAAACCACATGGAGGTAGCAAGAGAGAGTCTGCTGAGGATCACATGCAGGTGAAGAGACTGACGTTTATCAATGTCATATTTGGGGGTTTATGCCTGGCTAAAGTACTAAGTCAAAACTTCTTTCTTGTCTCTGGAGATAGAAAATAGCTTCACAAAATTTATGCGCTTGGCAACTTTAACTGTGTCTTGAAGCAAACATTTAAATGCATTTGTTTGTACACTTATGTTTGCCCATGTCAAAATCGTGGCTGGCTTGAAGTCCCGCAGATAAATGATTTTTACATGGATGTAGGATGTAAGTATGCATGCATTAAGAATCAATGTGCACAGGTGTAAATGACTGAAAATGTTGTCCTAGGTGATCTGCAAAGCATGGGAATGCATTGGTTCCAGCTCTGCAGAAGAACATTTTTCTTTCCTGTTTTTTACATGTATAAAACTATATAGAGTTCAACCAGAGGTCTAGGTCTTTCCAGACTGTTTGATCTAATAAATAGCTATTTAACAATGACAGAATGTTCAAAAGCAGGAACTGTGCACACTTTCAAAATCCTTCATGTGAAGCAGTGTACTTTGCATTCATAAGGGCTAATAGACTTGTAATTGAAAACTTGGGAATCATTACAAAAACAGAAATATGATTTGATAGATATTTTTGGAAAATACTGCATAATGTAGTACACTAGTTTATGCTAAGGAAACTTGGAATAAAGCAACAAGGTAAATTTCATTACCAGGTGAGGGCTTTTTACATTGAGACATATTTTAAAAATAGGAGCTGTTGCCAACAGTCTTTTATAAGTTTATACAAAGTTTGCAAATGTGTTAGCTTATATGTTAGCTTCCAGTAATAAGTATTACTGAAGAACAAGATACTGTTTCTAAACACTGTAACATCCACACATTACAGACATCTGTTTAATAGCCGTTTAACTAAATTGGCAATTTTTTATTTCAGATGATTCAAAAGATGCCGATTCCTTCTCAGATGAAGCTACCCACAATAGCAATCAAAATAACAGCAACTGTTCCTCTCCTTCTCAAATGTCAGATTCTGTTTCCTTAAATACTGATAGTAGCCAAGATATTTCTCTCTGTTCTCCAGACAAAGAAATGCATGCTGCTGTATTATCCAATATCAGGTTTGTAAAATACTGTATACCACTGAACAAATATAATAGAAAAATGTTACTTAATCTTTCATATTACACGTCCATTCCTTTATTTAGTTAATGATTCTTTTATCATTCGTGAAATAATTTAAATTTTAATGTTTTAAAATAATGTTAAATAATGGAATAGGTTTGGGTGTTTGGGGTTTTTTTTAAAAAAAAAAAACAACAAAACCCCAACCACCAAACCCAAAACCAAAAAAAAAAAGGACAATAAAATTGAGAGGCCAATTTTAGTATAAAAGACATGGTTCCCATCTGTAATATTAATATGGTATAATAATTTCACCCTTAATAATTTGTTATGCCTGAAAAATACTTTCAATACACCATTTTAAAAGCTCTATGTTTTTATTTGCATAATGTTGAAAATAAATTTTATTACTAAATTATAAAAAGCACTTAGAAACTTAGAATGTACTTACAGATTGTTTATCTTTTTGTAGTTCTAGTTAAAAGGTGCCTTTTTTTTTTTTTTTTTTAAATTTGCCAATAGAAACAAGACATTTGGCCAAAATTGTCATGGAAATGTCAAGTATTTGATAAAATACAGTTATTGTCACTTTGTACTTTCTGACACTTTTAAACTGTCTTCAGTTCCTGTTGAATTTAATTAAACTTCTGACATCAAAATATGATCAACAAAATTGATGACACAAGAGTTGCCAAAATGAGCCCTCTGTATAATATATTTTTGTAATGGTAAGGTAGCAAATCATAAATTTGGTTGTATATTGGTCTTTGTCCTGTATTGTGTGTACAGCATGGCTGTCTTGCATGTTAATGATTATTTTTTCTAAAACAGTTCTTAAAGGAATATGTTGGTCCATTTTGGAATTTCTTTTAAGAACCATCTTTTTTTCCAGGCAAGAAGATGAAAATTTGAATAATCTTTTGCAAAATGGAGGTGAATTGAGCATTATAGTAGAAGAAAGAAATTACGTGCAAGAGGTTACAAATTTGTCTGAATACAAATTAAGCATTGAAGAAAGATTAGGCCTGATAAGAAAAGGTGTTGATCTAAGCACTCCTACAGAGGAGTCTCACAAAACAGACCAAATAAACATGAATATCAATAAACTGGTTAGTGAAGCAGCAGTGCCAGTTCCTGTAGAAAGGTTACAAACACAGAAAATAGTTTCAGTAAAGGGCTTTTTGAATAACAATATGAAAGAAGAAAGCCAGTACTTGGAAAATGGAAATAAATATCCTATAAATAAAGTAAATGGACATCCTGAGGATGCACTGCAGTCTCCCAGTAAAGATGAACTGACAAGAAGCACTACAGTTGATGGTGATTCTTCTGCTGAGCTGTCTGTTTCAAGAAGCACTGAAGATTTGTCCCCACAGAGAAGTGGTCCTGTGATGAAATCTCACAGCATCACCAGTATGGACACCAGTCTGGAAATCTATGATATTGTTAATGAGGATGGATCTCAACAGCCAAACTCAGTGGTAAAATCAACATCTAGTAGTGCAGATGGAAAAAACATAGTCCGAAGTAAATCCACTACTCTTCTGTATGATCAGCCTTTTCAGGTTTTTCCTGGGCCATTGTCGTCATCTGCTTTAGTATCTTCTACAAAAACTGTGTTCAAGTTTGACTCAAATCACAGTCCTGAAGGTGCTAATGTAGTAAGATCAGCGATAAGTGGTGCACAGATGTTTTGCACTCCCCAGTATAGTATTCAGTACAGCAGCAGTCCAACAACGAAAGATACCTTGCGGCCCCAGAAACAAAACACCCAAGTAGAACAAGGCAGCTTACCTCTTTCATGTCTGCTTAGGTCTGACAGCACAGAAATCCCCAGCTATGTAAAGCATTCTGCCAATATGAATTTATCCAACCATAACAATGTCCGAGCCAGTGCTGTGTATAACACTCAACAACAGATTGCTGGGAGACATGTAAATGTGTGGGCTATTCCACCAAATGATAGACTGTTCCTGGGAGCAACCAGACATACTCTTCAAAGGCAGAGCAGCATATCCTCTACAGCTTCTATAAATCTTGGGGATATTGGACCTTCAAGGTGGGCCCGGGTTCCTGAGGGGGACTATTTAACATACAGAGACTTGCATTCAGTAGGAATAGCTCCACCAGTAATGTCTGGGCAACAGAGACCTCTTTCTGCCAGGACATATAGCATTGATGGTCCAAACATACCCCGACCACAGAGTGCTCGGCCATTGGTGAATGAAATACCAGAAAGAACTATGTCAGTTAGTGACTTTAATTACTCATGGACTAGCCCTTCAAAGAGATCAAACCCAAGGGTTAACTCTGACCATTCTTTATTAGACCCTCCAGGAAAAAGTCAAGTCCCTCATGACTGGAGGGAACAGGTGCTGCGACATATTGAGGCTAAAAAGCTAGAAAAGGTAAAAATAATATTTTTTAAACTTTTCTACCTGTTATCTGGATGTGGAATAACTTAAATATTCTGTGTTTTGAACTGCTTTTAATTACCAGTGAAAACGTACTTCTGATACTGCCTTAAAAAGGATAAACATGTTTCTGCTGAATATGTGAGAAACAGTCAAATGGTAGACTGTAAATGAACTTTTCTCCCAAAGAAAAAAGTCCCTGTTGTTTTTACACCATACTTGCCAGCTTAGCCCAATTACTTTAGAATGCATTAAATAATGTCATATTGACCTGCTGGACTGCAAGGCCAGCTCTTTTAGGCCAGGTAATTTTTATTGTTGTAGCATTGTATTCATATTATACTAAAATATTCCCTTACACTTCTTGATTTTTCTGTTTTGCCTTTTTTCCCTATTTCTTCACTTTAAGAACAAGGAAAAAATATGAATAAAATTTATTTGAAAGTATAGGTCTACAGCTTCAGTTGCTGAAGAATTCAAAAACCATAATTAACATATATATGCCTCCAAGCCAGTTGTCTTTTGAAGCTGGATATTTGACAGATTGTTCAATAAATATTTATTGCTATGAGATGAGAACACTTAAAATCTTGTTCATTTCAGGAAATCACAGGAGGTTTTGATATAACTAGAGATGATGAAAAGCATTCTTTATGTACTGTAAATGCTATCAACAATTTGAGCTGATACGTAGAGCTGAACAATTATTTATCTTCAAAGAATTTGAGACTAGAAGAGTGTAATCTGTGCTGTCCAGTTAAACCAATTTAAAATATCATCACTAAATATTGGGCAGAATGTCATTACCTGGTCCTGTTTCCTTGGAGGGGAAGCAAAGCAGCCAAAAATACATTTTGATTATGCCAGCTAGATGGATTTTCTTTTTCTTTTGAAAGAACATAGTTTGGTTTGTGATTATTATGCTAAATGTTTCGATATCATAAAATCATGAATCATAGCACAGTTTGGGTTAGAAGGGACCTAAGGTCATATAAGTTCATATAGATCTAATATAGATCTAATAATAGACCTAAGATCACCTAGTTCCAACCCCCCTGCCATAGGCAGGGACACTTTCCACTAGACCAGGTTGCTCAAAGCCCCATCCAACCTGGTCCTGAACACTTCCAGGGATGGGGCATCCACAACTTCTCTGGGCAACCTGTTCCAGTGCCCCACCACCCTCACAGTAAAGAATGTCTTCCTAATATCTAGTCTACATCTACCCTCTTTTAATTTAAAACCATTCCCCCTTGTCCTATCTCTACAGGCCCTACTAAAATGTCTGTTCTTATCTTTCTTATAAGCCCCCTTTAAGTACTGAAAGGCTGCAATAAGGTCTCCCTGGAGCCTTCTCTTCTCCAGGCTGAACAACCCCAACTCTCTCAGCCTTTCTTCATAGGAGAGGTGCTCCATCCCTCCGATCGTCTTTGTGGCCCTCCTCCAGACTCACTCCAACAGGTCGATGTCCTTATGTTGTGGGCCCCAGAGCTGAACAGTGCGCTCCATGTAGGGTCTCATAAGAGCAGAGTAGAGGGGAAATCACTTCCCTCAACCTGCTGGCCACCCTTATTTTGATGCAGCCCAGGATATTGTTGGCTTTCTGGGATGCAAATACACGTTGCTGGGTCATGTCAAGCTTCTCATTTACCAACACCCCCAAGTCCTGCTCCTAAGAGCTGCTCTGAATCCATTCTCCACCCAGGCTATATTTGTGCTTGGGATTGCCCCAACCCATGTGCAAGACCTTGCATTTAGCCTTGTTGAACTTCACCTCTCTAGCCTGTCCAGGTCCCTCTGGATGGCATCCCTTCCCTCCAGCATGTCCACCACACCACTCAACTTGGTGTCATTGGCAAACTTGCTGAGGGTGCACTTGATCCCCCGTCCAGGAATGCCAGTTGTCACCAGTCTCCTCTTGGACATTGAGCCGTTGACCACGTTGACTCTTTTGAGTGCGGCCATTCAGCCAATTCCTTATCCACCAAGTGGTCCATCCATCAAATCCATGTCTCTCCAATTTAGAGACAAGGATGTCATGCAGGACAGTGTCAAAAGCTTTGTACAAGTCCAGGTAGATGACGTCAGTTGCTCTTCCCTCATCCATCAACGCTTTAACCTCATCATAAAAGGCCACCAAATTTGTCAGGCACGATTTGCCCTTAGTGAAGCCATGTTGACTGTCATCAATCACCTCCTTATTTTCCACGTGCCTTAGCATAGTTTCCAGGAGGATGATCTTACTGGGCACAGAGGTGAGACTGACCAGCCTGTAGTTTCCCAGCTCTTCCTTATTTCCCTTTTTAAAAATGGGGGTTATGTTTCCCCTTTTCCTGTCAGTGGGAACTTCACCAGACTGCCATGATTTCTCAAATATGATGGATAGCAGCTCAGCCACTTCATCTGCCAGTTCCCTCAGGACCCGCAGATGCACCTCATCAAGTGCCATGGACTTGTGCACCTTCAAGTTCCTTGGATGGTCTCAAACCTCATCTTCTCCTATAGCAGGTGGTTCTTCATTCACCCAGTCCCTGCCTTTGCCTTCTGCGACTTGGGCGATGTGGCTGGAGCACTTGTTGGTGAAGACCGAGGCAAAGAAGTCATTGAGTACCTCAGCCTTCTCCATGTCCCAAGTAACCAGGTCTCCCATTTCCTTCCAGAGAGGGTCCATGTTTTCCCTAGTCTTCCTTTCATCGCCAATGTATCTATAAAAGCTTTTCTTATTGCCCTTGTTATCCTTGATAGCTAAATAAATTTAATTGGAGTTGGTTGAAAAAAATACTTTTATTTATGATTTTTCCTTGAAAGTCCAAGTATTAGGAGGGATGGGTTTGTTTTTAAGTTGCATAACTTCTGTTGATAGAAAGGGATGGGGTTTGTTTGTTTTTAAAGAGGCCTGTGCAACAGCCACACCTGTTCTTCTGATCCATTTTGAGTCAGGTGCAACATAAAATATTTTAAAACTTTCACAGTACTCTGCTGTTGTGTGGGAACCCTTTGTCCCACAGGGCAATCACAAGCCTCACCATGTTCCAACCCTAATAGTGCATTCTTTGATCTTCTGTTCTCCTGGACACACATGTCAAATCTTGCATGAAACAATAGAGAAGAGTAAAATCCCAGCAATACTTGAATGGAGAGGGAAAAAAAACTTGAGCATACTGATAATGGAATTTGTTTATAGCTCCTTCCTTTATCATCTACATTTGACATGTTAGGAATGATGTTTAATATACCAGTGAGATCTGTTCAGATACTGTAGCAGTGTAGTCACCTTGACTGAAGTGAAATTGATTGCCTGACGTGATTCCTTTTATATCTGTCCCTACTTTCTATCATGCTTTATATGTAAACTTTAATTTTTTTTTTCCTACTAGAATAATATGGAATAGCTGTTATTGAGTTCTTAGCTGTGCATCTAATTTAACAGATCTTTAGCAATGTGTTTTCTATGTATGTATTTCTTTTGTTCTGGTTTTGAAGAATTTTTAAGTAGCTTTTACATAGCAATCTGAGACTTATTTATGGTTTTAAAAGTGAACATGTATATAATTGTCTACTTTATATTCTCTGAGATATGACTGACTCTTTAAAAAAAAATAACCAACTATGAAAAATGTATATATGGTCCTATAAGGCAGCTTGCAAATATGATAACGTGGAAAATCTCAGGATATTTCTTTGTTCTTTTAAAGTAATGGTTTCAGATTTTTCTGTTTGTAATTAAAAATTAGCCGGGGCGTGGGGGTGTAATTAAAAATTAGCGGGGGGGGGGCGGCAGTTTAATATATAAACGAGACTTATGAAATGTTTTGAAGTCTGAAAAAAATTTTCAGTAATTACAGAACTTATTTAAGGAACAAGCATTTATTGGAAATTGCTTTGAGAAAGCTTTCATGGATTTAAAATGGCGTTTCTTTTTTTAAAGCATAAGATAAAACACTGACAAAAACAGGTATACAAAATCAAGCTTTATGATGAATATTTAATTCATATCTTCTTGCCTGTGGTTATACTCAATAGTATATATTACCTTTGCTGTGACTCTTCAGAGTCTGTTATTGAATTTAATCATATTTATTATTTCTATGCTGTGCTTCTTAGGAGGAGTGTGTAGTGCAGTTTTGGGGGTTGGTTTTGTTGGTTCTATTTTTTGTGTGTGAAAGTCCTGAAGTACTTGTTTGTTTTTATAAAATTTAGTAAGGGAGGAGCAGTGAACCTACATAAATAAATAGCGTCTCCTTATTGGCCAAACTTGGAGAAGCTAGTTCTTGGGGGTTTTATTAGCCCTTTTTACCTGATACAGGTGGGAAAAAAAAAAACAAACCAAACTTTCAAGAGGTTAATTTGCATGAGGATAGATACAGGATAGTTTTAAGTCCAGCAAAAAATAACAATGGATTCCAGCCAAGTAACCAGCATTTTTAACCTTTGACAAGATGTAAGGGGGCATACTCTGATCAACTAAAATTATCCATCTGGTTGAAGGTGAAAACAGTTCATGAAACTATTTGTAAATAGAAATTTTGCATATATTTAGTAGAAACTATTTTCTTACTTGATACAAAGCGTATTTTATTGTGGAATAGTGAAAAGGACTTCTTTAAATGTCAAGCTGCCCTGGTTATATACATAAGCTTTTTGGAAAGTATGCAATAAATTTTGCCCCACCCTCCAACCTTATAAATTTAGTGTATATGTGAGATTTTAAGAACAATAAGATTTTTCAACATGGTTTCTTTTAGAGTATGACTTGCCAATTTTACTAACCAGTATGTTACAGTAGTGTTCTATAGTAGTCTTGTTGAAAGTTTTCATTTAGGAATTTAAGCTATTATTGCCTGTGTAAAACACTAGAGGCACACATTTTATTGTGTGGTAGAATTTATCATCCATAAACTGCAATAATAAATGTCTGCAATGGTTATCTGCAAATATCTATTATATTTCTGTGTGCTGAGTAGGCAGAAACAATTGCTGGGTCTGATTCTATCCTTTCCTTGCATGTATATTTTCTTTTTTTGTTGTTGCGGATCTCTTGGGAGTTTATCAGGTGTGTGTTTGCTTTCAATTCTAATTTCATCTGGAATTAAGTGCTCTATTTTTTATCTACTTTATCTACTATTTATCTAGAATGGCAGAGTTTTCAGAGAAGAGCTCATAAAGTTAGATTGCTACTTTCCATTTCAGAAAGTAAAATAGGTGGTTTTATTCTCAAAGTTGCCAGTGTATGGTGCCTTATTAAAAAAAAAAAAAAAAAGTGTTTCACTTGATATAGAATTGCAGTTTTAATCAAAGTTTGATTTTTTTTTTTTTCCTCAACATACCTAATTTAGAAAAATATTTTGATTGGTACAGCCTCAGATTCTTTCCAAGTTAAGCTTGTTTAAATATGTCAAGGGAAATTACTTCAGTGGGTCTATGCACACATAAAATTAAGTTCTTAAGTGTTTGTAAGATCATAGCCTGAAGAATATTTTGATAGTAATAAATTAAAGGAATGCTATCTATTCAGTAGCTGTCAGCTTAAATTTTTATTTCAGTTTTATTTTGTTTCTCCATTTTTAATGGACTACTGAACCGTCAATGTGTTATAATGATATTTTGTGGAGTTCAGAAATCAATACATCACACTTCAAAAGGAATACAGTTCTTGTTTATTTTGAATGTAAACAAAAGTTCTGACCCTGCACACATTTTATGACAGTAGAATTTAAATTATATGTAATTCTCCATATGTAACTCTTCAATAATAATGCTGTCACTTACTGAAGATACCTTTTTTTTTTTTCAGAACCAGAATCCTAATATTTTTTTCCCCTTCCACATTACTGAAGGAGAATAGTTTCATAATATTTAGATTCCTCTTCATTGGGATAAACTGGTATCTTACTAGAATTCTATAAGATTTCAAAGCATTTTTAGCTTGCGTGCTTTTATTCAGAGAGGCTTTAAGCATCAATTTTAAGCATTTCAAGTGTTCCAAAATACTTTGAGCAAACTTATTCCAATCAAATTTAACAAATGAATTTTAGATAGGGTGGAATGAAAAGTGAAGGGATTTCCAGACATTTAATATAGCCTCAAAGGATTATTTATGTCCACCTTTAGCTGGCAATTGATTCTAAGTACTGTAATATAAATAAATTTTTAAAAGGCTAATACTTAAGCTTAGAAGTTAAGTTACCAGTTAAAGCTATTCTAAGATAAGTAGAATGTAGAGTCTTGCTCCCTGCAGATATTTTAATTTTATTAGTTCTTTTCTATACCAAAATTTAATCAATGGCCATGAGAGACTCCAGCCACTCTTAAAATTACAACATTATCCAATAGAAATTATTTTAGGCAAATTCCACTATTGTCTTGCACCTAAGTAAATGCTTTAAGGTGCTTCATTTCCTGAAAGACACACATTTGAAATCTGAAAATGTTAATTCTCTTGTAAGCTGCCAAATAGAGAATATGTTCTGATTCTTAGCATTGAAAAAGAATGTAAATAAACCCCAAAGCTATGCTACTGGCTGCCTGCATCTAAACTGATTCATTTAGAGGCCGATTTTGACTACAAATCCTAATTTATATGCCAAATACTTTCTTTACTTTATACATAGCCTTTTTTTCTTGATATATTGTAGCTTTTATTATGTCTTCTTCACAGTTGAATATCTGAGTTCTAGTAAATTTAGCTTTCACAAAAAAATAACGGAACATGGCATGTATATTGGTTAGCGTACATAGTTTAGAGTAGCTGAAATGAGATTTCTCAAGCCTCAAATATTTGAATTATTTTTTTGCAGGCCACTATGCCCCAAGACACTGTAGGAAATCATGTAAAGAATGCAGTTGGTAATTGGAATTAACATTCATATTTAATCTGAAGTTTAGACCATACATTTATTCCATATTTAATTTTTTAACAAATTGGAGTTCAAATTAGGGTTTTTTTGTGGCATCTGCATATTCATATTTCTGGAAGTGTCTTCTCTGGTGCAGCAATCTTCAGAAATCTTCCTAGAAAATGTACAACCTTCATTGTGCTTGTGTTGAGAAGCAAAATTAAGAGGGATACTGTTCACTCTCCAAACACCTCAGTTTCTCTCTTCCCAGCTAAAAATAGGTAGAGGAAGAATACTTCCTAGATTTGTCACTGGGAATATCTTCTTGTGTTAAACTAAAGCTTTCTTACAACTCCATGTAATTTAAAAGTGTTTGTTCTATACAGTTTACTTGTGGATTCCTTCTAATTTAGTGTTAAGACACTGTGCCCAATGTAGAGGAGAAAAACGGTGTTTGCAGTACTTCTCATGTCTTCCCTACATCAATTGCACAATCAGTTTTTGTACTTTGGAAAAAATCTCTACCAAGAAAGGCAATTTTATAAACCCTTGAATAAAACTGCTCACAGGTTATATTATTACCTTGAAGCTCACTAAACTGAGTTAACTGAAATCTTAATTCCTTATGGAGAAGTTCATGCCTCTACAAATTGTAGGAAAGTTCTACCTCCTATTGCAGATCTACCTTAGATTGTCACTATTTATTGACCATCTCTTTTGGTTCTTCTAAGAGAAGAGTTAATCTAACAGTTCTAAGGATCTTTATAGTAAGATGGTCTGCTAGAGACACTTTCAGAAGTCTTTCTAGTCTCACCATGCATCCCTTCTATTTTTGTCTTTTTGCCATTTACAGATGTAGACATTTAGGAGCCTCTGAGAGGAGCTTCCTGTAAGGAGACTTCAGGCAGTTGCTTGTACAAGTGGGGAAAAGGCCACCTGGCTAATTATATAGAGTATTTTGAGAAGAGTTGTAGGAAGATGCTTTGAGACACTAAGAAGCTAAGGAAAGCTCGCTTTAGCAGTTTCATCTGGGTGTTTGGACTGAAACTTAGAGGAGCAGTAAGCTTATATAGAATGTTTAGTAAAGAGAGACTTGAATGCTGAGTATAATTTTCCCCTCCCAAGAGGGCAAAAACTTCTGGAGACTTGTCTGGAAGCTTGAAAAATACTTTGATTAGAGAACAGGATAGGTGTAGAAGAGGAGCATGAAGAAAGCTCACTGTGCTCACATTGAGTGAGAGGTTATCCAAGAGCCTTGACCAAGAAAAGCCAAGTATTGTCAGTAAATGCTATTTTCCAAATGGATTTCAAATGACTGTGCTACCAGAGCATCTGAAGAGTATGAATATGCAGAGGCATATGACTGATTATTAAACTAGTTTTAATTTCACAAGATAAAGCTATTATGAAAGAACAAATGTCTGCCTGAGGACTAGTGACTATTTTCAAAATCAGATTAGTTTGTGTAGTCAACAGACAAAAAGCAAAATGTATTTATTCATGTAAGAGTTGCTGCAGTATCTTAGTCAAATTATATATATTCTGAACTTTTTTGTTACTTGGAAAAGTTAGAAACTTAAAAAAAAAAACACACAAGCTTTGGATTTGCTGGGTTTTGATGCTTTGTGGTATATCTTTTACTATGATATTTTTTCATGGATCTTTGTCACTGTTTTAAGATAGGTTTGTTTCATTTCTCAGGTGGCACATGGGAGATTTTCCTTTTCTTCTTTTGTGCAGTCTTTTTATTTTGTTTTGTTATAACTACAAAAGTCCATGGTGGCAAGACGGTAATGTCTACTGTTTTCTTTCTATTACCCTTGCCAATGCTGCAGAGGTCAGGTTTGCAAGGTAATGAAGCTCAAATCCAAACCACTATCACTTATGTCCTTGAGCTCATGTTACCTGTTTGATTGCCTACAGTGGCACAGGGATGGACTCCAAGGTTTCTTACCAGCTGCTTTTTCTTTAAATAAGGCTCGTTCACATTCTTGAATGAAGTGTTATTGGAATGCATTTTGGATGTTGACAGCATTGCAATAGCAAGAAAACCCAGTGAAACGGTCAAATCTCTGGCACTGTGTAAATTTTTATTTGTACTGTACCAGTAATGGGGGGGGGGGTGAGACAAAATAACTGGTAATTAGATGGTTTTCCACAGGTGTGTATCTTGACCGCCAGCTTCTCTGCCTACAACATTTTTTATATTGCAAATTTAATGAAAACCTAGAAATTTTGATAAGCTGTGCACCTTTATTGTTTCTCCAGATACGTTAACTTTTTAATTACTTTATTTACATGTAATTCTGCATGTAAACTGTTTTATACATCACAGTGGCACTGTTCTTGCATGACAATGGAATGTGTTTGTATTAATCTATATATAACATGTTTTGTGGTTTATGCATGCTGCACTAATCTGTGTTAAATCTGTCCCCTCTTTATTCAGAGCATGCTGTCTAGGTCCTTTAATTCCAATTATGCTGCAGTTAGCAGCTTTCAGTATGGCAGCTCTAGGGATCTGCATGGCAGCCAGGGTAGTGTTGCCTTGAGTGTTGCAGACAGAAGAGGTTCTGGTGTGCACGTTGTTCGAGTGAGTACCTACAGGAGGCTATTGCAATATATAGAAGGGGAAAGAATAAACTGTGAGGTATCCTTAAATTGATAGAGTTATCCTTTTATATATGGACAAAGCTTTCAATAAAAAGAATACAATTTCTGTGCTGGATTTTTTTTTTATAGGCATTAAATCAAAGACTTTGCCTTCACTTCATATGCTTTAACTTTATTGCAAGGCTTTTCAATTTAATGTCATGAAGTTGAGTTTTCTAATCGGCTTTTATAGATGGTTGAACATATGTAAAACTGTCTGGTTTCCTTGTAAAGGAAACGAGATATGTAAACAAGAGATTACTGTTCTGAATTTAATCTAGGTTGATGAAGGTTTGAACTAATTTTTATTATGCTTTTTCCTCCCCCAAACAAAATCTGATGATGTAAACTGTACTGTAAGATACTTTAGGCATTCAAGAAAATTAATATTTTAGTTTGTAAGAAAATGCAAGGAAATGATTCCTTAACTCTGAGCATCCTGAGTGATGTTATGGTATCCATAGTGAGCAGGATAAAGTCAACAGAAGACTTCTTTTAACCTTGTGAATCCTTGAATAGGCAGTCTTTAGCATTTGTTGACTTATCAATGTATTGGTGATCAAAGACACCTCTACAGTTGCTAGTTTTTGTAAATATCCAGCAATATTTTATGGGTGTGGTGTCTTGGCTAGTAAGATTTTTCTACATAAACAATGTACTAGCTAATCAAAGAAGATAAAGAATGATAAAGGCCTCAAAATGTTTTATTCTGGGCTTCTTATGAGATTTTTTAAATTTGAATAATATGAAGACATTCTTCTTTACTGCTTTGTTCTGTTCAAAGCATCCCCAGGCTTCTACTCCAGGAGACCACTGCCATGATGAGGTATTCATTTCAGGACAGCAGAATTACTCATCTGCCATGCTTAGTCTCAAAGATATTCCACTGGACAGCATGAAGAAATTAGCTGTGCAGGTAATTATCTACATGACACCATGGATAGAATATATTTATTATTATTTGTAGAAACATATGCTGGGATAGCAGTTGGAACTGGGGCTTCTTTAAAATGTAAAACAGGATTTGACTTTCACCCAGGTATTGAAGGTGTTGTAACTGAAATAGCATCCTCTTTTTGGAAGATAAAATAGTTAACTATATGAAAGGGAATAGTTTTCATTTTTCTTCAGTGAAGCTTTGAAAGAAGACATTTGCAGCAAAAGACATAATTGCAAGTGGAAATTGGAATATGTCAGATGATTTCAGGAAAGCAAATTGAAGCTGATTAAACCTTTTAAACAAACTTGAAATCTGTTGTGATGAAATTCTGATGATAAATTAGAATTTGTAGGAGACATTCTGTATTCATCTCTAAGAACCATCTATACAGGCAGGACTTACTACAATGAAACTAAACAGATGCTTGTAAGTTATTACGGTGCAGCAATCTATTTTATCTTTATAACTTCAGTAATTTCAGTTGCATTTCTACAGACCCTGGATATTGGGAATTGGCATAGTTGATACATGTTACCTATGTAAACTCTACCTCTGGCAATGCAACAAAAATTAGTTTTCCTGTCATGCTTTAGATTTTCAGAAAAGGCAGTAGAAAATCATGTAAATTTAATGCATCTGATCTGTAAATAACCTAAAAAAAATTACGCACACACATTACCATTTCTCAGAATCATTTTGGCATAAAAATCAACAGAATAGGTTCTGTTGTGTGTCTATTCACAGCATGGTTAAAGGTTGAAATTTGCACATTTCAGTTATTTATAATGACAAATAGAGTATTTTAATATCTTTGTATCCTATAACTAGTGGGATAATGGTGGTAGGCAGAAAAATCTGTGACTCAAGACTGTAGCATTTTTTTAATGTGGGAATCATACAGATGGATGAGTGACTACTTAGGCTGGGTAAGAGCATGAGGCATACGGGTAAGGAGGGAAAAGGCTGCCCATCTCAATACAGCCACAGAGCTGAACAATAACTCTGAGGCTTCAGTAAGAAATGTTGCCACCTCCAGTATCGTTCTTAATGAAATTATTTGAATACGCTGCATGTCTTTACAGTTGTGTACCTTACTGCTTGCTGTTTTTCATCATTATACCCATCAAATCAGTGACATATGTTTTAACAAAATATCATTTATTGAAAATATCATTACAGTTTTCATATTAAAATCTTGAGCTTGTATGTGAATTTAGTCAGGTTTTCTTGTGAAGTAGTCACCAAAAGATGCTCAGAGAGTATATAATTTCTGTCTACTAGCTGTGTAGGATTCTTATTTTGTGTATGATCTACTGGGGTTTGTTACAAAAATCTCTGAATTTTATGCAATAAAAGTGCAAACTATAATGATATAAACCAAGCGTCAATACTGTCAGTTGCACTGCCAGAAAATAATCATTGAGATAACTCAGTGAAGCAAGTGCTAAAAACAAAGACCTTGTCCAGTCTGTTGTAGTAGATTATCACTCAAAGTAATTTTTTGGTTTTAAATTTTTTTTTCTCAGGAGGTCAGAGCTGATGAATATAATGAAAATTGCGTGCAATTGTACGTGATCCAGAAGAGTAGTTTTGGTGATGTTCCTAGAATTAAAATTAATCAAGCATGAGAAATATTGAAACAATAAAGGAGGCATTGAGGATTGCTGCTTATAAAATGTATGATATTAGGTATTTATTTTTTATTCAGATACCTTTTACAAATGGACAAATGTGCCAGCCTCAAAGACCTCAGGCAAACTACAGCCAAGTTCATAATCTCCCTCCCCAATCATCAGTAGCAAGACATCCATCTAGAGAACAACTAATTGATTATCTGATGTTGAAAGTTGCCCACCAACCTCCCTATACCCAGTCTCAGTGTTCCCCCAGACAAAGCCATGAATTGGCAAAGCAAGAGGTAAGGATAAAATCTAACTTGAATATATGACATCTGTCTGTCAGTGGCAGTGAATTGTTACATTGTTTTCATTTATTACTGTTTCTCTGTAGATGGTTACAGAAATCATATAGGACTTTATCTCCAGCAGAAGACAATGTTATCTCAGTGCTGTCCTACTGAAATCACACATTCCTTCTAGTTTTGAGCTTTTTCCTTTTAATGTGAACATTTTAAAAGAGAAATGCAGTAGTTTCTTAACAGAATGTACCAGAAACTTATGCTTGCATCTTTATACTGAGAGAAATTTATTTCTTATGTACATTTATTGATCACCAACTAATTATTGATGTAGTAACTGCAAAAAATACAAACTTAGAGTACTTTGCATCTATTCGTTGCTATCCAGAGTGTTTCAAAAACCTGCAAATGTAGAAGCGTGCAGCCCTAAACAAAAACCAAGATTAAAAAAAAGTGTACGCATCTGATGCATGCCTGATAAATTATCAGTTTTATTTACGATAGATGTGGGTAAAAAAATTCTTATACAATTTAATGGCTCATTCATTGTGGGCAACTTTCTGTGTTTTTTTGAGGAAATACTGAGAGCTATGTTTTCATTCTGTGCTAGAATGAGAACAGCCACTTTCTGTGTAAAATAAGTTTTCTAGTCAACTCTTCTGGCAAGAGAAAGGGATGACAGTGTTGGCTGTGTAGAACTTAAAGTGAAAGTAGGAACTAGGTTTGATTTTTAAAATTCAGCTAGAAGTAGCAAGGAAATAAGAAGAACCAGTTATTTCATATGAACATGTGTATTTGTTGGTGGCATTAAATTAATTTACACAATATCTAGACATCTCTGAATTTAAAGCCTACATGGACTACTATGATTATAATCGTAGCAATATTGAACTAAAACTTGTGTACAATGATACAAGATGTTGTTGTATTGGAATCTTGTTCTGAATTAATATTATGAGATATAATACTCTCTAATTGTGATAAAAGGGGTTTTTGAGTTTTTTTTTTCTTTTTAAAAGCTTTTGTTCAGGTGAATTTGTTAATAATAATTTCATTACAGTAGCTTTGGATGCAAATTTTCAGCCAGTTCTAACTTTGGTTGTAACTAGATCCAAGTGAGAATTGACAAGGATCCAGAACTTGGATTTAGTATATCAGGAGGAGTTGGTGGTAGAGGGAATCCATTCAGACCTGAAGATGATGTGAGTATTTTATACTAATGCGTCTTAAAATCATTCTGATTAATATTTTTTTCATAGTATTTGCCAAATTAAAAAACATGTATATCTCCCAAACCCAAGCCACTAAATTCCAGGGCTTGATGGGAGAAAATTGACAAATTATTATGGAAGATCAGGGTGGTAGGCAACCACTGTGGTCACATAAAAACGCAGAGGATTATTCTGGGTGTTTCTTGTGCTGTTCTAGATATCAGTCAACAGATTTGAGATCGTGAATTATGGAGTTTACAATTAGAAAACCTCTTAAAAGAGAACATGATTTAGCCTACAGCCTTATTTCTGCTGCTTGGTAATTCGTCTTTACATGTACATCTGCCAAATTAAACAAAGGCAGACCAGAATTTGCCCTTCAATATTCTTTTAAAGACAATTCTCCTGGATTTAACATCAGAAAAGGAAGGCAGTCACAAAAGCCAGTAGATCTGTAGAATAATATCGCATTCTCTTCTACTTAGGATGGAAAATTGAGATGTTTTGAATTGCATCTGTTTCATGCTACCACAGTATTTATGAAACAAGTTGTTAAAAATGTTCTCCACCTCTGTTTTTCAAGGGTATATTTGTAACCAGAGTGCAACCAGAAGGACCAGCATCTAAGTTGTTGCAGCCCGGAGATAAAATAATTCAGGTACTGTAGTCATCTAATTAACTAGTCTGTGTAATATACCAGTTCATTTTTAGTTTGCACCTTTTCTAAGAGCAGAACATTTAATTTTTATATAGATTTCCAGAAGCATTCTTATATTCTGGAATGATGCTTTTAAATTTCTTCCACTTAACATTAGGATAGGTGATACAGGCTGAAGCATTAATCAGCTGGATCATTTTTCAAATTCTGGACATTTTTCACACTTTAAAGACAAAAACCAAGCCTAATGTTGGCATTCAAGATGGAACATGAGTGTTTTCATTAGGCTTTGCTATCATTCAGTTTTTTAACTTGTGGTTATTCACATGTAGTTTCCTGAATAATGCATTGTCTGAACATTAGCAGTTGCCTCTCACAACCCCTCTCCCCAGCTGCAACTCTTACATCCCCCTCCATCCTGCAGTTCTTGCTAGTCTTTGCTGCCTTTCCCCCATCTGACAGGCTGGACGTGTAAGCACTGGCAGAAGCTACTACTTGACTGGCTGATACCTGTCTGGTCACAGCATGTACCTCCTGGCTGCTCCATCTGCTTCAGGAGCCATGGCTTCTGGGCTGCAGCTGTGCATTTCTTTTCTGTAGGAAGTTGGTACTTTTCAGACCTCTATTGTATCAGATTTGTTTGAAATTTGTCTGATGGGCTCATAAGTTATTTGGGAAGGGGTCAAGAAAATGGGCAAAGGGATTATAAGCCTTACTTTCTTAGGGAAACAGGCTAACAGGACATTTGAACAGTGCTGTAGCCACCCTTAAAATTGCAGAGCTTGTTAAAAATTATTAATTATTCACCACATTACTAGTTTGAGAATGCTTATAGAGTCAACTCTGCTGCATTTCTGTTTTCTCAAAAAAAACCCAAACTACCCACAAAAAAAAATAATTTAAAAAAACCATTATTATCTCAATTAAACCACAACCTCGTGAACTTTCTAAAACAAAGCCAAACTGAATACACAGCATAATTCTTCCAATAAAAGAAAAACCCAACAAGCACACAGAAAAAAAAACCCAACTAAAACTAAGATCAAGCTGTTCGAACTAAAAGATAGCTTGTTTTGAGCATGGCAAATAGTTCTGTACTTGTTCTTCCTTATTGGGGCAAGAGAAAGCTGGCGCTAAATCCTAGTTCTCTTACTGATGTAGACAACCTTAAGGAAGGAGGGGAACCCTCCAACACTCCATACAGGAACAAGAAGCATGTTAAACCTTTGAAAATACTGGCAGCATGTTTGTTACATATTTATAGAGTGGAATGTGTGTGAAACTTTAGTTTTAATGGTTTGTTCCTGTATTTATGGAACTTAATTTGTCCGTGTGACATTTATAATGAAGTTTCCTTTTGTCATGCTGGCACTTTGCTTGGATTTTGCTTTTTGTTTAATGAGGAATTCATAGTTTGAAAAAGAGCTGAAGAAGTTGCATTTGCATGCTTAGACATGTTTCATTTCTAATAACTAACAGTGTTGGGTTTTGTGTAACAGCATGTTCTTTATACTCATGAGAATCCCAGTGACAATGTAATGACAGTCCTACTGTCTTGTTGAGACTTAGACATCTGCAGTTTTTGACTGAGTATCATCTCTCACAAAATGACTTTGCTATGCTTGATTTTGCAACATTCTCTGTAAAACATGCATTAGGCACATATTATAATGCATGTCTAATAATATTCTAAATTATAGTGACTAGATAATTGCATGTAAGTTAAGATTGTTGCATATTAGGTTAGGAGTAGGACATTCTGTACAAATGATGATTTGGAAGGGTTATTCCCACTTGCTTTCTGAACAGTCTATATGTAAAACTTTTTCTGCAACCCTAGACAGATTTAAAATTACTGCCTTTACAACAAAGGATTCAGCTGGTAGCAAGAGCATTTGGTGATGGGATAAGCAGCTGCAACTCCAAAATGGCACAGCTAAGCCGCAGAGTGCATGATTAGTTCTCTCTGTTGCTATATAAAGGGCAGTAGCTCATGGAGAAAGGTGGGATGCACAACTGGAAGCAGTAACAGTTTAAACTGGACAAATCTGCCATTCTGCAAGATTTTACCACCCAGACAGAATGTGAATTAGCAGTAATACACCCTGAGAAGTTGAACCATAGCCATGTTTTCCCTGTCTTGTAGGCCACTTGGGCTTGCTTGCATTTGCCAAGCCAAACCTGTCCCAAGAATTACATTGTTGCTTAGAATCACAGCAAAATTCAATCTGGGGGTGACCTCAGGTCTCACACCTAACCTCCTGCTCAAAGCAGGGTCAGCTAGTAGGTCAGAACAGGTTACTCGGGGATTTTTCCAGGAAGGTCTTAGAAAACTTCTAAGGACAAAGAGTGCATAACCTCTCAGAGCAATCTGATCCACTGCTAGACATGGCAGGGAGACAGGAATTTTCATTACATCCAGTCTGAACTGTGTTCCACAAAGGGGTAGACTGGTGGGGGTGTGAAATTAGTGTGTCACAATATAATGGTTTTAGCGTTAGTAACAAGTATTCTAAGCTCTTTTCTACTTCCTATTACTACTGTCTCAACTCCCAAGCTATAGTAGCAGGACTTGTGGTAAGTTGGATCAGTTCCTACCAGATTGCCTGTTTAAATTGTCTGGCTTTAATTGCTGAACGATAACATGCTCTCCTTGTGACATCAGCCCCTCACATGAAAGGTGAGAATTCCTCTAAATACATACTTAAAACGGAATTAAAGGTACTGGATTTTTGAGGATAGAGAGGAACATAGAGCAGGACACTCAAAGCATGGGGAGAAATTGGGAGTGCTAGAAAGGGGAGTAAAGGCCTACTAAAATGGCTCCCAATGCCATTAATGTTTTTTTTTTAAAGGCCTCAATAGTTTTAATTTATCACAAATGCCATTTCTAGTATTTAAACTGGGAGGTATCATTTGTACTGCATTTTCTTTTTTTTTTTGGCATGGCTGTATTAAGGCTGATGAATTCAATGTCTGATGTTAATGGCTTAAAGTTCAGCTTTCTCTTTTGGTTATTTGTAAATATATTCAATAACTTTGGGGCAAAATTCTTCCAAGGCTAACACAATAGTTTAATTTCTTGTAACGTATAGGTACATGTTCAACTCACATCAACAATGTAATCTGCAAATCTGCAGTGTCTTATTGTCTGCGTTCATATAAAATTTGATTATTTTAAACTTGGTTCAAGCTTAAACTAATATGAAATATGAGGCTATCATTTTCAAATTTTAAATTTTCTTTTTAGGCTAATGGATACAGCTTCATCAGTATTGATCATGGACTAGCAGTATCTTTGCTAAAGACTTTCCAGAATGCAGTGGAACTTATTATTGTACGAGAAGTTTCTTCATAAATACTGTGGATTGAGGGGAAAAGCCAGCAGAATTCATTGAAAGACTTATGGGAAACTGAATATTTTGCCTGGTTTTATACACAAAAGGAACTGGAAAAGAATTATGATCAAAATTTGTACAGAAAATTAAATCCTGAACTTGTGCTTAAAGGGGGAAAAGCCACTGTATAGAGTGTTCAAGAAATCATTTTGGAAATTCATATGGTGAATAAACTTGTTTTTAAGCATTGTAGCAATCTAAGGATCACTCCTCCAAGAACAAACCTGTGTTGTTTTTTTGTACAGATGGTAGGTTTATTTTTGGATAATTCATACACATCACTAAACTTTGTTCAATGCTTTGCAAAGCCTTGGTTATAGCCAATGGACAGATGGCAGGACTGTCTGTCCTGTAGCTGTTTATTGCCTTTATTTCTATTCATCAGATATTAATGTGTTATGCTGAAACCACTTCTGTAGATATGGACAGAAGATACAAAATGTTGGCTTTGCTGTGTGCACATTGTATAGATGAGTGGGTAGATGGAAAGTGGCGCTGGTTGGACAGAATGAAGGTCAGGTGAAACAACTATCTGCTGTCTAAATCTGGAATCAAGAAAGAAGAAAAAGTGTTTAGTTCTGGAGTGTATGTCTACCAATAGAAAATGCAATAAAAGCTTACACATTTTTAGGAAGACTGTAAATACAAAGTTGTGATATTCTACAGGATTTTTTCTTAATGTAGTCATTGAATATTCATTTGCCACGTGATTCATGTTTAGTTGGGTTTTCTTGCATACAGAATTTTTTCAACTGTACTGTGGAACTGTGCCCAGAGGTTTTTCTCTACCATGGAAATCCCAAATTTTGTGCAAATGGTGATACTTATCTTTATAAAAAATACTCCATTTCAACCTTCTAGATTTTAAAAATGAAACTGAAATGGCCAGTTTTTAAGGTTGTTGCCTGTAATATATATTTAAACACAAAGTAAATGATGCAAGAAAGGTTATGAAAGTCATTTCAATTTTGTTTGGCCTTTGCATTGCCTTGTTAATCAAAAAGGAAACCATATGTATGGAGCTAGGTAACCAAAGCAAGTTTGTGAAACTTTAAACAGTGATGGAGAATTGCTGTGGTGAGATGGAGATCAAAGGGAGGGTGGACTTACAACCTACCAGTTGGTAATGATGTTTCTTAAAGAGCTGTTCCTACAGGTAATATTAAATGTGAACTAGACACTTCAGAGTCATTAAAGGGTTTCTAACTATAGTAATGTAAGTGATTTACCACAGACTGCCTTTGTTCCTTATTATTGTATAAAATATTAAATTATGCTTATATTAATTTTGTTTACCAGAAGCATTAACTTTCTTTTTCTCTTTCTCCTTTGTAATTGAATAGACTGCATAATCTGCAGTGATAATTAATACACAGTTGTTATGGACCAGGGAAAAGTGCCATAGAAGACCAATAACTGTTTTTAATCAGGGCCAATTATTAGCCTGTCATTGGAGCAATATTCAGCTATTGCAGTTCATTTTTAATTACATATAAGTTGGTAGTTTGAAATGGGTATAAGTTACTTTTTTCAACCCATGTGTACAAAAATAAATGCTTTTAATAAAGCTAGCAAAACCACCAGCCTCCTGTAGTTTTGGGACAATGAGCGGGAAGAGAGAGGAATATACATAGATAGTGATAATAAACAGATAGTACTTAAATAAGTGAACTCCAATATTATTGCACTTCTTTCAAAGATGTTAACTATTGCTTATTGTACTGTGTATAGTTCTAATAATTTTAATTGAAACCCTTTAGCAGCTCTTTGGATATTTTACTACTTTTTAGTTGATTTTCGATAATATTTACATAGGAAATTATTTTTTTATATATTAGCGGAAATGTGCTGTATTTTGATAAAATTCATTTATTTTCCATGTGCTGTTAATATTCAAAGAAAAGAACAAAAAACATAGCTATAGAATGGCAGGAGTCAATGTTCCCCTTCTAAGATGTGTTTTTTTGTTGTTTAGTTTCTATTTTTTTAATTGAAAATGAAAAATGTTCACATTGCCTTTTAAAGGGAATGCATACAGACAGGTCCTAAATTAACTTGGTCTTCTACATAACCTGTATCTTTGGGAAGGGGAAAAGTCCAAAATGCAGAACTGATTCTTTATTGATCTTGGACTGACTTTGTATACATTTTGCAGTACATTTAAATATATCACTGAGGAATTATACAGTATTGTATTTTCCTTTAATGGTAACAGAAGTTTTATACTTAATTTTCAGATTTATATATCACAGGAAAAATCTACCAACAACTGTTTGGCTCTGGTAGAACTGTAGAAGTAGAGATTTATAGCAAGAAGTTTAGTACTTTTTGTGGAAATAGAATAGAATAGTTGGAAGGGACCTACAATGATCATGTAGTACAACTGCCTGACCAATTCAGGGCTGACCAAAAATTAAAGCATGCTCTTAAACTAAACATTGATAGGCATGGAACATCACCCACCTCTCTAGGAAGCCTGTTCCAGTGTTTGACCACCCTCTTGGTAAAGAAATGCTTCCTAACGTTAACTCTGAACCTCTCCTGACACAACTTTGAGCCATTCCACTCATCCTGTCAGTGGATACCTGGGAGAAGAGATCAGCACCTCCCTCTCTACTTCCCCTCCTCAGGAAGCTGCAGAGAGCAATGAGGTCACCCCTCAGCCTCCTTTGCTCCAAACTAGACAAACTCAAAGTCCTTAGCTGCTCCTCATAGGACATTCCTTCCAGCCCTTTCACCAGCTTTGTTGCCCTCCTCTGGATGCATTTGAGTCCCTTAACATCCTTCTTAAACTGTGGGGCCCAGAACTGCACACAGTACTCAAGGTGAGGCCACACCAACGCTGAATACAGTGGGCTAATCACCTCTCTTGACCAGCTGGTTATACTGTGTTTGATGCACCCCAGGATGCAGTTTGGCCTCTTGACTACCAGGCCACACTGCTGACTCATATTGAGCCTGCTGTCAACCAGCACCCCCAGATCCCTTTCTGCAGGGCTGCTCTCCAGCCACTCCTCTCCCACTTTATACCATTGCTAATTTACTCCATCCCATGTGCAGAATCCAGCATTTGCTCTTGTTAAATTTCATGCCACTGATGATTTCCCAATGCTCCAATGTACCTAGATCCCCCTCTGCAAGGCCTTTTGTCCCTTGAGAGAGTCAAAAGCAACTCCCAGTTTGGTATCATCAGCAAACCTGCTAATGGTGCATTCAACTCCTGCATCCAGATCGTTGATAAATATGTTGAACAGAACTGGCCCTAGAACTGAACCCTGAGGAACACCGCTGGTAGACCAGTCGCCAGCCAGCTGCAGCCCCATTTACTACAACCCTCTGAGCTCTGCCATTCAGCCAGTTCTTCACCCACTGCACTGTGAATCTGCTCATCTCACAACTTGTCCAGAAGGATGCTGTGAGGGACAGTATCAAAAGCCTTACTAAAATCCAGAAAAACTACATCCACCACCTTCCATTCCTCCACTAGGTGGGTGACCTTGTCCCATCAAATTAGTGAAATGACTTTCCCTTTGTGAACCCATGTTGACTGTGCCTGATGATTGCATTGTTCTATAAATGCCTTTCAATAGCACCCAATATAATCATGTCCATAATTTTTCCAGGTACTGAGGTTAGACTAACAGGTCTGTACTTTCCTGGGTCTTCCTTCCCTCACACCCTTCTTGTAAATTGCAATAACATTGGCTAGCTTCCAGTCAGTAGGGACCTCCCCAGACTCCCAAGATCTTTGATAAGTGATCAAGAGGGGTCCTGCCTTAACATCCACTAGCTCCTTCAGTACTCTGGGATGAATCCCATCAGGGCCCATGGACTTGTGAACATTCAGCTGATACAGCTGGTTCCTTTACAATTTCAGTGTCCACTAATGGAAAGTCACTGTCCCTGCAGTCATGGTCCTCTGACTCAGTGGACCAGGCAGCCCAAGGTCTATCAGTATTATTAAACTGAGGCAAAAAACACATTGAATGCCTTTACTATTTCTTCATCCCTATTTTTCAAGTGACTATCTTCAACGAGTATTGGGCTAATGTTTTCCTTTGACCTCTTTTTGCTATTAACGTACTTTAAAAATATAAATACTTGGCCAAAGCTTGTCTTCAGTAAATTAGCAAATTAACTATCTAATAAAATATAGATTATTCGGTAAACATTGGAGTTTTCAGTGGACTGAAATGTGCTTGTTCCTTCAGCGTCTGTGTGTAAAGGTAAACATGTCAAACTAGATGATTTTGCAGAGTAGGAGAAAGATGTCTCCTGAACTAGTCCAGCCAGGATACAACAGGAGGAGAGACAATATTAGCACTTTTCATTTTGAATGCATCTTAAACTACATTTTTAATAGAATAAAATCCATCAGCAGCCTAAGCTCCTCAGCATGCCAATGAGTTGATGCAAACTCTGTTAATTCTTTCTATTCTTAATAGGTCATTAAAGAATCAGTTCAATTGTTGTAATGAAAAGATTAAGTCTCCCACATATTTTTTATGTAAATATTGTTTAGTTTCTTTTTTGGACTAGAGTTAAAAATGTGTATATACTTGAAAGCATTCTATGAACACATGTATAGCAATAAGCAACACACAAAATCAAACCCTTATAGTTATTTTGGTTTTGTTTAGAAATATTACTTTGTCAACAGCTATGAAATGTTTTTATTGATCAGCATTTATTCAACATTCCAAATTTTTGTATATAATTAGACTGTTTCTGAGGTAGCACACAGAGAATAGATAATAAATTAATGCTCTTTAAAGCTGTGTGTAATTGACTTCTTTAACTTATAGGAAATTCTCCATGACATGATTTTATTCTTCTATAGTTTCTGTAGAACTTAGTCCTCTATCAATATCTGTTAGCAAAGACTTATTTGTGTTTCTGGCTCTGTGTATCTCAGTGCCTAGGGGTCTGTCTGCTCTAGCTGATTTCATTGCAAGACCAGGTTATTCAGAAGAAATACCTTTGTGCATAACCCAATCTTGCAATGAAATCAGATAAGGCAGCCAGTGGCTGCTCTCCTGAAGAGATGAGTAGGTTTTGTCTGATGCAAATTAAGAAGTTTCAATAGTAGATGGGGTTGGTTAAGTCAAGTAGGGTTAAAATTAAGAGCATCTTGGGAGTGCTCTAATGAGATATACAAGGGTTATGTGGTAAAGAAAGTGAAGAGTTACTTGAATGATTGGCTAATGCCAAATGAATGTTAAGTTCTGCCTTATGACTTGGGTTTGAAAGTAAACATAAAAAAAAAATCCTGTCCTGCCACCGGAGGTGATTTTTGAAAAACTGGGTTTGTCTTTACCCGTTCCACAGAATTGTATTTTAAGTGACATCTTGTATATTCTCACTCCAGTTAAGAAAGTTTATGGGTATGTTCACATTTGTCAAGAGTAAATGAACCTAATGTGCTGTTCCGCTAAAGCATCGATGCATACTTATTACAGCAGAGGTCATTTACGTAGTTCTTGCTTTGCCCATATAACAATGAAAGTTCTTTAAGAATTTATAATTTTGTTCTTGAACTGACAGTTTTCCTGAAATGCTAAATGTTACTGTTTCACTAAGCAGAATGATCTCCAGTGTACAGAAGCATTACTGCAACAAGCTGATAAAAGCATTATATATCTATGAGGCAGTTGATTCTAGGCTTAAGGAACCCACTGTTTGTAATTCATGTTCTTATTCATCCTCAACAAGTAAGCAATAAAATACATGATTTAATTTTCTGTGACATGACTCCATCTGGTTCTTACAATTATGAAAACTAAAGAAAACTAGTGATGACTGTTGGCAGGGAGAGGAAGCTTTTATAATGATAAGAAAAAAAGCCACTGGAAACTGATAAAAATCAATTTCATATCACATTTCACATATTGCTGTCTTTGTAATTTATTTTTGTTTAAGAAATTAAGCTTTCTACAGCTATCCATGTTATTCATTCAGTAGCCAAAGCTTTCAGGTTATACAGAGGAGGTGCACATACCATTTCTGTACAGATGTATGTTCCAATAGGGAAAAGACTAAATTTCTAGAATTGTCACAGTTTTGAAAGTGATGGCTAGAGTGTGATGGATGCACCCACTTTGACTGAGTGAACAGTACTTTGGTTCAGGCATCATCGACAAGTAGGCCTGACTAAAATCAGCCTTTCTGTGCAAACCTTGATAATTGTGCTAGGCCATATCTTCTCAGGAGACAAGGGGCCTAGGCCACATCTTATCAGGAGCTAACAGTACCAGCCTGAGCTGTGACTAGACAAAACTAAAACTGCTATGGCTGCATACTTGCACGTACACCAAAGGGGGGGTTGACTACAAGTCAATCACTTTATAAATATCTGTAGCCCATCTGAGCCCATTGAGCTCTCCTGTACAGCAGCAGGCTGCATGGCAGTGATCTCCCCCTTGAGCAGGGATCCCTCTCAACGTTATGCCTTGAGGTTGAGACCCTTTACCTGGCATCTGATATCTATAATGAGGTAAGTGACATTTTACATTAGGCCTAGAAGTACACTGTATGCTAGCAACATTTATATATCCAGCTATAGCTTAATTATTAGAAGTGTAGTAAGTAGAGTGTATGACTGCTGTCTAAATCATCATTTACATCATTTTCAAATCACTGTTTAATTGCCATTCAATTATTGCTTAATCACCATTTGATTTTCATTCATTCATCAATTAATTACCATTTGATCATCATTTAATCATTAATAAAACCCCTTTTAGTTAATCCCACAATGATGACTGCAGGAGCGGGCTGGAAACTAGGACCACGCGTGGCAATCAGTTAGCTGAGGGGAATGTGCTCGAGCTTGTCTAGACAACAATTAACATGATGAGGCATGTTTGCAGAGCACAGGGGAGTGGGAGACGGATGGCGCCAAGGATGGCGCCAAGGAAAGGTAACACCTTGTGGTTAATTGATGGCAGTTAACCACCAATCAGGGATTGCCTAGTATGCAGTGCTTAGCTTCAAGAACCAATCTGTTTAAAACGCGCAGCTTCTGAAAGTGTATATAAACTCGTGCTTCTGTACAATAAATTGACATTTGCTTGCATCAAGCTGCGTCCCGTCTCTTCATTCGCCGCAGATGACTTCTCTTAATAATTCACCTGTGACATAGAAATGAAATGATTACTTAATTATGTGAATATTAAGAGTTGCTACATCCCCACCAGTGCTTAGTTAGGTGGATTGATCCTCAAAGAGGGTCCCATGGTGATAGAAACCAAAACCATGTTGCTGACCAATTGTTGACACTCAGTATCAGTCCCTTCCTCCTCCTGCCCTCTCTAGCAAGATTGAGAAGAGCACCTGGGACCCCATTTGCCCCCCCCCCCCAAGACTGGGAGGGGATAGGTCCTCTCCTGGTTGCTCCAAAGGTATTGCTGGTGCCCATATGGAAAAACAGCAAAGGGTCATACTCAGAGAGTTGGACAAACTTCGGCAGTCTCTCCACAACACCCCAGATCTGGGCCCCTGGCAAAAGCTTCTCTAGCTAGCAGCTCAAGTTGGCAGGTGGGTGCCTCTGTGCCCCACAGCTGGGAGTCACCCACTATATCACTCTCTGCTTCCTCCAGGTTTCTGGCATGGCTCAGGTCACTCTATCCAGATGCTTTGCTTGAAAGCACCCCAGGTCTTCCTCAGCTTTGAAGGCAATAAACTGCAGGTAGAGCAGGAGCATTATATATGGTGCTGGAAATATGGAAATACTCTGCACAAGATTTTGTGTGTTTTAAAAGTGGGTTGCAATTATCCCATTTAAGGGAAAAATTTATTAAGTAGCTATTAAAAAAATATTATTGAGCTGTGAAAGATTCAACATATAGCTTGTGTATCTTAATGGCTGAGTGAGAACACTTTCAGCCACTCACACTTATATGAATACTTGATTAAAAGTTTTAGAGATGTAAGAAGATACAAGAGAAGAATTATCATGTGACTCGGCTAGCAAGGGTCCCAAGATGGCCAAGAACAGTTCCATGTTAAGAGGCATATTACTGAAATTATGTAGATTTTTTACATGGCCTGAACTTTTGAGCATCAGGAATTACATTTCCAATTACAGTACTCTGCAACTTCTATTTTTGCAGCTGCATAACACAAAGGGAATATGGCTCTGCACTATATATGTTTCATGAGACATGGTTGGACACTGCAAATTGCTGAAAAAAATATGTTTAAGTATTAAAATTAATGAAAAACTGTGAGGGAATATTTGCTCGTTTGCTAGATGTGTGAAAATACCAAATTGGATAAATTCTTAAGGACTGTCTCAGTAGAGAAACTGGTAGTGACATGCGGAATCGAACTCTACAACTCCAGGAGAGTTATAAAGCAGGTATGTTTACTGCGGCGCCAGGTGAAAGGGGGATCTCTCCTCCTAACTTGCACACCATTTAAACGAGCAGCCGGATATTTATTATACAAAGTCATGCATATACATAAGGTTTCCAAGAATTCAGCATCTCCTCCCTCTGGCATCTCTTCAAGATGTACTTTTCACCTTCTTGGGCAGTTACCTGATGTTCCTGTTTATCTTTGCATACATTAGAAGTCTTTGTTGTTTAATTTCAGTTATCTACTATAGTTCTTTATATGTCATTCATTATCTAACTTTTGTTCAATTGTAAAACATCTGCTAGCTAAGGATGAGCCCTTCCTTATTGTCCACTCTAAACATGTCAAGGTAATACATGCCCACTGTGTTACCGAAATCTCGGACTGAAGAACTTATCGACACCAATGTGATGTAGATAAGCAGACACTTCTTTATTGACGGCCGGGTGCGTGAGCGAGTCCTCTCACGATCAACGCACACCAGGTCCCAAAATCAGATTCCATATATAGAACTTATTCATACATATTCATCAATTATTCATGCATAATCATAACATTTCCCGTAAATCATTTTCATACTCTCCTCCTATATCCGATTATGCGCAGTAAAGCTTAGAAAGATCTAGGAATGGGTCTGGGGTACGATTTGGGTAGGTGGTATATGAGTCGGTGGTCGCGATCTCCCCCTGCCGGAATTACCTTTTACTAAAGTTCACGGTTTCTTGGCAGGCACCTACAAGCTGTTCCAGTCGACTCTCCCCAGTTCCCATTAATCTCATATTCTGACATTTCAATGCACCTCTGCGTACAGAAGACTGGTTAAATACAAAGGAACCTTTCAACCCTAGAGTTATTACAATAGTTCCAGGCCCTTCTTCCAGCCTTGGTACAAGACGTACAAAAGATTCCATAACAACTCTTACTGCGTAGCTGCAAGTTTCCTATAAATTTTTTTTTCCCTTATCCTTCTATATTTTAATTCTGTTAAATGATTTTATAAAATCAATTAATTAAATAAAATCAATCAATTTTAACTTATTAACAAATCGGTAACATTTCCCCCCTTTGAAAGTGTTGAAAATCATTATTTCAATACTTTCACATTATTCATATATCTTTTGTTTCAACATATTTGGGTAATGGATCATGTCTTGGTGAAATAGTTGGTACTTCTCTCATAATCATACGACTCACTGCAATTCTATTGGTAAACTGTTTCTTCAGACATGCATATACTAGCATGCTCATCAAAAAGACAACTAGTAACAGAAACAAAGTCTTAATTATAGATTGTATCCAAGAGCTCAATTTCCATCCCAGTTTGTTAAAAATTTTCCCAAGCCAATCTTCTGACATATCCTTTTAAATTGTTTCAGTTTCTTTTTCAATTTTTCCCAATAGGTCTAGATCATGTTCCACATCCTGAGTGACATTTGGAATGTGGATACAACAGTGGTCCAGTTTATCCTTGAGATATCCACATACTCCATGTTCTTTAAGTAGGAGCATATCTAGTGCCATTCTATTTTGTAAAGTCATTCTGGAAGTTGCCTGTAGTTGTATATTCAATTCCTTAAACCCCTTTTTGTTAACGTTTGCCAATTTTTCCACTTGACCAGTTAACTGATAGAGCCATGCTCTGTTTCTATATGAAGCTATAGGATTTAAAAAGTGATTCAAGTGCCCAACCAGTTTTCACTCCTGTAAATGGTTCATTCCAAATATCATCATTTATCTCAGATCTCTTTATTCGTTTCAATTCTAAATTCTCTAAGGATCCTTTAAATGGTGATTTCTTTCAAATTGGACACAATGTTGGCATGCCTAAAATAATTTGTTTCACCTTACCATCTAATGGTAAATGTGTGGTCCAGGTTCCATCACTTAATGCCCAAACTAAATGTCCTGGACTTCGAATAATAGATTTTCTACAACTAAACAAAGTTCCTTTCCTAACTATAAAAGTGCTCGTTAAATTGAGAGTGTTCTTAAGACCTCGACAAAAATAACCATATTTTAAAACAGTGGCCTACGGAGGAATTCTTTGGATTACTAAGTCTGCATTACTGCAATCATACACTTTTTCACATTTCCACTATGGCACTATTTTATTTTCCTTCTCTCCCAATGTAGTTGACCTATCATCTACCCAGGGTAATACTGAAAAAAACCTTTCCATCCCAGGTAAAACACCAAGAAGTTCTTGCTATATACTGAAAATGGGAAAATATGGACATAGACCATATAGAGTCCCACTGGTCTACTAATTGGGTGCTCTGGCCAGTTTCGTTACACTTCCATTCCATAACACTTTTGCTCACGTTGATTTTAAATTGTTCATCATAAGAACACCATCCCACAGTCTTAAATCTCCCTATTTTGGTAAAAACATGATTTAACAATTTTTCACAATCCGCCAGACTACCTGGAGTTTTCCACTGTTTTCTAGTGACTTTCACTTGCTCATACCATTGAGTCACTGGCCTCTGTTCACAATAGGTGGTTTCATTTTTATGTTCCAGGTTAGTCAAATTCATAGTTAAGATTCCCCATGGAATAGATTCACCTACTGCCTTCGGTATTGGCAAACAAGCAGTGATCTGCGTGACGTTTTGTAAATTGGCAAATTCTTTAATCAATCCTACCATCAAATTTTCCTCAGCCATTTGTTTGGGAATGTCAATCACTTGTTCTGTTTCTATTTGTCTTTTGTTCCTGTCCACCAAGTCAGCCCATGATCCCACCAACACTACCAACCAAAAGAAAATCCAAAAGCCAATCATAACCTGATATGAAAAATTAGACATGTTTCAAAGTCAATTTTTTTAAGTCTCTGGGTCACGATTAACAATCTTCCACGGAGTAGATGCTTTCTTCACGGTGCTTTCTTCACTCGAGTATAATGTATCCAAGCATCTGATTCTGAAATCTTGATAGCTGTAAAAGTGGTTAACAGTATCTGGAAAGGTCCCCTCCAGCGCTCCTGCAAAGGTTCGGAGGTCCAAGTCTTCACATAGACATAGTCTCCTGGTTGGAAATCATGCACTGAATTTTCTAGGGGTAAAGGTCTATTTCAAATTACTACACTCCAAATCACAGCCAAAGTTTTCCTTAGAAAAAGCAAATACACATCTTGTTTTCCTTTTACATGTATGTTTAGATTTGGTTCTGGAGACTCATATGTTTTTCCATATAATAATTCATAAGGACTGACTGAGGTTCCACTCTTTGGCTGTACCCTGATTCGTAATAATGCTAATGAAAGTGCCTGAGGCCACTTTAGACTGGTTTCTTGACAAATTTTACTTATTTGTCGTTTCAAAGTTTGATTCATCCTCTCCACTTTTCCACTAAATTGTGGTCTCCAAGACACATGCAAATCCCAATTAATACCCAATACTTTGCTAACACTTTGGACTACTTCAGCAACAAAGTGTGGACCCTCTGTCAGAGGATTTCCAATAGGAACTCCAAATCTCGGAATTATTTCTTGTAATAACCACTTCACAACCTCTTTTTGCTTGTGTGGTGCGACAGGGAAGGGCTTCTGGCCATCCTGTAAAAGTATCAACCCCTACCAAGATGTACTGGTACCCATTGTATCTAGGCAACTCTGAAAAATCTACTTGCCAATAATCTCCAGGTTCTGTACCAGACTTCAGCCTACCCATTTGAACCTTTTTCTTAATCACTGGATTATTTTTCAAACATACTTCACACTTTGCAGTTACCATTTTAGCTATTCCTAACATCTTAACTGATATTACTTGCTTTCGTAAAAATGTTACTAAGGCTTCTGCCCCCCAGTGACATTCTTGATGTCTCATTTGAATTATCTTTCCCATCAAAAGAGGTGGCATTACTACTTGCCCGTTAGGAGTTATCCACCATCCAGCTAAGTTTTTCTTAGCATTTAATAACTGACCCAATTTGTCATCTTCCTCTGAATATCTCGGTTTTTCCCTAGGAAGGGTTACTGTTTTAGAAGGAATTATTGCCATTTGCAATGCTTGTTTCTTTGCTACTTTTTTTTTTTTTTTTTTTTTTTTAGATATTCTATCAGCTAAATTATTCCCAGCTATTATTTTTGTATTCCCAATCTGGTGTGCCTTACAGTGCATGATTGCTACTTGATCTGGCTTTTGAACTGCTTGCAATAATCGTAAAATTTCTGTTTGATGCTTAATGTTTGATCCTTGAGAGGACAATAACCCCCTCTCTTTCCACAAAGCTCCATGGACATGCACTACCCCAAAGGCATATTTTGAATCAGTCCAGATATTTACTCTCTTGTCTTTGCTTATCTCTAAGGCTCGAATTAAAGCGATGAGTTCTGCCTTTTGGACTGATGTGGTACTCGCCAGTGCTCCTGCTTCTATAACTGTAGTCTCTGTTGTTACCGCATATCGGGCATATCGGACTCCTTGTTCCATAAAGCTGCTTCCATCAGTATACAGTTCCCAGTCTGGTCGCTCCAATGGTACATCCTTCAGATCTTCACGACTGGAATAAACATACTCGATGGTAGCCAAGCAATCATGTTCCAGTCGTCCTTCTTCCTGTATGGAACTTAAAAACACTGCAGGATTTACCAGGTTAGTTGTTTTTAGAATCACATCATCTTGTTCAGTCAATACCACCTGGTATTTCATCATTCGGCTGGGAGACAGCCAGTGTCCCCCGTTCTGTTCTAGGACAGTTATCACCATGTGTGGAACATAGACTGTTATTGTTCTTCCCAAAGTCAATTTCCGAGCTTCTTGTATGAGCATCACTGTTGCGGCCACTGCTCGAAGGCAGTTTGGCCACCCTTTACTCACTGTGTCCAGTTGTTTAGAGAAATATCCGACTGGTCGTTTCCAGCTTCCTATCCTCTGGGTTAACACGCCCAGTGCAAGGTGTTGTCTTTCATGTACAAACAGCTGGAAATCTTTGGTTGGATCCGGCAGTCCCAAAGCAGGTGCAGACATTAAGGCATGTTTTAACTCTACAAAAGCCTTTTGTTGTTGTGGGCCCCATACAAAGGGAGAGTTCTTTTGGGCCTCATACAGCGGTTTAGCTATTAGCCCATAGTTCATGATCCAAAGGCGACACCACCCAGTCATTCCCAGAAATGCTCTGAGTTCATGAATATTTCTCGGCTCGGGTATACCACAAATAGCTTCTTTGCGATCTTTTCCTAATTGCCGTTGTCCTTTTGAAATCTCAAAGCCCAGATATATCACAGTCTGGCAGGCTATCTGGGCTTTCTTCCTGGATACCTTATACCCATTTAGTCCCAGGAAATTCAAAAGGTCAATAGTCACCTGTATACAGGTAAGTCTTTCTTCTGTAGCTATCAGTATGTCATCCACATATTGTAGGAGTAAATGCCCAGGTCTTGATTTATCCTGTTTCCAGATTTCAAGTTCCTTTGCTAATTGATTTCCAAAAATAGTTGGACTGTTTTTAAATCCTTGGGGTAATCTAGTCCATGTCAGCTGCATCTCTCGCCCGGTTTGAGGATTTTCCCATTCAAAAGCAAACAGTTTTCTGCTTTCCTTTTCCAAAGGTATACAAAAGAAAGCATCTTTTAAATCAAGCACTGTAAACTACTGATAATTCTCCCTCAATGCTGTTAACAGTGTATAAGGGTTTGCTACTACAGGATAAATATCCTTAACTATTTGATTTACTGCTCTCAAGTCTTGTACCAGCCTATATTCACCCGAAGGTTTTCTGACTGGTAAAATAGGAGTATTATACTCAGATTCACATTCTTCCAAAATTTTATACTCCAAAAATTTATCAATCAATTTCTTCAATTCCTGTCTCACTTCTGGTTTGATTGGATATTGTTTAAATTCTCACTGTTCCTGCGCCTTCCTTCAAATCTATTTTAACCGGTTCTGCTAGTTTCAATTTACCAGGAATATTTGTTTCCCATACAGTAGGGATCACTGCCAAATCCACCTCCGGTGGAATTTCTTGTTCCTTTACCTTTTCTTGTATCATCAGGATTTCTCCCTTTTTTGACTCAGATATTTTCAAGAAAAGTTCTCCTTCGTCAAAAACAATCTGTGCATTTAACTTGGATAACAAATCTCTTCCTAAGAAGGGTATCGGACATTCTGGTACATACAAAAATTCATGTGTAATTATCTTATTTCCAAATTTCAAATCCAGGGGTTGCAGGAATGGCCTGTTTTTGTTCCAGTTTTTCCTTTACAGGTATTTAATAAAAAAATGTTGCTCCTGTATCCACTCCCAACCTCACAATTTAAACAACATTTTTTTTTCCACTTTCTTATTATCAAAAGTTATAGCTATTACCAAATTATCTCTAATAGTTAGCTTACATTCATCCTGCCAATCCTTTCTTTGTCTTAAGTAAAAAAACAAATCCACATCTGGCATTTTATTCCATTTCCCTTCTCTTTTACAATACAGCATTAACTGCAGAATAGTGTTATAATTCAGTGTCGCATTCGTGGGCCACTTTTCCTGATCATCCAATATATACAAAGGCCACCAATTATTACAATACTCAAATTATTACAATACTCAATCATCTGGCTCTTTTGCAGATCATCCTGTAAATTTCCCCAATGTGCCAATAAACATCCCAACAAAGAATTTTTCAGGATTTTGTCATTTACAGCAAGATTACCCATGCTTTTACTTTTAAACAACTGAGTTAACTTAGGTGCCATGGTATAATTACTCACAGTACAATACACAATTATTCAACTCTGTCACTCCGATCCGCAGATCCACACTGCACACTCGCTTTCGTTTTCAATTATACGTCTCACTCTTACAGCCACACTCACACTTTCCCACAGTTACTTTAAACAAACATATAACACAATACTATACCTCTTAATTTTCTTCTTAATACACAAACTCACAAAACAGCAAAGAACACCAAAAACTTCTAACTTCTTGTTAGAGGCACTACCTTAGAGAACACTATAGCATATAGTTTCTCTTGTCTACACTTTTGTCCAACCCTGCAATAGCTTTCACTTATGTCTTACGGGCAGACTCCTAGTCCTACCCTGCGCAGCTCTTTCACCGCGTCTGACAGGTAGACTTACTCAGTGGGACTCCAACCCACTGGTGGGACTCCATCCCACTCCTTACCATACACTTATTATAGTGGGACTCCCCCCCACTTTCTGTAGTGCACTTACTTACTTTAGTGGGACTCCCACCCACTTACTACAATTAAAAAAAGAAGTGTCTTACCAAATATCCAGGGAATGTCGCGAAGAGCCTTACAGATCGGGGATTGATGGGTGTCCCCGAGAAATCCTCGGTGCCGGCTGGAACCGATCAGGTCCCCGGCTCCTCCGGTCTCCTTCAGCGAGGTCCCATCTGGGTCGCCAAAACTGTTACCGAAATCTCGGAATGAAAAACTTATCGACACCAATGTGATGCAGATAAGCAGACACTTCTTTATTGACGGCCGGGTACGTGAGCGAGTCCTCTCACGATCAACGCACACCAGGTCCCAAAATCAGATTCCATATATAGAACTTATTCATCCATATTCATCAGTTATTCATGCATAATCATAACATTTCCCGTAAATAATTTTCATACTCTCCTCCTATATCCGATTATGCACAGTAAAGCTTAGAAAGGTCTAGAAATGGGTCTAGGGTACGATTTGGGTAGGTGGTATATGAGTCGGTGGTCGCGATCTCCCCCTGCCGGAATTACCTTTTACTAAAGTTCACGGTTTCTTGGCAGGCACCTACAAGCTGTTCCAGTCGACTCTCCCCAGTTCCCATTAATCTCATATTCTGACATTTCAATACACCTCTGCGTACAGAAGACTGGTTAAATACAAAGGAACCTTTCAACCCTAGAGTTATTACAATAGTTCCAGGCCCTTCTTCTAGCCTTGGTACAAGACGTACAAAAGATTCCATAACAACTCTTACTGCGTAGCTGCAAGTTTCCTATAAATTTTTTTTCCCTTATCCTTCTATATTTTAATTCTGTTAAATGATTTCATAAAATCAATTAATTAATCAAATAAAATCAATCAATTTTAACTTATTAACAAATCGGTAACAACTGGGCTGGTTTTAATCTATAGCAGCATGATCCCAGGGCGGGGGGATCCACCCTCTTCGAGGTGGGGGCCATTTGAGTAGGAGGTCGCTGATCTCCTATTACCACAATTATTTTTCCTTGGTTTGTTTTCTTTTAGCAGTTAGCACCTCAGAAGGCTCATTATTTACATTCTTGTTGAGCTCATCTACATTGGTACTAATTGTCCCTTCTCAAAGTGCTAACTGGGCCCAGCTCCAGCCCTTTGCTTCGCTCTTCCTTAGGTGTTAATGTTTCTGTTATCTATGCAGCTTCTGTCTGCAGCAGTATTTTAAGTTTTTCACTATATTTTCTCCCATCAGTAGCAGATGAACCAAATCCTCTACAAAGAAATTCTCATTCAGTTGCTGATGTCTCACAAACGGAGTTCATTACCCAGTGTGCAGAGCCAATCTCACAGAGCCATCATTTATTGCTTGTCTATGCAGAGATGGGTGCTAGGTGGTAAATCCACAAAGCGAGCACACCTCTTAACACAGTGAAACACTTTATAGACTTTGAACTGACATACGGAATTAGACTCTATAACTCGAAAGTTATAAAGTAGGTATGTTTATTGCGCGCAGATGCACGGGGGATCGCTCCTCCACAAGCGTGCATGCCCGAAGTGACAAACCATCTCACATTTATACAATAAAACAAATGAATATTCAATTAACACCTATACATATTCGTTACCTAAACCCCCTTACTCTCGCTTCGTATGTTAATTAGCTTATCAGTCCTTTGCCTGGAATGTGGTGGTCTTGCAGGTTTGTAGGTGATTCATGTCCTTGTGACTATCTGATCTTCTCCAGCAAGAAGCCTTAGCACTCCCTCCCTCTAGATAACATTGGAATATCTCTCATCCTTTTCTCATTCTTTTATAAATAGCCCCTTTGTTAAAGGAAGAAGGGCAGGCGTCTCCTCCAAGCTGTGTGGCTATGTGACCAGACACCACACCCATGACCAGTCACCATACCCACATTCCTTGAGCAGACATATACAATCACAATTAATGTCCATTGTCCCCATTTCACACTATTTCTCCATATCAATCCCCCCTTTTCTATCAAACTAAGTAAATTCTTTTACTTAAGCAGTCTTCCCGAATGATATAAAGCATCATACATAAGTGTTACCCTTTTAAACATTCTCCAAACCCACAAATATAACATAATGGTTAGTATTAAGGAAATTCCTAAACTGATCAATACGATCACAATGGGGTGTACCATAGCGTTAAGAATTCCTGTTGCAGAAGGTGACCAGCCAAAGAGAGTATCCCACCAATTATGGTTTCCATCAGGAAATCATTTACATATTCTGGGAATTCATTTACATATTTCGCTCCTGCGCAATGTCCTTGTGGAGTGGTCATCTGGGGGTCTTCAGGATGAAGATCAGGAGTCTTCCTCTAGTGAACCTTTTTTTACCTTCTTGTTTCTGCGCAGACTCTGTTCCTCGATAGACTAATGAGCATGATTCAAATTCCTTGTTTAGGTAGCGTTAGATACACAACTGAAACTTAGGACCAGATGGCCCTTATAAAGATAATGAATCCAAGGACCTTGTGTCTAGTACATCCGTGGTGCTGACACTTAAGCGTCTTGGTGTATTCATCATGTTGACAATAAGGGTCCTTGAACACCTCCCAACTTTGGATAATTATATATAAGCACATCATTTTCTAAAAAAGTAGTATACCACTCATCACTCATTGTGCGTAGCTCATTATTCAATCCCCCCTGTTCTAAAAACTATCATTATGCTCTCTGATCATTATGCTTTCTGATCATTCTTCGACAGCACCGAACAGAACATTGAAGCAATAAGGAGTATGTAATTGCCAATCTATTCCCAATACTGTACTCACGTGTTGAACTATTTTGGCACAAAAGTGTGAGTCTCTATTGGAAGAGATTTTTGCCGGAACCCCAAAGCGGGGGATAATCTCATTTAACAATCCCTTCGTTACCTCTCTTGCTTTATTTGTTTGACAAGGAAAGGTTTTTGGCCAACCTGAAAACGTATCAGACATAACTAATAAATATTGGTACCCCCCTTTTCTTGAGAGTTTGGAAAATCAGCTTGCCACTGTTGTCCTGGATAATTTCCTCTACTAATGTTCCCTAGTTTTATTTTATTTGCTGTATCGGGATTATTGCGTAAACACATTTCACATTGCTGAGTCACCTGTTTTATTACAGTATACAAGTTTCGCCCTATCAATTTCTGATTTAGACTTTTATATAAAGTATCAGCTCCCCAATGCATCTTATTAATAGGGCTGTGGTCCATATTAAATTGGATGGTACCACTATACGACCATCCCTTAAATAAGTCCACTTATTTATTTTATTGTTATCATTCATGTCCTGAATTACCTTTAAGTTTTCTTTAGAATAGTTTGGCTCCTGATCTGTACTTACAGTTTGGATTTTATCGTCTGGTATTAAGGATAATTCCACCTTTCCTACCTCCTCTGTTACTTGTCTGGCCTCATGGTCGGCCAGGCGGTTTCCAATTTCCAAATCAGTGCCTCTATGGGCCATCTTATGTTCTTCCTTCCTGGATGACCCTCTTATAACAGAGGGGGCCATTCCTCACATCAAGGTCTGGCATGGCATATGTTCCCACCGCTCAACGCCTACTGGGTTGCAGCCAGCAGCGGAGCTCAAGATTCTTCTTGGTGGCAAACACAGAGGCCAACCCAGTCTTGCCCTTGACTATGGTAGGAGGCACCTGACCAACCTTATTCCTTGTACTTCGTTGTCAATGCAGAGTTTCATCTGCACATCCCATAACAAGTCACTGTCATGGCAAAACACACAGATTTACATTAGTAGAACTACTACAGAGTGTATTTTATTTCACTTTTTCTGCCAATATCCCCACAGCCTTGCTGACCAAGGGATATTGTTTTTATCTGAACTGAGCAAGCCTCCCCCTTATCATTTTACTGTAACAGGTAAAGCATTTTTCACCTTTCCTGGAATTTATTTTCAGATACACCTGGTTAAAAATTTCTTTTACTTCAGGGAGGTCCTCTTTTCGGTTTAATTAAAGATAAGCTCAAGATTTCAATTACTTGATCATTTCTAACTTTTAGTTTCATTTCTCCTTCTTTAAACGTCTAGATGTTCTAATAAATCTCATCCCAACAAAGATTTTGGTGAATTTGGCATTCTTATTTGTTTTCTTAGTTTGTACTTTAAAGGTTTCAGGATGTTTTCCTGGTGGCCAGCAGCTCCCAGCTCCCACAACTATAACAATTTTTATTTTTTTTTTTACTGAAGTTTAACAAATAAGTTGTTTTTGTATTCACTAAAATTCCACCTCATTTTTCCTAGTCCCTAGTTCACCAGAACCCTTTGATGGTTCTTTAGCTTAGGGCAATCTCACTTCCAGTGTCCACTTTCCCTACAGTATGCACAGTGATCCGATCCCATAGGAGAGGGATTCACTCTTTCACTTCTGCCTGACATTCCTCCTGTCTCTGCCAGTTTAGCACGACCCAGCTCTTCTTCTCTTACCTTCTGCACATGTTCCCTGTTCCTTCTATCAACTTTTCTATATCACGCTTACCTAGTAACTCGAACCTTTATCTAGTCCTATTAGATCATCCTGACAAATCTTTCATAACCAACTTTCAAACATCTAAATTTCCCATCAAAGATTCACCTTTATTCTCCTCATACCCATTCCCTGCCCTAGAGGGGCCGTTACTGGTCCTGTTGTACTGCAAATGCTGCAGCAATTGGGGTGACATGGTCAGGTCCTTCTGCTCAATTGTCAGCAATAGCAACCCCTCCTCCTCACCAGCAGAAGGGTTCAGGGCAGGAGATGCTCTTCCTGCTCTGCAGGTTACACAAGCCTGCCTCTGCTACAGCACTTCTGTTTTAACTCTTTCTTACCCTGAATGCAAAAATGCTACTTGTTGCTTTAAGTCTGTGTTCTTACATACCATGCCTTTGCAGGCAAACAGCAAACACCCTGCCGTGCATCCAGCAGGACTCAGCCACACCTTCGATGGGGTATGGGGTTTTGTACAAACTCACCCCAATACTTTAACACTTTCACAAGGTCTTTGATTCTCCACCCCCCACCCCCCTTTTCTAGAGCCATCAAAGATCAGGTGATGTTAATCCCGCACTCTTTCTAGTGCTAGTACCATAGGATCCCGAGGGGGTACTAATCTGCAGTCCTTTTGCCACTCGGGTTTGTCCCGGAGGACGAAGATCATGTCTGCATATGATACTTCATCCCATTTTCCCTCTCTTCTCAGAAACAACATTAATTGCAGGAGAGTGTTATAATCTAACGTTCCTCCTTCCTGAGGCCATTTCGCATCACTCCCCAGTTTATACAAAGGCCACCACTGATTACAATATTTAATCCATTTCCTTCTATCCTCGGTGCCACCCTGTCCTACGATATCCCTCCAGTGTTTTAATATACAGCCCAAGGGCGATTTTCACAGGGCTTACTCCTTCCATTTCCCATTTCGCAATTTTAATTACTTTGTTTTTCTCTGGCCGCCTTAGCCACCCAAGGTCGGAAACGCGGATAGAGCTCCTTACTCGTTTTGCACTCAAACACGTGTCTCAAGCACTCTTGCACTCACACTCAGTCAAAATAATTAAGCTATACATGGAAAATCAAAATGCGCATCTCAATCACACTATTCACACTCTCTGGGCAGCCCTCAGTCACACAAGCAGTATGTTATACGGTACCGTGCACTTATGTACAACTTTTAGGAACACTGACAGCTCACAAAGTATGCATTTCAATGAACAATTGCCAAAAAACAAACAACAAACAAAAACCCAAATTTTTCCTGGTCTTAAGCAGAGTGTTAAGTTTTCCGCTATTTGCCTAGAATTACCAGAATATTATTTTTCAACATACATTTCATAACTCCAAGTTTTGAACATGTAACATAGAACAAACAAGACACAGAGCGCTATTTCAGTTGTTACATTCTAGGAATTCCCCAATTCTTAAGACAACCTAAAGGAAGTTTTTAGCTTCGCCCTTTTTTTTTTTTCCTTTTTTTCCTACGCAAAAGTTTCCCTTTTACTTCTGCTGTGAGGTCCCTCTTGTTCCTGTGAGATTCCGCCTTATTCCGTCCCGCCCCCCGCTTTCCGTCACGAGGCCTCCGGGCTTTTAGGATCTGGCAGTAACCTCGGGTTTGCTCGATCTGCCCTCAAGATCGCTAGCGGCCACCCCTTGGTCAGCAAACCCCCTCCCAAGGTACCTTTCCTCCTGGGGACTACGCTGCGCGCCGGACGTCTCCGTGCGTCTCACCAGCCGCCCCGTTTCTAAACATACCGTTTTACCCGGGGATCCAGGGGTTTCTCTTCTGCTCCCGGGTGAACAGCTGAGAAGAGGAGGCTCCTCCGAGGAAATCTCCCGGGGCGCGCCTAGGAGCGTCCGCTCCGCAGCTGGTCCCTCGGCCGTGCAGAAATCCTCCTGCCTGGCTCGCCAAACTGACGTACGGAATTAGACTCTATAACTCGAAAGTTATAAAGTAGGTATGTTTATTGCGCGCAGATGCACGGGGGATCGCTCCTCCACAAGCGTGCATGCCCGAAGTGAGGAACCATCTCACATTTATACAATAAAACAAATGAATATTCAATTAACGCCTATACATATTCGTTACCTAAACCCCCTTACTCTCGCTTCGTATGTTAATTAGCTTATCAGTCCTTTGCCTGGAACGTGGTGGTCTTGCAGGTTTGTAGGTGATTCATGTCCTTGTGACCATCTGATCTTCTCCAGCAAGAAGCACTCCCTCCCTCTAGATAACATTGGAATGTCTCTTATCCTTTTCTCATCCTTTTTATAAATAGCCCCTTTGTCAGAGGAAGAAGGGCAGGCGTCTCCTCCAAGCTGTGTGGCTATGTGACCAGACACCACACCCATGACCAGTCACCATACCCACATTCCTTGAGCAGACATATACAATCACAATTAATGTCCATTGTCCCCATTTCACACTATTTCTTCATATCAGAACAATTGTTTACAATTACGCTTAGACACACTTAATTGTCATTGTCTCTTACAAGCCTCGTCTCCATTTAAAGGTACAGTATTATTTTTTTTCACCGTGCATGTTCTGTGGGGAGAGGGGGCTTTATTAATAAGGGGCTTTGTTTGCTTGAGGGTGGATCTCTTAGTATGCTAATTAGTGTTATAAACGATAACAATTAAAACAATTTTATTTTGTGTTCAATCAATTTTGGTTGAGAAACAATAAGCAAAAACAGCGCTGGGTGCGCGGAGAACTCAATTAGTTCCACCACACGCACACCTGAGTCCTAAAAGCAGCGTCTTTTATCCCCGGATCTTGACCAATCTCCTCTCGGCGGATGTTCGTCCTGCTCTTTCCCCACTGGGCCGTTAGGGTACACCTTCGCCTCCTATTGGCTCTCCTTTGGCACGCTTTTTCAAATCTCAAGGTCTTTGTCTCCTTCGACGGGCCTTCCCTGTGGTTTCGCTTTCCTTATCTCCTTTGGCGGGCTTTTCCAAGCAGCGATTGCCTCAGGGGAAGGGGAAGCCATCACATTGTCTTAAAGGAGAACCACACATAACCACTCACCACAACTGCGATACAGGTCCCAGATTTACACAGGCTACAACAATTACACTTATCACAGTACATTCTATTTTTAACATGAATCATGACTGCGTTTATCACATTAGGATAGTTCACACAAAGTTCAAGTAATTCTCTGTCTGGTCCATTTGGTTCTACTGGAGTTTATGTTGTTATGCCCCAGCTTGACATGTTTATGGTGTCTATTCCTTCTCCCAAGGCCATGATCCACCAACTGTAACAGTTTGTTTCTCTTGTTCTTCACTGTAGTGATTTGAAGAATCAGTCATCAATATGCAGGCGAGCGGAGGTTATCTTTATTTGGCAGCGCTGGGTGCATGGGGGATCGCTCCACCAAAGTCATGCACACCGAGGGGACTTTTCAGTCCCCCCTTTATACAAGCTACTCATACCTATTCATTAGTTTTCCAAGAAATTGTTTACATATTCCTTACAATTCTGAGAATTCATTTACATATCTAGTGCCTGCGCAATGTCCTTGAGGAGTTGTCTCTGCGCAGACTCTATTCCTTAGCGGTCATGTTTAAAGTCTCCATCTTTGCCACGTTGCATGTACAACAGGAATCTAAGACCAAATGTCCCTTCTAAAGATAACCAACCCAAGGACTTAGCAGTCTGTACATCCGTCATGTGGCAATAAGGGTCCTTGGACATTTCCCGACTTTTAACTAAACATTGGTGCGTCATCCTTTAGATAAGTGGTACAGCATTCACTATTCAGTAGACAGTTAGATATTTTGTCTAATTTTCAAGTTAAATAACAGACTGGCCTTCTATTAATCTGCAAGCCAGTCGACTACATAATGGGTAGACTGGAACTGTGTGCACTGGAGTCAAGCACTAAAATAGAAAGGCCCATTTCCTCAGTTTCTCTACTGTATGTGAAATTATTTGGCTTTAGAGGAATGAGACTTTGGTGTCAATGTCCTAAATGTATTTAAACTTCTTGTGCTGTTCCTACAAACTCTGGCTGAAGGCAGAGGAAGTACTTTTCAGTGAATTCCAGAATTGTCTATCTATGCATTGATTATGCAGTGTTCATCTGTTAGTGTCAATGCAGGTAGGACTTTAAGATTTCAAACTCAAGTTTCACCTGAAAGAAAAAACAAACAACCAGGCACAACACTACTGGAGAAATTTTATGCTAAACAAATATTTCCAGAATTTTCTTGGGTAGGGATATGTAATTGCTTTCATACTTTATGAAAAAAGGTGGTCTTAAATGCTTTTTATTTATATTTGAGATTACAGATGTGGTAGATTAGGGATTACTTCACAGAATTAGAAGTTTGTGTTCTGTAAAATTTTTCCTCTACTATACAACAGTCTCATTAGAAAACAAAATATAGTAAGGCATTGTGGTGGTCCCTGTCATCCCCTGTCAATCTTTCCCTGGTCCCTGTCAGTCCCTAGTCCCTATGTCCCTAGTCCCTATCTTGGTAACAAAGACCAACCAATGGCGGTGATAAGGAATGCCTCTGGTCCCTGAGGGCAGTAATCGACTCAAAGCGGCTTCGGGGTGTGTGTGTGTGTTTGACTTGAGATCTCACAAAACAGTAAACGGGTCTAACAATGAACCTGACTGAGTGACGCCCAGGGTGGGGCGGAGGCTTCATAGCCTGGTTTTGCTTCAACAAAAGCCAGGAAGATCCCCTTACATCTGTACCAAATACCCTGCCCTATGCCGAACCATCGGGCCCCACTGACCTCTAAGGGCCAATCGGCACACGATTGGCTTAGTCCCACCTCGCCGTGAGTATAAATCTGGCATTTAGAATCCTCTGTTTTGAGGGTGAGAACCCCAACCACTCTAGGGGTCGATGGGCCTGGACCTCTCCTCCCCAAGCAGGGACGCCTCTTTGGTAAGACTTGCGCCCCTGACTGCATTGGATGTTACTCGGTAAAGTATCGCTATCTAAAGCGCTGAACTCTTAACTCAAACTCGATTGTTGCAGTAAGTGCATTCATCAATGGCAATTCTGAATTTGTTATATCTGTTGCCTTAATAAATCATCTATTTTTATCAACTTTGCAAAACTGTTTCAGTGAAAGTCCTTGGACTGGGCTCTGACAGGCAAACGTTGACTATGATGAGTGGCTGTACATATATAATCCTTTAGATATAAACCCGTTGACCAAGTCTGAGACTAGGATTGGATCTAGCCACACCTAGACTCCTCTCTGGGAAGGAGTTTAGAAAGCAAGGGGATTCTTTCCGAACCTCGACCCTCTTGACTCAATGGAAGGGCTGTCTTCCCCCACCCCCAGCCACTCATCAGACTCTTACCCCTTAATGTGGCAGGCATATACTAAAAGAGCAGCTACCTGATAAATCTGAAAGGTATGATGGTTAAAAAGGTATGAAAGCAAATTCTAGCTCTTGTGGTTTAACTCCAACCAGCAACTAAGTACCATGCTCACTTGCTTCCCGTCCCCCCCCAGCAGCAATCAGCAGGCCCTGGCCAACTCCCTCGAGCTTATATACTCAGCATGACGTCATATGATATGGAATATCCCTTTGGCTAGTTCACATTGTTGCCGAAACGTAACCAGGAAAACTCTCCAAACCAAATGATAGTTTAGAAAGCCGATACTGGTTTATTGCAGCACTGGGTGCATGAGGGATCTTTCCTCCTAACATGCACAACAAGTTACTGGACGTTATATACAGTAGAGTACTTGCATATTCGCAGTACATTAGATATTAATTTTGATTAACGCACAGGATTGGTTACAAGTTTCTCGCTCCTAAGGCAAATTAGTGCACATCCTCAGATGGCACTACTGAAGTTTTTTACCAACTGCGGGTGCTCCCAAAGTGGGGGGTTGCCCTCTTTATTTTTTTTCTTGGGGGGGGGGGGGCAGCAGCTATTTGAGTTGGAGTTCAGGATCTCCCACTAGCACAATTACCTTTGTCCTACTTTCAACTAATTTTCTGTGGGTTGCAACGCCTTATCAGCTTGTCTCCTCTTGTCAGAACTTTCTCACTTGGAGGCTTCTTTCTGCATAATTTACATAACGGTGTTTTTATCATTATTTGTTCTTTGTTTCACAAGGTTGACTCCCTTGATTAGAAGTCCTTTAAGTCATCAATTCTGAGGACTCTAGAGAGTGGGTCAGCTTGACCTAAACTTTGTGCACATACTTGTTTAACTTATAGATAAACACTAAATCAGAGTTCAGTAATTTGGGAGTTTAGGCAACAAGGTCAGCTGTCCTGGCTGTGTCCCGTCTCCCAATTTCCTGTGCCTGTCCAGCCTTCTTGCTGGCAGGGCCTGAAAAACTGAAAAGTCCTTGACTTAGTATAAACATTATCTAGCAACAGCTAAAAACATCAGTGTATTATTGTCACCGAAATCGGGAATCATACCTCTTAACACCAACGCAGTATTAAGAAGCAGGCACTCCTTTATTGCAGTGCTGGGTGCTCGGTGGCATCTACACAAATCAAGTACACCTATGCAGATTTCACTGTTACATTTATGCACAAAAATTACAAGGTCATACACTCCCAGTTACAATGATTGGTTAGTAATTTGCATATAATTATATCTGCTGTGTCATCCTCTTCTGTTACTATGCTTGCGCAGGGGAAGGGTCTTCACCTGGGCAAGGGTCTTCTTGACCTGTGGGTGTGTTCTTTAGTATTATAATTAAGGTAGTTCACTTCAGGACACCTTAAAAGTAAGTTTTGTTGCCAAATTGGACAGCTAGATATCTGCCTTGCCAAGTTGTCCAATAACTCATCCTATACACAATAGAACCCAGGTGCTCTGGTTATGGTCTAGAGAGTAAGGACTAAGGTTATTATGGTCTATAGAATAGGGACTTCAAGTAACACAGTCTCGGATAACAAGCAGCATAGCTAACATGGAATTTAACTCTTTAAAATCAAGATGTTCCTATAGCTAACTGTTTCACAAACAAACACAAAATATAGAAAGATTCAGTAAAACTTTGAGACAATCTGCAACATTTTCAACATTATTCTCATACTAAAAGGGTGTAAAGTTATTGTGTATGGAAACAAACTTATGTAGCAAAAGCTATACACATACACTGGCTTTTCATGGCACTCTAGTTTGCTTGTGAAAGAACATTCAGAAGAAAAAGGCTTTATTTTTATTTATTTTATTTTATTTGGATCTCCTCACCAGATTGATACATGTCATTTAAATTAATCTGATATACTGAAAGATTAAGTTAAACATAATTTCACCATCTTAAATAAATAGTATACTTAATACAACTTGAATGCTTTAATGAGACCCAAATCTGCCAGCTATGATTAAATGATAGCAGCATTTTAAACATTTGTACCATTCACTCAAACTTTTATTGAAGTATCAATAAGATGTCAGAAGTTCCCTATATTCAAACTGGGTTATACAATGGTTATATTAATGTTTGGACATTTTTTCCCCTAAAGACTGCTAGCTTTTTTGAGTTCTGTGCATAATTGCAGAATTATGAAAGCCTGACTGAAAACAGAACAGTGTGTCATTTAGCATCCTGCAAATATATTGTGAGTTGGTACTTAAATAGCCTACACTGAAACATCTAGTCATTTGACAACCAAAATCAGCTAAGAAACATCCACTGAAAGGAGTATCAGTCATACAGCCATCCTACCACCACATGTGCAGTTCTTGCCTGAACAATGTACCTATTGGTCTTTTTTCTTTGTTTAATAGAGCATTACAGTGTCAGGTGAGTAACAGGTGCTACAACACCACACAAAGAATAACTGGTGATTGAGAAAAATATTATGACAAGTAGGAAAAGCAGTTTGACATACAGGCAAATACTTTGACAGATACAAATCTCTGAGATTAGCTGGTTTTGCTGACAGTGATGCAAATACATTGAGATTCTCATGTACCCACAGGTTTTTAAGGCAAAACTCTTTGTAGACTATATTACAGTTGTACTTAGGTTTACAATAATATGCTTGATATTCTATATGCTGCTTGGCCAATACAAAGTATCATTTTATATGGTTTACTGAGTGATTTCAAACATAGTTTGCTACAGCATTAACCAGGCAATTGATAGCTAGACTTTCATTGCAGAAATGCTGTTTGTTCTTAATCGCATCTTGGTGGAAGTCAACCATTATTCCTTTCTATTATAGGAGAACAGAAAAACAAAGAAATTGCTCATGCTTGTTCTCCTATTTGAATTAGTAACACTAGTCTCATTTGTTGATCACATTCCTTCAAACCCTGTTCAATGTAGCTATAACTGAGCAAAGCATTGCTGTTTTTGGCAATGACAGTAAAAATTAAAATCTGTTAGATTCTCTTTCCTTGAAGTATCATAGAATATCTCAAGTTGGAAGGGACCCATAAGGATCATCAAGTCCAACTCCCTGCTCCTTGCAGGACTACCTAACACTAAAACATATGACTAAGAGCTCCTTGAATTCTGACAGGCCTGGTGCTGTGACCGCTTCCCTGGGGAGCCTGTTCCAGTGATCAGCCATCCTCTTAGTGAAGAACCTCTTCCTAATGTCCAGTCTGAACTTCCCCTGATGCAGCTTCATATCATTTCCACATGACCTATCTCTGGTCACCAGAGAGAGGAGATCAGCACCTCCCCCTCCTCTGCACCCCTTAAGGAAGTTGTGGACTGCAATGAGGTCACCCCTCAGCCTTCTCCAAGCTGAACAAGCCAAGTGACCTCAGCTGCTCCTCATAAGTCTTGCCCTAGAGACCTTTCACCATCTTGGTTGCCCTCCTCTGGACTCTCTCTAATACTTGGATGTCCTTCTTATATTGAGGTGCTCAAAACTGCATGCAGTATTTGAGGTGGGACCGCACCAGTGCAGTGCAGAGTGGGACAATCACCTCCCTTGACCGGCTAGCTCTGCTGCGCTTGATGCACCCCAGGACCCGGTTGGCCCTTTTGACTGCCAGGGGACACTGTTGACTCATATTCAACTTGCCATCAACCCAACCCCCCAGATCTCTTTCCGTGGGGCTGCTCTCCAGCCTCTCATTCCCCAATTTGTATGTACAACCAGGATTACACCTTCCCAGGTGGAGAATCTTGCACTTGCTCTGGTTAAGTTTTATATGCTTGGTGATTGCCCAGTGAATAAGTGAACTCAGTTCAGGAAAGCACCTTTTATTCTCACAGAATCACAGAATTCCTGAGGATGGAAGGGACCTCTGGAGATCACCCAGTCCAACCCCATCCTGCTCAAAACAAGGTCAACTAGAGCAGGTTACTCTGGACCACAACCAGTCAGGTTTTGAATATCTAATATCTAATATTCCTGTATTTTAGTTTGTGCCCATTGCATCTTGCCCTGTCATTGGACACCACTGAGAAGAGTCTGGCTGTCTTGTTTATACTCTTCCATCTGGTACTTATTCACATTGATAAGAAGCCTCCTGAGCTGGGGAGCTCAGCACTGGACACAGCATTCAAGATGTGGCCTCACCAGTGCTGAGTAGAGGGCAAGGATCACCCATCCTCAATGTGCTGATGATGCTCTTGCTAATGGAGCCCAGGGGGCTGTTGGCCTTCTTTGCAACAAGGATTCCCAGGTCCTTTTCTGCCAGCTGGCTTTCTAGCCAGTTGGCCTCCAGCATGTACTGGTGTATGGAGTTATTCCTGCCCAGGTACAGGACTTTTCATTTTCCTTTGCTCAACAAGATGAGATGCCTGTCAGCCCATTTCTCCAGTCTTTTGAGGTCCCTCTGAATGACAGCACGTACACTCTGATGTATCAGCAACTTTTCTGAATTCTGTATCATCTGCAAACCTGCTGAGGTTGCACTCTGCCCCATTGTCCAGATCATTAATAAAGATATAATAGTATTGGACCCATATTGACCCTGGGGTACAGCACTATTGACCAATGGATTTTGTGCCACTGATCCCGACCCTTTGAGCAGGGCAGTTCAGCCAGCTTCCATTGCACCTTATTGACCACTTATCTAGTCCGCATCTCATCAGTTTCTCTAGGAGGATGTTATGGGACACAGTCATAAAAGCCTTGCTAAAGTCAAGATAAATATTATCAGCTGTTCTCCCCTCATTCATGGAGTCAGTCATTTTATTGTAGAAGGCTATCAGGTTGGTCAGGCATGATTTTCTCTTCATAAATCCATGCTCATAACTCCCATTCACCTTCTTGTCCTTAATATGTTTGAAAAAGGCTTCCAGGAGGATTTACTCTGTCACTTTCCCAGGGACTGAGGTGAGGATGACTGGCCTGTAGTTTTCCAGATGCTCCTTCTTGCCCATCTGGAATCTAGGGGTGACATTCACCTCCCTCAAACACCACAACCTTTCAAAGATAATTAATGGTGGTCTCACAGTGACATTGTTCCTCAACACTCGTAGGAACATCCCATCAGATCCCATGGACTTGTGTATGTCCAATTTGTTTCAATATTCCCTAACCTGATTCTCCTCTGTCAAAGGTACATCTTCCTTGCTCCAGACTTTCCCACTGGTCTCAGGGGCCTGCAATTTCCAGAAGCAAGTATTACCCGTAAAGACTGAGATGAAGAAGTACTCTAGCTGTTTCCATATACTTAATCACCAGGACCCCTGCCCTATTCAGCAGCATGCTTTCCCTTGTCTTCCTTCTGCTGCTGCTATGTAAGTAGAAGGCCGTCTTGTTGCTATTCAACTCTAGATGGGCTTTAGCTTTCCTAACCCTGTCTTTGTACACTCAGATAGTGTCTTTGTATTCCTTCTGGGTGATCTGACCCTGCTTCTATCTCATGTATGTTTCTTTATTATGTTTTACTTCTGTCAGGAGCTCCTTGTTTACTTCTACAAGCCTCCTACCATCTAGGCTTGACTTCCTGCACATCAGAAAGGACTGTTCCTGAGCTTGGAGGAGGTGATCTTTAAAGAACCCCCAGCTCTCTTGGGCCCTTCTTTTTATAACTATCTCCTATGGGATTCTTCCAAGCCAGTCCATGAGCAAGCAAAGGTCTGCTCCTCTGAACTCCAGGCTTGTGATCTTGCTATTTGCTTTGTTCCCTCCTCTCAGGACTCAAACTCCACCATCTAATGGTCATTGTATTTAGGCTGCATAGCTTTAAGTGCCCCAGGAGTAGTTGAATCTGAAGTTAAATTTTAACCTTTTGTAAATTGCTCAGTACTTGGAACTATTTGATTTTATATCAAATATATGTGGTCTGTGGATAAAATTATTTTGGAAGTCTTTAAGGCTCCATTTAAAGAAGGCTTTCTAATGTTTCTGTCTTTATCTTACCTCATTTGATTTCCATTCCCTAAGCATGGAAGTACAGTAAATGCTATACTGAAGTCCACCTCTAACAGACTACCCACTGTCTACTTTCTTGTAAAGAAAAAGACTTTTCTCCTGATTATTTAAAACACATTTTACTGTAACGTCCTTATGAATTGCAAATATTTTCTACTGCTACTTGCAATCAACATTTCCCAGTAAAGCCTTTTTAAACTTTGTGGAAAGACCAGGAAATACAATCTTAGACAAAAGGTTAATAGTTGCTTTGTTTAAAGACTTTACCTTTTTACACATAGGAAACACGGAATTTAAGTTTCATGATTTCTGTAAGGGTAATGTATTGCTGTTGTTTTTTCAGAAGCTAAAAGGAAGAGGGAATGATGCAGATTTAGGGGAAGATTATTTTTTATACACAGGAAAAACTCAGCTGATTAATGAAAAAAAAAGTATGTTGTTGTAAGGGCAAGCAAATGCTTCATATTCTGAGATTTGCCCTATACCTCTAAAAAAACTCCATTTTTTTGTTTTCAGAAAAGATTGCTTATTTGTCCTCATGAACAGTCATATTGTTGATGCATGGATGGTTTATCATTTATCATTTGCCTTCACAGTATCTGAAAACTGCTCACCAGGGGAACCCTATGAATTGCAAAGTCCCACTCAGTGTAATTTCTGGAGCAACTTTGAAGGAAAGGAAAAGAAGAAAGGGAATGTATGTGTTTTGACTATGGAATGGTTGTTGATAAATCAGTTCTCTTCGAAGCATAGTTTGCACCTGTTTTTACACATTAAGAATAGGAATTGCTAGGTAATAACTTTCCTCTTCCAGGAAAGGTGTTAATGCATATTTTTGAGAATTTAATGCAATGATTCTCGAGAACCCCATCAAATCTGGATAACTCTGCAATTGCAAAGGGCTTTCAGAAATCATGGTTAGAGTTCCAGTTTAGAGTTGTTTAATAACAATCCAGTTACTAAAACTATAAAAACAGGTGAGCAAAACTGAAAAGAAGCCCCTACATGTATTAATCCAGCACATAGATCACAGCTAAAGTTTTTTCTTGGCTTACAGCATCCTGGAAGAAGATGTTAAGGCATGTCTGTTGAAACAGAGCAAGGTCTTATAAAGATTAGTCAGGATTAATTTGGTACAGTGCTCTGGGTGATGCTCTGTTTGTGTTAGTAAAGGAATGTACTCTGAATAATAAGAAAAGGTTCCACTGACTATGTTAAGGAATGTACCGCTGAGGATGTTAAAGTAAAGGAATGTACTCTGAATAATTAGAAAAGATAAGGTGGGCACCTAAAGGAGATAAGGAGACCATGAGTCATGAAATCATTGAACAAAGAAAGTTGAAAGGTTTACTCCACCTAGATCCCACCCATTATGAACAGAATGTTGAATGTTGAAATCAAATTAATATGTATGTAAAGATGTAACCTCTCATGAAAACTGTATAAATTACCTGACTTTTCACTGAAAACTTCGGAGATAGTTTGTCCGGTGTGAATCGGCTAGCTCCCCAACGTTGCACGAAATAAATACCTTTGCTGCTTAAAGACAAAATTAATCTCTGAGCAGTTACTCTGTGCCGTTTTGGCACCACTTTTACCACTGATTAGAGAGAAGATGATGTTAGGGCACTGCTTGTACATTGATTATCCTCCTGCATGTCTACCCATTTTATTTAACTTTTTTTTCCTCAATATCTGTTTTTTATTACAGGAGAGGGAATGGCTCTTAAATACTTTTAAATTTTGAACAGTTTGTCTAAAACAGATTAATTGTTTGCTTCTGGCATTTTAATGGCAGCCTGTGTGAACCAAAGCTATTGGTATTGTTTCTTTCTTTTCTCTTGATGTTCTGAAATCCAAATTCTTTTTTTCATATTATTTTCCAAGCTAATTTTGTCCTGTGGTAGGGACTGACAAATATAAAGTTTAAACAGTGTTTTGCTTCTGTTTTGTCTTTGGGAAGGAGACCAGTAGCTCAGAATTTCATATTTACTATTAAAGGCTTTACCTGAGGTGGGGTATCCCAGTCAGTTCTGACAGCACAGAATTTTTCTATTTATGAATTTTAGAGCTCATTTTTCTGGTACCCTCCACTGAGAGATGCAAGGAGAAAGGACTTGAATGTTCAAAGCAGTAATAGCTTCTACACCTCTGCTAACCATCTTCAGATGAAATGTACTAGTCAAAACACAGAAAATCTTTATGTAATGTTTCTATAGATAATCATACCAGAGTTTAATTTTGCATAATATATAACAAAAGATCTTGAATTATTCAATTAAACTTCTCTAAGCTTAAGCTCATAAAGAAGCTATCAGGATGGCTGAAAGAAAGTATTTAACTTGGATATTAAATCTTGTATTTTTGGAATCTGTATTCCACTTAGAAAAAGCATACAAGAGTATGAGTGCACTGATTAGCATATTGAAATAAGTACTACCGGAAACATATGCGTAGGCATTTTTAAATAAAATAAATCTCTGATAATTGCTTTGAATTACTTAAATACCTGTAACATATTAAGCATCAATAAAGGAAGCACTACCCAGGCTTATCTAAGGAGATCCTACAACAGCTGACCTACCTGCTCATCCCAGATAGCTTAAAAAATACTTCAGTCCCTTCTCAGTTCAGGTTTGGGGTATGGAAGGTCTTAAAAGCTAAAATATTCATGTCTGAAAACTGAAGTCCTTCAGTGCCAAGATACACAGTTCTTTACCATCTAAGCAAGACTGCAGTTAGATCCTTAATACTCCCACATGCATAGTGCTCAGTCTCATTTTCTCCAAGCATTTTAAATTTTAAAGAACTGTATCTCCAGGTAAACTCAATTTAAATGGTATAGATTCCCAGTCAAGTGATAACAAAACCATTAACAACCTGTTCCATTATGCTCACACCACTGCATCCAACTGGGGAATAAGCCAGGCCAACCAGAGCAGTGATATATGTTCCTTAGCTGCCTCCCAAGATGGGTACCAGAAGACCAGCCACCTCAAGGGTGGCTGGAATAAGTGTTAGTCTATTACCATCCATCCAAAATTCCTTTAACCCACTCAGTTGTTCAAGTACTTCAGGCTGTAAAGGAAACAATTTTTAAAAACTTCATACAAAAATAGTGAAAGGCAAAAACAACTTCAATGATTCATCTATTGTAACTTTAAGTCATGTCTTATAGCTGTTATATATATTGCTTCATTGGGTCATCAAATAAAACCCAGACAATTCACTTTTAAAAATGTAAATACATACTAGATATACAAAAATCTTTTAAGAACTTGATTACAGCACTAAATAATCCTTACAGAAAGTGTTATTTGTACCCTACTGGTGGCACACAGAGGCTTGACTGTTATACAGCAGGTCAGTATGTTCCACTATACTTTATTTCAATTCCTTTATACAGGAAAGTACCTCTACAGCAGAGGGATGTTAAGTGATTATAAATGGAAGATGTATTTGTCTGACATCATGAATAGGAAACAAGCTGATCCGTGTTGAGGGAAAAATCTGAGCACCTCAACTGTAAATACTATTTTAAATAATATTCAAACCTATAATTAATATAGTTTCCTTTGGATCTAAATAGTTTGTACACACTAATAAAAGTAGGTTATGCACAGCTTATACAGAACTTGAAACATTAAATACATGATGACCAATAAGTGTTTAGAATTTATTATGTTAAATGATTATGTTTATAATAATTCAAACACATATTACCATTAACTTTTTACCAGTAATGCAGCCACACTATGCCACAGTGTTTTATTTTCAAATTGAGGAAGAACACATACTCATATCTATAAGAATATGCACGTCATTTTTATAACAGGCTCTATAAAGTAGTATAAGATATACATAATATTTGCTCAGTAGCAAAACTCTTAAAGCTGATTTTTACATTTTCATATTTATAAAAAATAGATTAAAGGATACAGAGATTTATAAAAGATACAAAGCCCTGTTACTTAGGCAAAACTCACCACTTCTGTGAATTCATTACTTCCTAAATCCAGTCTCTCCAGCTGAGTCAGTCTGGACATGGTTCTGCACAGGAAGGGGATTAACAAAGAATTAGATTTAAGAAAATGCCAATTACATCCAATCTTTCTGTATTCATACAAATATATTAATTTTATCAGTATGAAATACCGATGCCGTTCTGTTACTGATGTTGAAAGGACAGGGTTAAAGTTACAAAGTGAGCAATCATGCAAGACTCTGGAATGAACCTAACCTTGAAGAAGAACATCACAGAAAGCCCCAAGATAAGAAAGGCTGCAAAATCCTGCTTTGTAGTTACTGACTTAGATACATGTGCATGAATTTGGAACAGAGCTCAGATAAGAGTGAACCCTAACTAATCTTAGGTAATTATAATACTAAAATACACCCCCCTTTGTGAATAATGAGCATGCTAATTGGGGGACCTCCCTAAATGCTTTAATCACAAAGTTAAATGCATAAACATGAAAATGTATAATTATGGGTGGTAAAAGAAATTGTTATTCACCGGTCAGTTGTATCTTGCTACTATAAATATAAAGATTAATCAGAAAGAGGGTGTGCTGGCTGTGTTAGATGCCTGGCACCCAATTCTGCAGAACTGATATAAAAGCAAATATCTGTGTGTTGATTGGATTTTTTCACACTGGGTGAAGAACCCTCATTTTGGGACAACGTTACCGGACTGATATCTAAATAAGGTCAAATTTTCACACACTGTTCAACCAGGCACATGTTAATGAACACGGTGACTGCAAGCTATGCTGATGCGGCTTGGGCATTGCCAGGAATAACCGCGGCAGAGTTAACCGGCCCTAGGGAGCGCTAGCGATCAGCATGTGGTGTGGCAGTTTGCACCGGAGGGCCCTGCACCCTGCTTGTAGGCACAACCCAGGAAAGTGCTCTACGTTTATGCCATAATGGTGGCCACTTGCCTCAGAGTTAAAGCCAGTGTTTCTACAGAGAAAGCCCCTGAGATGTCTGATGCTTCTACCCAGATGGAACTGATAAGGAAGGAGACTTCAGTACAGGAGATAGGTTGCCATGAGTAACCAGACCCTTATCCTGGAGAAAAGGTAAGTACCTGCACCTAAGGTGTGCACAGGTTGATGATCTGTTATGTCAGGTGGCTGAGTTGCAAAAAACAGTTAAAAGGCTATGCAGTATTAGAGGGACTGAGACAGGAATAAATAGGTAGTTTTAGAACTATGCTTCTGTAGCGGACACCACAGAGCATGAGGCACCTTGGACCCTAGTGACCCACAAAAGCAGGACTCTGCTTCAGTCTTCATCCTCTTGCATCACAACCAGAAACAGATATGAAGCTTTAACAGCTATAGACACCCATGAGCAAGGTCTGCATGGAGAAACTACACACAACAAGGTTACTGCAAAAAGAAACGCCAAGTGCTTGTAGTGGGTGACTCTGTTAAGGGGCACTGAGGCACCCATCTGCCAGCCTGACAGGGAGTTGTGTGAGGTACAAAGCCTTGCAGGAGCTAAGATCCAAGATGTTGCCAAGAGGGAGCCACAACTTCTCAAGAGCATGGAGTACTATCCACTGCTACTCTTTCACGTGGGCACAAATGACACTGCAAGCCAGAACCTGGGCAGAACCAAGGAAGATTATAAAGCCCTGGCGGTGCAAGTGAAAAATTCTGGTGCACAGAGTATTTTTCTTCTATTTTACCAGTAAGAGGAAAGGGTGCAGCCAGAAATAGAGGTATAATGCACATCAGCTTCTGGCTTCATGATTGGTGCCATTTTGAGGGTTTTGGTTTCTATGACAAGAGGACATTCTTTGACTATAGCCCATTAGGGAGGGATGGAATCCATCTGTGTAGAAGACACAATGGAATCTTTAGCAACTGGTTGTCCAGCTTGGTGAGGTGGACTTTAAGCTGAAGGGGGGTGGGTGGGTGTGGGGGTGTGTGTCGGGGTGTGTGGGTGTGGGTGGGTGTGTGGGTGTGTGTGTGTGGGGGGGGTGGATGTGTGTGTGGGGGGGGGTGTGGGTGTGTGTGTGTGGGGGGTGTGTGTGTGGGGGGGGTGTGTGTGTCTGTGTCTGTGTCTGTGTGTGTGTGTACATACAAAGTGGCAATGCTCACACCACTGCATCCAACTGGGGAATAAGCCAGGGCAACCAGAGCAGTGATATATGTTCGATGGGTACCAGAAGACCAGCCACCTCAACGGTGTGTGTGGCTATGGTGGATCCACTTGCACCCCTCCTGGGAAACCTGCACGCTCAATTACCTCTCTGAAATGCCTGTACACCAATGAATGCAGCATGGGGAATAAACAGGGAGAATTAGAGATTTGTGCGTGGCCGCAAGGCCATGATCTCGCTGCAATTACAGAGGCATGGTGGGATAGCTCGCATGACTGGAATGCTGTCATAGATGGCTATGTACTTTTTTAGGAAAGACAGGCCAGCAAGGCAAGGTGGTGAAGTTGCTCTTTATGTGAGGGAGCAACTGGAATGTATCGAGCTCTGCCTAGGGGTGGATGCAGAACGAGTTGAGAGCTTATAGGTAAAGATTAAGGGGCAGGCCAACATGGGTGACACTGTTGTGGATGTTTGCTACAGGCCACCTGATCAGGAAGAGGAAGTCGATGAGGCCTTCTACAGACAATTGGAGGTAGCCTCACAATCACAGGCCCTGGCTCTCATGGGGGACTTCAACCACCCTGATAGCTGCCGGCAAGACAACACAGCTGGACACACACAGTCCATGAGGTTCCTGCAGAGCACTGATAACTTTTTGACGCAGGTGGTGGAGGAGGAACCAAGAAAGCAAGGTGTGCTCCTGGACCTTGTACTCACAAACAAAGGAGGACTGGTTGGGGATGTGAAGGTTAGGGGCGGCCTTGGCTCCAGTGACCATGAGATGGTAGAGTTCAGGATCCTGCGTGGAGGAAGCAGGGCAATAAGTAGGACTGCAACCCTGGACTTCAGGAGAGCTAACTTTGGCCTCTTCAAGGACCTACTTGAAGGAATCCCATGGGTTAGGGCTCTGGAAGGTGGGAGGGTCCAAGAGAGCTGGCTCATATTCAAGCATCACTTCCTCCAAGCTCAAGATAGCTGGATGTCTATGAGTAAGAAATCAAGCAAAGGGGGCAGGCGGCCTGCATGGCTGAGCAAGGAGCTTCTGGCAAAATTCAAACAGAAGGAAGTTTATGGGATGTGGAAAAAGGGACAGGCCACTTGGGAGGAACGTAGGGATGTTGTCAGAACATGCAGGGAGGCAATGAGGAAGGCTAGGTCCGTTTGGAATTAAATCTGGCAAGAGATACCAAGGACAACACGAAGGGCTTCTTCAAGTACATCAGCAGGAAAAGGATGACTAGGGAAAATGTGGGCCCACTGCTGAACGAGGTGGGTGCCCTGTTGACAAAGGACACAGAGAAGGCAGACTTACTGAATGCCTTCTTTGCTTCAGTCTTCACTGCCTAGGCTGGCCCTCAGTTTTCCAGGACCCTGGAGGCAAAACAGGAAGTCTGGAGAATGGAAGACTTTCCCCTGGTCGAGGAGGATCATGTTAGAGATCACTTAAGCAAACTTGACACCCACAAATCCATTTGCTTCAATGGGATGCACCCCTGAGTGCTGAGGGAACTGGCAGATGTTATTGCCAAGCCATTCTCCATCATCTTTGAAAGGTCATGGAGGACAGGGGAGGTGCCTGAGGACTGGAGGAAAGCCAGTGTCACTCCAGTCTTCAAAAAGGGCAAGAAGGAGGACCCAGTCAGCCTCACCTCCATTCCTGGAAAGATGATGGAACAGCTCATCCTGGAGGTCATCTTGAAGCACGTGGAGGAAAAGAAGGTTATCAGGAGCAGTCAACATGGATTCACCAAGGGGAAATCATGCCTGTCCAACCTGATAGCCTTCTATAATGGAATGACTGGCTGGGTAGACGAGGGGAGAGTGGTGGATGTTGTCTACCTTGACCTCAGCAAGGCTTCTGACACTGTCTCATAGGTAAGCTCAGGAAGTGTGGGTTAGATGAGTGGACAGTGAGGTGCATTGAGAACCGGCTGAATGGCAGAGCTCAGAGGGTTGTGATCAGTGGCGCAGAGTCCAGCTGGAGGCCTGTAGCTACTGGTGTTCCCCAGGGGTCAGTACTGGGTCCAGTCCTGTTCAACTTGTTCATCGATGACCTGGATGGAGGGACTGAGTGTACCCTCAGCAAGTTTGCTGATGATACTAAACTGGGAGGAGTGGCTGATACACCAGAAGGTTGTGCTGTCATTCAGCGAGACCTGGACAGGCTAGAGAGTTGGGTGGAGAGGAACCTCATGAAGTTCAACAAAGGCAAGCGTAAGGTCCTGCACCTAGGGAGGAACAACCCCATGCACCAGTACAGGCTAGGAATTGACCTGCTAGAAGGCAGCTCTGTGGAGAAGGCCCTGGGAGTTCTGGTGGACAGCAAGTTGCCCATGAGCCAGCAGTGTGCCCTTGTGGCCAAGAAGGCCAATGGGATCCTGGGGTGCATTAGGAGGAGCGTGGCCAGCAGGTTGAGGGAGTTTTATCTTCCCCCTCTACTCTGCCCTGGTGAGGTCGCATCTGGAGTACTGTGTTCTGGGTTCCCCAGTTCAAGAGAGACAGGGAACTACTGGAGGAGGGTCCAGCAAAGGGCTACAAAGACGATTAGGGGACTGGAACATCTCCCTTGTGAGGAAAGGCTGAGGGAGCTGGGCCTGTTTCGCCTGGAGAAAAGAAGACTGAGACGGGATCTTACCAATGTCTACAAATATCTTAAGGGCAAGTGTCAAGAGGATGGGGCCAGGCTCTTTTCAGTAGTGCCAAGCAACAGGGCAAGGGTCAATGGGCACAAACTGCAACATAGGAAGTTTCATCCGAATATGAGGAAAAGCTTCTTTACTTTGAGGGTGCCAGAGCACTGGAACAGGCTGCCCGGAGAGGCTGTGGTGTCTCCTTCTCTGGAGACATTCAAAACCTGCCTGGATGCAACTCTGTGCAACCTGCTCTAGGAGAACCTGCTTTAGCAGGAGGGTTAGACTAGATGATCTGCAGAGGTCCCTTCCAACCCTGACCATTCTGTGATTACAACCATTCCTGTTTAAACATAGTTAGGGGAAGTTTTCAAGGGTTTAGTCATTGGGGTAATTAAACTGCCTGTTATTGAACTTGGCTACCAAAAGAGCATTTAAATGGGAAATCTATTTTTCCTTCCATTTCTTGTGGGCAATTTTAATTTGCTGGGAGAGCATTCAGTGGATTTCTTGCCAAATCGATTAATAGAGCTAATCCTGACTTATTAAAGGTGAGATTTTGTACCTAGACTCTTTGGTATTCCGGTTTTTACATAAATAGCCTTTTGCTTTGCAAAAGGACATGGAAACCAGTTAACAAGGTAGTCAGGCTCCGTTTGTGCATGGAGTAGTCAGATGCGCTCACAGCTGCATTTTCCCCACGTGTGATGGAGCTATCTAACCGCCTCAGTCACCCCAGCCAGGGTGCTGCGTGGGGCATCTAGGCGGTCGTATTCTCTTCCTCCGCTATGCGGGCGCCGGGGCCGCTTCTTCCCGCGGACCCCGGGCTCGCAGGATTTGCGGTCTGGTCCCCTGACAGCCTGGGGCGGTAGCGTAAGCGTGAAGGGAGGCCAGGGCAGGGGGCGATCCGCGTTGGCCCCGCCCTTGTAACGACTCCTTGGGAAAGCGGAGGGAAGACAGTTTTTTTTCCCCCTCCCCTCTTGCAGGGGGACCCTGGCGCCCGAACTCGTAGTCCCGTCTGCACGGAGCGAGGGCGCCCGCTACCCTGTGAGCCCCAGCCGGCACGGGAAGAACTGCTGCCCGCCCAGAAACACCTCCAGGGAGCAGTCGATTTCGCTGCTAGAGAGTCCACATGCTAGGTCGCTCTGGCAGGCGCCGCGCGCTCCTCTGTCGTCAGGCCCGCCTCTCCGGCTGTGTGTGGCACTGCCGCGAGTGGAGCATTTGTGCCGGCTCCGCCATGATGAACAGTGGAGGGATCGGGGTGCCGCTTGGCTTCCCCTTGGGCCCCACGTCTGTCATCCAGGTCACGAACCTGTCCTCGGCAGTGACCAGTGAGCAGATGCGGACTCTCTTTGGCTTCCTGGGAGATATCGAGGAGCTGCGCCTCTATCCACCAGAGTAAGTAGGGTCTATGCCGGCCTCCGGAGCGATGGAGACTTGGGACGAGGAAAAGGCCTAGAGGGGTCGAGAAGATGGAGAGAAGGGAAGAGGCAGAATGCCTTATGTACCATCTTGAGTGTGGGCATCAGAGTCTCCCGCAGAGGGAGGGGGGGGGTCACGTGGTGCAATCTCTTTGTATGGAGCAGGAGGGTTTGGGGAAAGGGGCTTTGCCCGGACCTAAAGATGGCGGGCCCCAGTCCGGAGGAGGGGAGCAGCCACGGTATCTGCGGAGCGGTCTGTAGACATACGGCCGGTTTTGTGTTCTTGTGGTGGTAGCTGCCGGTACTGAGTCATAGCCTAAAGGTTTGGCGAGAAGCGTGCTTATAGGCTTCCCCAGTGCAGATCTCGTTTTCCCCTTTTTCCCCTCTTTTCTGTGGCCCATGTTTCTCTTCGCTCGGAGTCATCCCAAGTGGAGGGGGGTTGGGCGGGAGTGTCCTAGGCTCGACTCCCACCCGGCTGGCTGCTAGGCCGCGCCGCCTGGGCGATGCGTGCTGGCGGGACCAACCCTTTTTGTTCGAAGGGCTCTTTTCCCCTTTGAGAAAGGGCCGCTCGAGCCGAAGCTGGCATGGCCGTTAACAGAGGAACCTGCCCTGTGCTCAGAAATGTCCCCGATAAGACGTTTGCAGTAAATTAAAGTTATTAATGGATATTACACATTTCTTTAAATTGTAGCTGTCCTCATTATGTTATCTGTATGCGAGGGAACCGCTCAAATGGGAGATAATATAGTTATTTTTGTGAACCTTAGTGTTCCTTCCAAGCAGATGGTGGCCAACAGAACAGGGGAGGGAAAGAAATAATTTTTTCTTAATGCATCTGTTGTATTAGGAAGTGGATGACAGACGTGCCCTTTCAAACAATTTTTTCTTTTTTCCTTATGAAGATTATATAGGAATAGCAGAAAGGGGCAGGGGGAGTCATTCACATCAATACCTCAATTTTAATACAAAGATGACAGAGGAGTAATTTTTTTTTAAGCTAAATAGCAAAAAAGTTGTTGTTTGTCCATTTTTATCTGTTAGTGGATTATACTTGGCTAGGTTTGAATGAGGACCATTCAGAAAAATGTGATTTAATATGTATGTAAAGTATATGTAGTAGGCATCCGTTCATGTAAAGATAAAACAATCTTACCAAGTTTTAAACACTCTAATAGATTTATGGTGGGTTTTGTTTTCTACGTTTTTACTTTGGACTTGTTCCACCATACACTTAATACACTTGTTTACTGCTGACAATGTATTTTTTGTTATAGCTGTTGCTCTTATTTTTCACTAAGTTATATAGCAGATTTTGAGGCAAATAGGTATTTTCTTGACATTCATATGCAAATAATCTTTGTGCCTATGTATAAAATTTTGCCAGTCTGTATACAAATAACATTAAAATCCAGTACCATAGCAGGGTTTGGCTTGGAAACGTCAAGGTTATAATGCAGTAAACATTGATTCTAAATGATTAATTTAGTTTTCAGAAATAGGATGTGGGACTGTGATTATCTGTTTTACTCTTGGTTTTATTTATAATTTTAATGCATAACTTTTAGAAATATGCATTTCCTTGACAGATAGTTCTGGACACTTGACCTGACTTTGAAATTACTACCTTTGAAAAAAAATGAAGTATTTAAATCTAACGCCCTTCTTGTGTAGCAGTAAAAACATGTTTCCTATTGGCTCTCTGAAAATACATTTTAATAATATTATAAGTTCAGAAAATAGCATTTCATTGACAAGTGCACAGGTAACAAAGGTATCCTAAGCAAAAAGATGCTACAATAGATGTCTGCAATTTCTTAAAATTATTTTCTGCTCCTATTTTTTCCTTAGGTATCTAATGATTTAAGGCTTAGATTTTTTTAAAAAATAAATTCTTTCTTTTAATTAAAAAGGAAGTTTGCTTCTTACATTAGAGTCAACATCAGACAAAAATTCATGTAATCCCATTTCTGTAAGCAATCCAAATTTCCAATGTATTCTAGAGCATGAATTTTGTTACCTTCATGGAACAGCAGAAAACTTGCTTTTCAGTCAGATTTCTAGCTGAAAAACATAATTCAGTAAATTAAATTAGTGAATTACAGGTCTTGTGGATATTGACTACTAAACTACAAATATTAATGCACTCTTTTAAATTTATTTCATGCTGAGGCATAAGAGGAAGGTGTCATGGTAGCTTTCAGTTCCAGAATATTTGTGTTACCAAAGTTAAGTGAAAGTTTTCACTGAGATTGGGACCCCATTTGCTAGCCTTTGTACAGAAGCACATAGTTAAAAAAATAAAGACAACAGTTCTTGTTTCAAGAATAATATATAGTATTAATATTAAAAGAGTATTATCCTAACTTTTTTATAGATAACTTTATTTCATCACATCACTTTATGTTTTGTGTAGAATTGTAACCTATTTTCTCTCTAATTCTGTATTGCAAATATTCAGTGTACAGACAAAATATTTTTATGTAGTCAAGCATGAGTTTGCAGAGCAGAGTAAAGTTGTGTTCTCTTCTGTATGCATCATCTCATGTATAAAAAAAAAGGGGGGGGCATTCAAATTAAGAGATTTACTATAGTATTTAATCCCATTGCCTTTGCTGGGCATGTTTATTTCTAATGAATATGAACTTGTAGTTCTGTTGATGCTCAACAGTAAACAGACTAGATGTATGTATATGTACATGCATATACACATTTTATAAAGCATATAAATGTCCATTTTTCTAATCCAGAATTATGGTCTTTCCAAATAAAAAGTATAAATTATTCTTTACCTCTTTCAAGTCAGTCATGTTTGTTAGCCTTCTCCTTTTTCCTTTAATCTGCTGAAGTCTAATCCATAAAATCTGATTGTATTAAATACTAAATTTTTTTAATAATAAAAACACTTTTTTTTTTTAAATAGGAAATAAATCTCAGTCTGGTATGTGTGATTTAACTTGGTCAAGGACACGGACAAGGACATTTTGGAGGACTGCTCTTGATAATTTAATTTATTTTTGAAATATTTTTCCCATTCTTGGAAGATGCAGCATTACATGTTAGCATTGGTTGGTTTTTTTCTTCCTAATCCTCTGATATTTTGGTCTGTCAGAACATTCCAAGAGGTTTGTAGAAATGGTGGATTTGATCAGGTGATCATTTCAACCTTATAGGACACTCCTTTGATGAGTGTTATACTTTAATTCATTTTGCAGCACTACTCCAACTTGAATGAAAAAAATAAAAAGATAACGTTTATGACTTACTGGGGAGTGAGGATGATGTATCTGTCACCTATAGGCTCTTCAATGATTGTAGAACAAAATATAGGGCTATGCTATGGTTGTCTGAACTTGCATTATGAGAGAGAAGAGTTCTTTTTTATCCATTTTCTAAATTTCTCCAGTCTCCTGTCATTAACATGTCCCTTGGTTTTATAGGGTGAAACAGAGGATTTCTTTAAAAAACTAACAGGAAGTCTCAATTGTTGAATATAATGACTTACAGATTACATTAAATAGCATATTAATGTTAGATTAGTTCACTTAAAGTTCTTGTAAGCATGCAAAATGTGGAGGGGAAGAGAGAGAAACCACATCAGTTTCTTAATGTGTTAAATAAAATGCAGGTTCTTTAAGATGACTCTTTGGTATTCCGAGTGAGCTTCCTGAACCTAGTGACTTTTCCCAGCAATTAATATCTTAAGACTGTGATTTTAAAGTAGCAGTTTCTGTTAGGGTCCTTTATTTTGTATACTGAATTTTTTGGGAGGACTTTTATGAATGTTGAGTTAAATCACACTATGCTCTTTGGTAGTTTGTCACTTCATGCTTTATCTTCATTCATCAAAGCCCTTCAGTTTTTTCAGTCACTGCTAAACAGGTATCCCTTTAAGAAGGATGGATTTCATACCTGTCATGTTCCTGAAAGCCTAGTTCTCCGTGAAGAAGTGTCTATCTTGTGTATTAGAGGTTTTCACGCTTTATTCAGATGGCAGTAAATACTACTTTATTATTATTGTTATTTTCCAAAGAGGCCTGTGTGAACTGTGAGTAGTCCACTTTCAGGTTCAGTGTTGAGGGCATTGGAAACTCTTGGCACTGAAGAAATCGTTTCCATATGGTCATCATCCTGATTTTAGCTACTTGTCAGTGAGGCTTCATTTGCACTGAAAGCAATATTTCTTTTTATTGAAAAACCATTAACATGAATCATCTTTCAGTGAGTCAGAATGATTGTTACTGGTAGCTGTATGTATTTACCTATTTTCTTACGAGAATATTCTAAATTTGACTTGATTGTACAGCTATATACTGTTCTGCTCTCTGGAAGGCTTTCCACTGAAACTTTAATTAAAAATTGAAAGCATGTATTTGATGAATAACATCAGTAAACAAGTGTAACTTATGTGGAGGTGGGAAAAGAGGTAGTACGGTTTGTTTGTTTGGTTGTTTTAAGAGAATTTGGATTAAAAAAAAAAGTAATTTGTATTTGGTTATCAAATCTTAGAGACTGGCTGAGTTTGTTTTATCATGCTGCAACTGTGTGCTGTATTGTTTTAAAACTGGTGTCAAAACTTGCCCAAGAAACTTTGATTTAATGAGATTTTTAACCCTTTCGTTTTAAGACTTGTCTCAAAGGCTCCTGTAGGTGGCTTTCAGTGCTCAAAGACCCCTTTTTATTCCATTTCATTACAATTGCCAAGCATTTTGGTCACCTCTTCTTCCCCTGTCCCATAAACAGAGCTTTAGCCTTGAGAAGGATATTCAGAGAATCTGTGCTTCTTTTTTTTTTTTTTTTTTTTAACCAACTGCTCGGAAATGAAAGTAAGGGATGGTTGTAAAATCCTTTCAGAAAACAGGATTTCTGTGTTGTTGAGGTTTTTAATTTACTTGTACGTTTAGTATTTTCCCTTTTGCTTTCATCTTGATGAAAATAGGATGACTGAATTGCAGGTTTCTAATTTTACCAAATGAGATCTGTTTTCTTCCTGAAGCTAAAGACTTAAATATCATAAAGAAAAGTTAAAGGTGTATATGGATGTGACTGAAAATTATGGTCAGGGTGAAACAGTCAACAAGAACAGAAAATAATATTACAGTCACAGCCTGTGTAAGAGAATTAGTTTATTTAATAATTATTAGTTGTTACTATGTCAGGGCCTTGGTGTGGATTTGCAACTTCTGCGTAGAAGAGGGTGGCTTTAGTGGGGCTTTGCTGTCAACTATAGTGATATTTTGTAATCAAAGTCTGAGGAAAAACTCCTGAAGTTTTGAATATCTGTGTATGGTCCTGATTTGGCTAGAGATCTGAATCTCCATGTTGATAATGGAGAATTACTGTCACTGTTTAACAAATGCTTCTTGGTTTGCCATTTGCAAAACTTTAAGTGCTTATTGAGATTTCTCAAGTGGGAATACACAGAGGCCATTAAGGAGGTAGGAGGGAGGCATTCTGCAAGCCTGTACGTGCAAAAGATTTCTGAGAAACCACGCTTGTGTGGTGATGCCAGGAGCATGAGAGGGTATGTTGTGTTCCCTGCTTTGTAGAATATTTTCTGAAACTCTTTGCTGCATGTTTTTTTTCCTTCTTTTAATCAGCCTAAAGTTACTTACACTTAGACTTACAAAACATGTTGTCCAAGAAGGTATTAATTTGATACCTTTCTGTTGGCTGTTTAAATAGACTTTTGTGTGAAGATGTAGTATGGCTTTTTTTTCTCACAGTTCTGAACAAGTCTGAGACCAGTCTTTATAGATCGCTTTTAGTTTGCAGTACAGTTGAAATCTGAAGCTGGTTTTCAGGGTGTGACAGGTCTTTTGCCTTGGGTACGTACTTCGGTATGCCAACTACTCATACAGCTATAGAATTGTTTTTCTGCACACTAGGAGACCAGCAACGTCTGTAATCAGATTCTTAGTCCCAGTCATGCTTTTGCATTACACTTGTTACCCAGTTGAAGTCTGTGTTCCAGGGAAGCCTTCAAAATTACAGTTGTAGTGATGAGCCTTCAAATGTGGCCGTAAGAGGATTTTTGAACAGTTAAATATTGAAAAGCTTTATTGAGCAACAATTAAATTTTTGCAGAATGAATTGTTTGTAAGCAGGGAGGCATAAACTGTCTGCATTGGGTGTTGAAAGCCCTGCTATAATACTGATTGCTTCTAGATGTTCTGGAGTAGTCTTGGAGGCTAGTACATGAGGTTTTTTTTAGTCATCGTTATATCCTGCAGTGACTGCAGTATAGATAAGGCCTTTGAGATAAAACACACAGAGCCTTATTTAAATGTGATCTGCACAATTATTCCTGAACATCTTATTTTGATAGATTATTCATTTCTGTTGTTGTCTCCACCACTACCCTGAGAAAATTTAGACCCTTAAAGGGATGTTTTGTCACCTTTTATTTGATTTTTCACCATAGCTTTCCGAGTAGGTCATTCTTATGATTTTGGTTGGTGGTTGTTCTGTTGGGAGATGGGGGTTACTGTCTCCCTACAAAGGAAAACAAAAATGGCAGAAACATCTGAATACTATTCAGATCTTTATTTCCTTTTTGAGTTTTCTTGGTTTCCTAAAGAAACTGCATTATAGTAACTTTAAATCAGAGATGTAGGACTTTCTTTTTTGTAACCCTAGGAAGAAGACTATGACTCTACCTCATTTCAGCATCAGAAAAGATTGGCAGAAAAAAATGGAACAAACAGAATTAAAACAGAATAGGACTTTTCTGTTTTAAGAAAGGCTTATGAAGCCTACTGGGGAAGTTTGAGGCCTACATTGTAAAAGGAGAGGACTCAATCACTGTAAAACCTTTTAGAATTTTTTTTTGTTCTTGATCATCTCCCTTGATGTAGATGCAGCATTGATGTTTTTTTAGCAGAGGTGGTCTCCTTATAAGAGAATTTCTCCTCTTTATCACTTCTCCAGTGAACTGAATGATTAGCTTAACCTTCAGAAAACATTTTGTACCAAGACTTCTTTTTAGAGTCTTGTTGCAGCAGTGTTCTGATGTTAATATTTTTTAACATACTTTCCATATAGCTTTTGTGATTGAAGTCCGGGGGGGAAATATTATAAATACACTTGTCATAGCCGGCTCTATAGATGTTGAAATTTATAAGGATCATTTATTGAGCCTGGAACTGTCTGGAACAGAATGATGTTTTTGAGTTAGCAATGAAAACAAAAAAGGAAAAAGCCAAGAGATATTAGAAGTCTGGACCACAGAATCTTCACTGGAGATGCTTCAGCCATTTGGGTTGTAACACTGGCATGTGTATTTAAAAACAAACAAATCACAAACAAAAATAAAAAACCCAAAACATTTTCCTCCCCAAACCCAGGCACACAGACCCCACCCCCCAAACCTAAAGAAACAAAAAAACCTGTGGCCATTAAAAAAAAAAATAAATCTTTGCAGTGAGCAAAGTCTGGCTCTTCAGAATATGTAAGATTACAAGTTGTATGCAAACATTTCTGTTGAGTACTGAGAAAGTCATGGCTCTTTGTCAGCTCTGATAGAAAGTGTTCTGAACCAAGACCTTAGAGATGGCTCAAAAGCCATTTTATATGTTTATTTCCTTCCTGAACGTGAAAGCTTGGAACTGTGAAAACATTGTCCACTACAGACAAACTAAAAGGACAGAAGTAATGTAGTCATCTTGCTATTGCAAGAATTTAGAATATTTTCTAAATTCTACGAGGTTGACTTTCATATTTATGTTTCTCCCTCTCTCTGTTCTTTTTTGCTTCTTCAATGTCTCTGTTTTCACATAATTTTCCATCATAAATGTTTCTAACTGCTGTTCTGAGGTTGACTGGTGCTCTAGATATTTTACATAGATGTTACCTTTCTAGTAACCAGAAATGTACAGATCTGCCTGCCTCAGACCAAGTTGATGGTTAATTTATGCAATTAATATGATGAAATAATGTGTCTAAAACTTCTGAGTTTGTATTTAAATACTAAAGCCTAATTAATTCCATACAACAACTTTGGGAGTATTTGCTTGGAATTTGAGGGACTAAAAGATGGATTGGACTAAACCTGAACTGCTTCTGGTTCTTCCAGAACATTGACAAGTGTTTCAGTTGAGGGAGGGTCAGGATTAAACAGTTCATGCAGTATATTTTCCATTTTTTACTACTTTGCTAGAAGACAGGTGTTTTTTTCAAATGGAACTTGCAGATGTTTCAACGATGTCCTATTGGATGTGTCCTGTTCTCTCTTTGGAGGGTTCACCTGTACTTACTTCATATGAATAAATAAACTGCTTGTATAAAGAGTATAACCTTGACTAGGGTATAAATTTTTTTTTTAAAGCAAACTTTTTTATTTTTGATCAAGATTACAAACTCTATGTATTATGCTTTCTGATGTCTCTGGTGTACTTCCTAATGGAAAAGCAAATTACCCAACAATATGTATTTTGAATTTTCTTCCTTATTCTAGCCTAATAGTGAATTCTTCCTACCTCCTCCAGTGTTATCCTGTACTACACTATGCCAAACTAAGGCAGATGTTAAAAAGGATTTTTGTTACATTAGTGAACTAAGACCTGACATTTGAAAGAACTCAAGAACTGCTTTTATCTTAATATGAACTAACAAAACTTCTTTCATGAAGGCCTAAGAAAGAGTATCAGTTAATATGGGCTAATATCTGAAGGGCCCACTAAAAAAATGACTGGATTTATTGTTTGACTTTCTTAAACAAGGATTATTTGGAGGATGAAAGATAAACTATAAATTATTTACTTGACAAATGTGTTGAGTAAATGTGCTACTTACAATAGTAATTTGGAATGTACTGGTGAATGTTGTTTAGCAAGATTTGTAAAGAAAATCAGCCTTGTTAATTTGGGATTTTGGCTGCTGTAGGTTTCCATTAAAAAGGAGGAGGGGCTGTGCTATGCTTTTTTTAGTGACATAGTAGGCAAATGAATAAATTTCTATACTCTTGTCTTTTGGGTAATGTGGGAGAGGAGGATAGAGAATGTCTGATCATTACTGATGGCAGATAAGAGAACAACTGGATCTTATGAAGGAAAGTAAGAAAGAAAAACATGGTTATCTAGCCAAAAGAGTTTTTGCATGCTTGTAGGGATATATAGCTATGTAACTGCATGAATGGTTTCTGCCCTGAGACTGGTGAAACATAAATCTGGAATTTTTATCGGGGCTCAGAGATATAAATATGACCTTCTCTGTACAATAACGTCTCTGGTTGTACCACAACCAGAGTCCATGCGTTCATACACCACAGGGTAACTTTTCCAGGAAGTCTAATTTATTATTATTTTTTAAATTAAGAAATAATAGTTGAAAATACATGCATACACTTTTTTAATATGGCTAATTGATTTCCACCCCCCCTTTTATCTTGCAGCAACGCACCTCTTGCTTTTTCCTCCAAAGTATGTTATATTAAGTTTCGTGAAGCATCAAGTGTCGGTGTGGCCCAGCATCTAACAAACACGGTTTTTATTGACAGAGCTTTGATAGTTGTGCCCTGCGCAGAAGGTTAGTGTTTTAGACATTCTTCTGTAATGTTGGTCTTTGTCCTGTCTGCTAATTGTTTTAAGCTTCCTATGTAAGGAGGTGCTGCTCTGTTATTTTATTACTTTTAAAAAAAACACCCAAAATTGAAAATTGAATGAAGAAACCCAATTATATAGATTTAATTGAAATTCAGTATTAGAAAAAAATAGTGGATTGAAATAGGATAATTCCATTTTCCATACTTATTACATATTTTTTGGGGAAAAGAAGGTAAAATAATTCCCTTCAATATGGTTTATGTTGGCAAGCTTATTCCCACACAAAGTTCTCACTGAAGTCAATGGAACGCTGAAAAGATTAGGCAATTTCCTGGTACCGATAACACTGCAGTTTGGATCTTAATGTGTTGCTGTTGGTGTGTGATTTTTGGTGTTTTATTGGTTTTGTTAATTTTTTTTGTGTTGGGTGGGTTTTTTTTGTTTAAGATACTAATTTTCTGATTTTGAGTTTGGGGTTTTTTGACTAAATCCCATTGTCTTTTAGACATGTGATATGCATTTGACCATTTTAGATTCATCTAATTAAAATATTTTGCAGTTGTGGTGACAGTTACTGTTTGAATATAAATGTTTACCTGCTAGTTTAATAAAAAAATATATATCAGTTTTCTGTTCTTGTTCCTGTGGAAAATGTTATGTGCAATAATAAAAAGGCTTTCTTACGCATACTGGTACTCCTTTTTGATTTTAGATATCTCTTTTAAAAATGCAATCATCTGTACAGAATGCTTCTAGTGTAAAATATTTTTATAACTCTTAATAAAATAAAATGCTTGGTGAATACTAAATTGACAAGTGTTACTTTAGCTTTGAGGTCATGCTTTTACAGGTGTGTTGATTACAAGGTAGTTCTTATTGTTTGTATAGTATCCTAGGTATGAATACAGTTCGCTGGAGTTAGGCAAAGCCCCATTGACTTCATTGGGATCATTGTGGGAATTGAGCATCTGCCCATTTGGATCTAGACTTTTTGCCTCTTTGGAGTGGAAACATTCCAGCTGGTGGAGTGAAGCTAACTTCACTTTGAACATGGTAGCTATTTTGCCATGAACAACAATATTTAGAATGATTGTTCTATAAACTGCAGCAAGTCCAGAAATATCTCCTATTAACAGGACTTTTCTAACTGCAAGAGTTGGGTTTTGGTTCAAAAAAACCTGTTGACTTCTTGGAGTTTGTTAACAGTGGTCCCAGAGTACCCTTTTTTTTGGTATGTTTGCCACATCATGATCTGGATAGCAGGAGATTAGTACTGCTATAATAATGGTCTGGGGTGTTTCTGGCAAACTCTTGACAAGTCTTCAAAATTTCATTGACTGTAAAATTACTTAAAATATACTGTCTTTTCTTGTAGCCTTGTTAATATGAACATATTAACAGGTCTTTGTGAAGCCTAGATTTTTAGTCGCTTTTATGCTTTGTTTTGGGGGCTTTTTGGTTTTATTTTTTGAACTTGTTCTTAAACCACAAAGGATATCGCTGTATCCACTTAAAGCTGTGTAGAGGCTTTGAGTAGGTAAAATGTATCAGACCAGAGTCCTTAGTGAAAAAATGCCCTTAAATAATTGACTACAAATTCTTCAAGATCTTAGTTTTACATTTAATTGAAAAGACTTTTAACACTGGTTCAGTACTGCCAGAGAGGAAAGATTGCTGCCTAATGAATGAACAGCACTTCCTGATGTTTTTCTTGTGATGAGATCACTTCCTGACGTGATATGGTAACAGGCAGGTAAAGCTACATTTTCCTGTCTCTATTGATGGTAGACAATGAGTGGAAGGAGAATAAAATCAAAGTTCTGAGAAATCTTGTTCCAATCCTGTTTGTAGCTGACTCATCAGGAATTTCTGAGAAAATGTATTACAGAAAAATTGTCACTGTTCCAGATCATTGTGGACCCCACAGAGATTTATGCATAATTAGTTGAAAAAGTGATGGGGTTGTGAGGTAATTTTTTTTTAAAAGTCAGAATGCTGTTTCAGTATAACTTTCTAACAAAATCACTAATTTTAATTTGTAAAGATGTGAATTGATATAGGTTTAACTTTCTTCAGAATTTATTCTGTGGAATAAGCATGGCTTTGAAGACCACAGTGCAACATTTTTTTATTCACTATGTATCATTGTTAACAGTCAGTGGCGTGAATCATGGGCTTTAAAAGTAGCAATGGCTATATTCTACTGGAAGGTTAAATTATATCCATGGCCAACAGTGCCAGTAATAAAACTTTTCATGTGCCAAATAGAACATAGAGGAGGTGTAAAATGGAGCTCTAAAAACTTGGTTTTTAAAAATGAGAATAAAATCTGAAATTTGGAGTGTATTTAAAAAGTAGTAAATCAAGGGAGTATGAGGAGGGAATCACTAAACAATGAAAACATTGTTAATTTTGTGGTATTTAATAAACACTAACAAAAATGTAAATGAAGTAACATCGAGTTGTCAAAATATTACTTTCTTTTGTGCTTATCAGTAGGTTATTCTTTAAATGTTATACTTTGAGAATGCAAAGGTTGAAAAATAAACAGCGATGCCACCCTAATAATTCTAAATTTTATGTCCACATTGTCTGGTAGATGGATTTTGACTATTAATTTGGTTTTGTATGTTTTCTCTGTGTGATATTTGTGCATTATTAGATGACTAGACTGGCCAAGGCAGACCTGTTACACTTGCCTGAGTTAGGCATTGTTTGCCATGCCTCTAAACCTGCCACCAAGTGAAACCTTCACTGGGGAAATGAGATCGAAGTCTGGCCTGCTGAAGATGGACGCCCTGTCTCTATTTTTATTTTATTTTGCTTTCTTTCCTTTGTTTATTTTATTTTTCCCTTTTTTGTTTTGTTCTGTTGAATCTCTTTCCCTTGTACTTGTGAACTGGTTATTCAGTTCTGAAAAAATGATGATTTGTAAAGGGGTTCAGTGTTTCGTTTTGAAGTTGACCTGAAGCTGCTTGTGGATGGTATACACAGAATTTAGAATATGATTAAACTAGGTTTTATGCTGTGAATTATGGATAAATTTGGTTTGGAATACATTTAAGCATCTAAATTCAACAGATGAGAACATTGTGTCAGACTGGAATAGTGAAAAATATATCAGTTTTAAGATGCATTCTTTCATTTGTTCTGCTTTATGAGCTTATCTTGGAAGAGGACAGTTGAAACTTTCTGGAGAAATCAACTTTACAAAGTAAAATCATGATCTTTCTCTGCTGTTTTTCCTTTTCTCAGCAGAGTAGTTTTATTTTAGGTTGCATGATCTGTTTAAAAGAAGGCTTTCTATTTTTATCTAACATGAAGAGTTTAAAATAATTATTTCTGATATTGAACTTTCATGAATACTGAATGACATGAAATATTTGTTTTGCTTCTGATGAAACCTTGCTCCAGTGAGGTCAGTGGCAGTAAGATTTCATCTCTTTGTTTTTGTAATTTTTAGAAAAAAAATGTTTACCACTCATAAGTACAAATGCAGCCTGGGGTTTTGGTTGGAATATGTTATGTGAGGCACATTGTCTTTTAACACTGTTATTTGTGAGAAGATTGAAAAGTTCTGTGTGTATGTATGTGTGTGCGTTTATTGCACTTTTACATGCTCCAGTAGTGATTATTTCAAGAAGAGTTTTTTTTTAAAAAAAAAAGTGTCACCTCACAATCTCAGAAGCACTGGCAGTTCATGCTGGAGTGACTGAGAAGGTTCTCATCCCTAAATGATGTTTTTTCTTGTGAAATGGAAGCCCTGAAGCAGAAGTGCTGGACCAGGTGGTTTGTCTAGTCCTCGGGCATTGCTCTTCCCAGCCAGCTGCATTGGGACCAATTGGTTTCACTCTGGTAATGCACCAGGCTGTGAACTGCAGCTGGGAAGAGCTTTGCTTCATAATCTCTGTTGGATTTAGCTGTGCCATTTGAGGTAATTAGCAGTAGTTGTAATCTCTTAATCTCTGCTGCTAAATCCACAAAGAAATTATTTTATTTGTAAGTGTACATTTTCCATTGCTTTAAAATAGTAGGAAAATAACAATTCCTTTAATTATGTTTTGACTAGAGTAGGAAATTAATTTCTTCTGAGCACATGGAGGGAGATAAAAATACTGTGATTAGTACCCGCTTAACACAGATACTTCTGTTCAGCATTTAGCAAAATATTCTGGTATGGAATAGGTTGACTAGGGCTCTTAAGCATTTTGATACAAAAAAATAACAATCATAACTGATTTTTAGGGCAGCTGTACATTTCTGAAGAAGCATAAGGTATCTAGGCAATGCAGAGCTAATCTACATTTGCTTCCAGATTCCTTTGCAAAGTGTAGAATAAATAAATGATCATAGAATCTGTAATTTACTAAACACTCATAAGCTTCTAAGAAATATTTCTGAGGATGTGATATACATGTGGCATAATTTTGTCTGTTTCCTGTATTAGAAAATAAATATCTTTACCTCATTTCCATTCAGCTTTTAAATACCATGAGTTTACAAACCAAAACAGTTATTCTTAAACTGAAGTGTCCTAATTTGTTATGCTGTTACCCACATGTTTTGCTGTATCTTTGTGGGCTTGTAGTCCTTTTATAAATAAATTCATGAAAATAACACTCCAAAACTTTTAAAGGTCATAACTTATGAGGTTATTTGGCCTTGCATCTTAATTTGTTTTTCAAAACTATCTAAAGAACAGGGAAGTAAATTTGCAAGACATTACAGATTTTCTTATTTTTTAATCGACAACAGTTTATTTTCTATAGGATTGTTAAAAAGTTTGACCTGATCTTAAAAACTAAAGTGGGATCTTTTGAAAAGACAGTATCTCTGAAAATACAGGCAAATTTTCAGGGTTCTTTCTGTAGAGGTAGGCCCTTCCTCATTCTTGAATAAAATAAATGAGCAGATATTTGTGACATGGAACTGACCAAGTTTTATTGAAAACAAAACATTATGTTGAGGGACCAAAATATTCTGGAAATAATGCTGCTAACTTTATAATTTAGATAAGTATGTTATTAATTTTTTGAGCTGCTATAATACTTAACTGAAGTTGTTCATTTTATTCCTTAAGCAATGTTTGAGCAAGTGAATAATTCCATTTATTTCAGTAAGATGACCCATATGCTTAAAGTTTAGAATTATTTAAGTGCCTTTCTGAACTTTACTCCCTGTCTGTTTAGTTATGTGTATAATTCAGTTCCTATTTAAAAGGGCTAAATGCCTTAAACATCTCTTATCTGATTGTTTATTGAATTGGCTGTATGTAAGTGCATACTTATGTGCATAAGCATATGCCTAACTTTACTGACCAAGGATCTAAATTAGAATGCAGATGCACCACTTTAGGAGCCATTTCTGCCACTGGATTTACTTGAGCCATGTCTGTTGATCCTGTAGAAACCTGTATGCGTATCCAGATGCTGGCTGTTCAGGATAAGGTCTGGTTCATCAGTCATTTGAAAACACTTGAGTATTTTGATTTTCAGAAGAACTGGTATATAATTGTATACCTAATTTGCATGCATAGTTGCTGGAACTGTATATTTGGAAGCCTGTTAGTTAGCTACATAGTAGGCAGGATGTGAGGCAAGGTACCCGATTCTCATGAGCAGTCAGGCAAATCGGATGCACCTCTCATTGCATACCTGACTTCAAAATGAGACCTGTAAAGAGTGCTGAACACAGAGACAATGTTTCAAATTCATGCATGTTTTTTATAAAAGCCCTGGAAGACATAATTGCACAGTTAATTCTTAAGTGCTAATAACTTTCCTATTTTTCTCCTTTAGATCGTAAAATCAAGTGGTTTGTTACCTGTTAAGGAGCAAGCATCTCAAAACTGAACATAAATCTAAATAGGAGGCATGAGGGGGGGAAAAAAAAAAAGTACTGTTATTTTATCTTTTCTATTCCACTCATACTACATATAAATTAGATTTCATTTAGGTTTGTGTTATCCTTTGGTCATATCCAACTGTAACCTAGTCCTTGCTGCAGATCTGTAGAACAGGTTTACAATACTTTTGTCATCTTTTTATTTTTTTTAAAAGTAGTATGATTCCCATGGGGTTTGTTGGAATGCTTATAGCTAAAATTGCATAGTGTTTTGAAACATACCATATTTTTCTTTTTGATAATATTTATATATTATTTTTTAAATCCTGAAGTTATGGGGGTTTATATGTAAATCTGTCATGGTTTAACCCCAGCCAGTAACTAAGTACCACGCAGCCGCTCGCTCACTCCCCCCTCACCCAGAGGGATGGGGAGGTGAGTTGGAAAGGAATGTGAAACTGGAGGGTTGAGATAAGGACAATTTAATAATTGAAATAGAATGAAAATGAAAGAACAGTAATAACTATGATGGCAATAACAGTTATAATGAAAAGGGGAAGGGAGAGAATAACATCCAGAGGGAAAGGAAGAAAGGAACATGTGGTGCACAATGCAACTGCTCACCACCCACTGACCAATGCCCAGCCAGTCCCTGAGTAATGATCTGCCCGCCCCAGCCAACCCCCAGGTATATATACCAGGCATGACGTCCCATGGTATGGAATACCTCTTTGGCTAGTTCGGGTCAGCTGACCTGGCTGTGTCCCCTCCCCATTCCTTGTGCCCCTCCAGCCTTCTTGCTAACAAGGCCTGAGGAACTGAAAAGTCTCACATCAAAGCCAAAACAGAGCACCATACTAGCTCCTAAGAAGATAATTAACTCCATCCCAGCTGAAACCAGGATGAATCCCATACAGTTTGAACCAAAGCAGTATAAGCCACTGGCAGAGTATTTGTATATACCTTGACTTTTAATATAATGTTTAAATTAAAGCATTTTGTTAAGCTGCATGGGATAATACCAAAGGGCTCAGTTGGATAGCATATATACAGTTACACCAGTAATTTGGAATAGATCATAGATACCTAGTAAAATGATAACTTCCTTTCTGTAGTTTTTCAGTTCAGTATTTAATGTTTGTACCAGTTTAAATACCTTTGCATTTCAAATTTAATACATACATTTAATTGTATTTGTAATTAACTGACATATTTTGATTTTTTGAAGATTTTTTTTGGATTCATTTAGCAGTGTAATTGTAACTAACTTTGAATGAAACCTGTGGTTAATTCAGGTTAGGTAATAGTCTAAACTTTTAGCATGGTGGGAAATATAATATGGTTGAAATAGTAGGGAATGCATATTTTAGGAAAATATAGCTTGCTTAGGTGATCAGTTATGATTTTATTCAATCTCACTAAATTTAAAGCTAATTTATGAAAGTTTCAGATAAACTGAGGTGACCTAGAATGTAAGACAGTACAAATGTGAATTTTTCTGTCGCCCCCTCTTCCACTCCCAACTTCACTTGTAGTATGTCTTGTGTAGAGTCACAGTAATTGTTATTTTATTTTTTATTTATTTTTGCATCAAAAGTACGTAACACCAGAGGGAGAAAAAGCGCACTGATTTCAGTTAGCACATACTTTTTTTTTTTAACTGATCTGGTTATTATCCATTTCTGGGGATTAAACTTTAAAAAATGTTCTTCTTTTCTGTATCTGATGTTCTGTGTGCTATTAGTGATGCAGCCAACACAAACGGTTGTCATGTGTAAAACAACTTTCGATCACCATGAAAACACCGCCCTGGGAAAGCGTCCATGCTTGATATCGTTTGGTTCATGAACATTAAGTTTCCAGTACAGGTGACCCATAGCTCAAAGTGTTAAATAATTGTGTACATGATTCAGTTTTTAAAATAATAATCCATTAATGAGATTGCTAGTCTTTGAAGTTTTGCTCACTTTTGTTTTTCCTAGTAGAGGCAGGGTAAAAGGAAATACTTAAGTTTGTATTTGTTTCTTTGTAAGGATCTGGTAGATAGATTCATTCTTATTTATTACTTTTTTAAATGTAAGGGTAATTGTAAAGTCATAGAAAGAGTAACATCTGTGTAGTGTTCCAACTCTGTGTAATACTTTCATTTGCTGCTTCAGGTAAAATCCCAGATGAGGCCAAAGCCCTTTCTCTATTGGCACCTGCTCCTACTATGACAAGCCTGATGCCTGGTGCAGGGTTGCTTCCTATACCTACGCCAACCCCTTTGACTACAGTAAGTAAAATTCAGTCCTTGTTTGATTTCTGGTTTCCCTCTATACTCGGTAGCCTTTCTGTGTTCGGAGAACAAGAACTATCTGATCCATGGATCTTGTCCTCTCATATGCTAAAACAGCGAGGATTTAGCTGTGGTGCCTCTTTTGAGGGTAGATCACAAGATGTCCATGTGCTGCCTTTCCCGAGTGTTTCTTTCAGATTCTTGTTTTGCAAAATAGTGGGTAAATACTGGTTTTGGTCGTGTCCTTTTCAATTGTTGTCCCTTCCCTAGACCCATTAATTTGATCCGGCGGCAATGCTATCCACTTCCTAAAAATTTGTTAAAACATAATAGTTAAATTGACACAGTTCTTCAGAATAGTAAAATGCTACATTAGGATGCTTTTACTCGATATCTTTATGACAGGGTTTTTGACTGTTAGTCTAACAATTTTTTCACTGCAAAAAGTATAGAAGCTAGCTGCTATTGTTTCTGCTCAGTTCCCTTTTGCTTCTGTAAGTCCTTCTTGACATCAGCAGGCTGCTGTGCCATATTCAGGGAGAATTCTGGAACTAGTAAATCCTACTTCAAAAAAATTTGGCTTAATGTCACTAACCCCATGTTATTTGAAGATGAAAGTCCTGAGTCTTCCAAACATATTGCAGCAATGTGCATATTGATGTTGTTACTGGTACCATCCTGGATTTTTGACTTGTGTTAAGGGTATCCTGCAGATTCCCAAACCTATCTGTTCTTAAATGATTTCTCATCTGTCTCCATTACCAGAAACATTATTCCCACTCTCATATTCTTAGCCGATACTGATCAGCGTCCTAAAAGAAATGAATGTATTTAGTGTCTTCCTTCTTTCCTTCTTTCCTTCCATAAAACCACTGTTTTAACCAAGTTTAATTTCTTCTGCACTATTTCAAAAACCTGCACAAAGTTCAGCATCCTTTTTGAAGCTTGTGCTCCAACAGCTGTTTTAGAGTGTACAACTTATATAGCGGGACCAAAGTCATCAGAGGTTTAGGCTAATTCTGTTTATGGTTCATAACTGTGTATGAGACATTACATGACTTTGAAAATCATATTTATTTCACAAAAATGTTGGCTTTTTTTGTCTTAAAATTAATGATACTACCCTCAAGTAATAGTTTAGGCATTTAATAAAAAAAAAAAAAGTGCTTACTCATGGTTCTACTGCATAATTGCTGCTAATGAAGCATAAATACTCATAGAATCATTTAGGTTGTAAAAGACCTTAAGAACATTGAGTCCAACCATAAACCCAATACTGCCAAGTCTACCACTAAACCATGTCCCTTAAGTGCCATGTCTACACGTCTTTTAAATACCTCCAGGGGTGGTGACTCAACCACTTCCCTGGGCACCCTGTTTCAATGCTTGACAACCTTTTGGTGTAGAAAATTTTCCTAATATACAATCTAAACCTTCCCTGGTGCAACTTGAAACTGTTTCTTCTCGTCCTATCACTTGTTACTTGGGAAAAGAGACTGATGCCCATCTTGCTACAACCTTCTTTCAGATAGTTGTAGAGAGCAGTAAGGTCTCCCCTCAGCCTCCTTTTTCTCCAGGCTAAACAACCCCAGTTCCCTCAGCCGCTCCTAAGACTTGTGCTCTAGATCCTTCATCAGCTTCCTTGCTCTTCTTTGGATGCACTCCAGCACTTCAATGTCTGTCTTGTAGTGAGGGGCCCAAAACTGAACACAGTATTTGAGGTGCGGCCTCACCAGTGCAGAGTACAGGGGACAGTCATTTCCCTAGTCCTGCTGGCCACGCTATTTCTGATACAAGCCAAGATGCTATTGGCCTTCTTGGCCACCTGGGCACACTGCTGGCTCATGTTCAGCTGGCTGTCAACCAGCACCCCCAGGTCCTTTTCTGCCAGACAGCTTTCCAGCCACTCTTCCCCAAGCCTGTAGTGTTGCATGGGGTTGTTAGGACCCAAATGCAGGGTCATATTATGCAGCTCAGCCTTATTGAACCTCATACAATTGGCTTCAGCCCATCAATCCAGCCTGTCCAGATCCCTCTACAGAGCCTTCCTACCCTTAAGCAGATCAGTACTACCCCCCCCCCCCAGGTGTCATCTGCAAACTTCCTGAGGATTCACTCGATCCCCTCATCCAGATCATTGCTAAAGAAAAAAATATTAAACAGAATTGGTGTAAGAGCAGTGTTTAGAGACGTGTTTCTAAACTAACCTTCTAAGGTAAATTCACTTTGGTTTTATATATATCTTTAATAAATTATCTGTGAATTTTAGAATATCAAAGAGGAAGTCAAGCTGTATAACCCTCTGGTTCAATAATAAAAGGATGATTCCAAGTAAAGACAGAGTAGTTTTATCTTGTTACATAAAAAAAATTACTAGTGCCTTGTGGAGAATTTCTAACACTTGTTAGAAACTGTTTGCTGGAAAGGCAGTTGTTTTTCTGGGTAGAGAAAATAAAATTCAAACCAGGAATTCAGCAGACCAATTAAGTAGTGCTTTTAAGTGAAGTTTTTTTATAACATTACCTAGGAGAAATTTCAATTCTCAATTCTAAAAGTGAGAGTTGTATTGTTCTCATTCTCTAGGAAGTTACTGTGTGTGTAGGGAAAGATCTTAGACTTAATATCCTTTGTGTTTCAACTGTAGTTAATTTTGTCTTAGGTGATATGCTTGTCTAAAAGGTACCTTATCTGTCCCTTTGATGGATGTATGTCTGTTATGGAACAAATTGGCCCTGGGCACTGCAAATTCCCTTCTTCCCTCACTGGACAAGGCCTTATCAATTCCTTATCCACTAATAATACTTTTTGTGGCAAAAAAATAAGAATATTGGCAGTGTTTGAAGGCATCTTACTCAATTTGACTGCAAGCATTAGAAATTCAAGCCTGTATGTTTTCTGATTGATATACTGTATCCCTGGCCAGACCTCTTTGATAAGATGGTAACTGATAGCACACAGAAAATCTTAATTATAGAAGGTTATTTATGGTTAGATTTTTATGCTTTAAAAAAAGTACTTGTGGTGGGTTGACCTTGGCTGGCTGCCAGGTACCCAGCAAGTTGTTCTATCACTCCCCCTTATCAACTGGACAGGGAGAGCAAAATATGACAAAAGGCTCGTGGGTTGAGATAAGGACAAGGGAGGTCACTCACCAATTACCATCACAGGTAAAACAGACGACTTGGGGAAATTAAATTTTGCCAATTAAAAATGGAGTAGGATAATGAGAAATAAGAACAAATCTAAAAACACCTCCTCTCCACCCCTCCCTTCTTCCCAGGTTCAACTTCACTTCTGGATTCTCTACCTTCTTCCCCCCCTCCCCCGAGTGGCACAGGGGGACAGGGAATGGGGGTTGTGGTCAGTTCATTGCATGTTGTCTCTGCCACTCCTTCCTCCTCACACTCTTCCCCTGCTCCAGTGTGGGATCCCTCCCATGGGATACAGTCTTCCATCAACTGCTCCAGCATGGGTCCTTTCCATGGGGTGCAGTCCTTCAGGAACAGACTGCTCCAGCATGGGTGCCTCATGGGGGTCACAAGCCCTGCCAGCAAACCTGCTCCAGTATGGGCTCCTCTCTCCATGGGGTCATAGGTCCTGCCAGGAGCCTACTCCAGTGCAGGCTCTCCACAGGGTCACAGCATCCTTCAGGTACATTCACCTGCTCCAGTGTGGGGTCCTCCATGGGCTAAGGGGCACAGCTTGCCTCACCATGGTCTTCACCATGGGCTGCAGGGGAATCTCTGCTCTGGTGCCTAAAGCGCTTCCTTCACTGACCTTGTTGACTGCAGAGTTGTTGCTCTCACGTATCCTCACTCCTTTCTCTTCCGTCTGCTGTTACACAGCAGGTTTTTTTCCTCCTTAAATGTGTTATCACAGAGGCACTACCACTGTCACTGATTGGCTCAGCCTTGGCCAGCAGTGGGTCCTTCTAGAGTCTGGAACTGGCTCCATCTGACATGGGGCCAGCTTCTGACATCTTCTCACAGAAGCCACCCCTGTGGCTCCCTTCTCTGCTATGAAAACCTTGCCATATAAACTCAATACAGTACTCAGCTGGGACCTTACAGTTTAAAGTCTTGCCTATATTCATTGGATTTATACTTAGAAACACACAAGGCAGGAAAGTATTAACAAGTGAAGTATCTTCCACTAGTGCTTGGTTGCACAAAATATTCTGGTTTTGTGTTTTCCAGCTTGGTGTTTCACTTGGCACTTTGGGGACTATACCAGCAGCAGCATTGGACCCTAACATTACGGCACTGGGAGAAATACCACAGCCACCAATTATAGGGAATGTGGATCCATCTAAAATTGATGAAATCAGAAGAACAGTCTATGTTGGAAATTTGAATTCACAGGTAGCTTTTTTTATTATTACTGGCAGTACTAATGGAAGATTCAGAATCTTGCATTTTAAGAGTTTTCATTAGTTGATGCCAATAGGAATTTAAACAAAACAGAAAACTATTTTTTGTTTTTGGGTTGGTTTTTTTTTTTTTTTTTTTTTACTAGTGATATTTCAGATTCTAAATGCTCCTTTGCCAATTGGACCAGATCAGACTGTGGAATTCATTCTAGGAGGATACCAGAGAAATCACACTGTAGCTGAATTCAAGAAGCATACTTATGATTGTGTGTGTTGATCAAATGTCCGGCTGGGTTGTGATAGCTGAACAATGCCTCAGAAGTCATGAGATCATGGTAGCTATCCCCCACAACACTGTACAGTTGTTTAAGTGCAGTAAGAAGGAATTATTTGTCCTAGTAGAAGTTGCAAAATTAGCATAAATACCTTTGAGTTTCTCTGAAAGAAAAGTTAGATCTGTCAGAAATTTATTTTTTCATCAACTGATTGTATTGAAAAACAATTTGCTTTTGACTGATAGCAATGGAAGTATTTGATTTGGGGTTTTTTTTGACTGCCAAAGTAGCTACTAGAGTATAAAAGTACTATTGATCACAATAAAATAAAATGAGCTAGAAGCTAATAGAAAACCAGATAAAAGTGAAGTCTTGTAATATTGTTTGAATATTTTTTTAAATCAAAATTCACAATCACTAGTTTGGACATAGGTGTATAAGGAAAATTCCTCATCAGTTATTTCAAATGAGTTGCTTGAAAAGTGCAAAATCCTGTGCAAGTTCTTTTTTTAACCTACATGTAGGTCTTCAGGGCTTGTGGTTGCACTATTTTAAATTGTAGTATATTCTTTAGACTAATGGAAGAAAAAAATACCATTCTCTCTTAAAGTGTAACATTACCAAATTCACATTGCCTGTGTAATAATGGTGAGATGTCTTTCCAAAATCTGTAGTTCTTGGATTACCTGATATGTTGGATAAGTTGTTTTCAATTATATATTTTACTTTAGCTGAGCTCTTTTTTGACTCTTTCTAGACTACAACAGCAGATCAGCTGCTTGAATTCTTTAAGCAAGTTGGAGAAGTCAAATTTGTGCGAATGGCAGGTGATGAGACACAACCAACGCGATTTGCTTTTGTGGAATTTGCAGACCAAAATTCAGTACCTCGAGCTCTTGCCTTTAATGGAGTTATGTTTGGAGACAGACCACTGAAGTAAGAAATTAATTATTCATACAAATATTGAATGAGAGATTTCTTAGTTCCTTATGCGTCCTTAATTCCTTATACGTTTATGACTCTGGTGTGCAGGAAACTGCTGTGATGAATATATTTTTCCAAATAAGGACCTATTGTTAGTAAACTGGAATACTTTTATGAACTACAATTTCAAGGTTGGGCATAATTTTCTCCAAAAAGAATATGGATGGCATAGACTAAAATATTTCTGCATCTAATTTTGAGTTAGTGAAAGCCATAACAGCGAGAAAATCTGCAAAGTCTTTGGTACTAATTAAGCTTTATATATGTTGTGTATGTAATTAGTAGGCTTTAATGTAGAAATCTGATCTGAAATAGAGAAACAGATTTCTAGACTTCTACTAGGAAATATTTTAACTCAGAAATATTGTGCTGCATTTATTTAAAAGTGATAAGATTTGAAAGCAATAAAAGATATTTCAGATGCTTAGAACAGATGAGTGTTTGTGGGAAAGGAGGATAGAGAATGTCTGATCTGACAGGAGATAAGAGAACAACTGGGTATTGTGAAGGAAAGTAAGAAATATAAACATGGTTATCTAGTGTTTAATAGGTGCCTGCATGCTTGTAGTGATATATAGCTATGTAACTGCATGAATGGTTTCTGCCCTGAGCCTGGTGGTACATACAGCTGGAATTTGTATCGGGGCTCAGAGATATAAATATGAGCTTCTCTGTACAATAAAGAGTCTCTGGTTGAACCACAGAGTTCATGCCTTCATATGCCACAAGTGTTAGGAAAAATCTGTAGTTTTGCTGAACTTTGAAGTTTTTAGTCATATGTGGAAGTTGAGGTGTTTTCTTATTTGTTTTTCATTTTCCCTTTAAAAGTGTTTGGGAGTTAACTGTTTTATTTTCCCTTAATTTAGAATAAATCACTCCAATAATGCAATAGTGAAGCCTCCCGAAATGACACCACAAGCTGCTGCCAAGGAACTGGAAGAAGTGATGAAGAGAGTAAGGGAAGCCCAGTCTTTCATATCTGCTGCTATTGAGCCAGGTATGCTCATTACCTAACAGGTGTGTTCTGTGTGTATGTTGGCACATGCTTTTTAAGAGCACTTTCGAACACAGGAAAGGTACTCAAAGGTGAACATGTGTGTGGGAAAACAAAAGAAAATAACCAAAATTATCTTCATGTAACAAAGCAGTGGAATGAAGCTGACTTTATTTCATCATATCTTATTTTCAGATATATGCTCACTGAATGTTTTCAAAAATACAAAGTCAATACTAAATTAATACTTAATGTTGGTGCTTTTAAAGTTCAAAGTACTTACAAACTTAAAAAAAATGCCTTTTATTTTTTTTTTCCTCTTCTAGCACCCATTAATGTCATAGTTTCATGATGAGAGGGAACTAACATGCTGCTGAAAGCAGCAATATTATGTTTCCATTTAGCAGGTTAATTTTGTCACTGTGCTATGTGTTGCGACGGAGGGAAGACACAGTCACTCAATATGAGTGAGCAGCAGACTTCATTTATTGTCTCTTACAGTCACCTTTTATGCCTTCTTATAATTAGCTCATACATATTACAAAAGTTAAGCTCATTATTGGTTAGTTGCCTAAATACCAAGCCCGCCCCTAGTTTCTCTTCTGTAGTTATCTGTTCCCACCTGCAACATTCTTTTCCCACCGAAATCTTCCTGTTATTGTGTAACAAGGACAGCCAAAGACAGTGTATTTTTGCTTTACTTCAGATAAGCTGAGAGCGATGTGCATTTTTGTCCAGCCAGCTGGACTATGTCTATGAGACCTTTTTCAGCTAGCCAGTTATCCACAGCTATGCTCTTTTTCATGCTGGCTCAAGACTATGTGTATCTTCGTAGCAAATGGGATCAGAGAATGAATCAATAAAACCTAGCATATTGTAATGGACTTTTTTTCATCCAGATTGGTTCCCTGATCCTTGTTAACACTGAAATGCTAGGTCAAGGAGGAAGGTGTTGGTGGGTTGAGTGGTTAGACAGACATTTCAGTGCTGATATATGCTGCATTATACTGATTGCAAAACCACAGCATAAAAAATTCTCAACTTGTTAAACTTGCAGTTGAAATACTCCTCTATTTCTTTTCATCAGCAAGACTTTGTCATTCTTCATAGTAAGAAACCCTGATGTTGATTTACATAGGTTAGATAGTGGAGAGTCTTGAGGGTTGGTGTTTTTATTTTTTTGGGGGGTGGGGGATGTTTATCTCCCAACCCTAAAAATAGTTCTCACATTTCTTCAGTGTTAAGCAGCAGAACAATACATTTTTAGAGTTTCAACCAAAGTCTGCTGAGGTTACTGGTAAACTTTCTGTTGACTTCCTGGCCCTTGGATCAAACTTTTCACCACCTTCTCTCCATCCCTTCTTCCCCCCAAACAGTGTTTGAGGAATAGAACTTCAATATTTGTACAGTGGTTGGAATATCTAAAAGTGTAAAAAGTACTAATTATTATTTACATTTTATGCTTTTAAAAATAAAATTATGCTCTCTAAATTTAATCTATTCTTCCAAGTTTATTAAAAAAACCCACCAACAGTAGTTATATTAAATAATATACCAGAGGAGAACATGTTGTAATCTTGTGCATTGTGGCAGCAACATAAATCCCATTCTTAACAGAGCTAGCTGTTTATGTGTTTTATGTGTACTGCTGCAGGATGGTTGCACTCAATGAGTATATGCAATGACTTTCTTGGATGTTTCTGAAGGATATTTGCAAAGAAGGAAGATGTGCAAAGCACAGGCCCCTTGCACTATACGTGTGGTACATTCCACTTGCGCCAGACTAACTGGGATCTTTAAATGTTCTGAGCTTACACTGCAAAGTGTTTTTTTCCTCTCAGAGTCTGGAAAGAACAGTGAAAGAAAAGGTGGTCGATCTCGTTCCCATTCTCGTTCAGAATCCAGGTCTAGCTCAAAATCCTGGTCTAGAAGGAAAAGATCACACTCAAAACACAGGTAGGTATGTTTTTAATATTTTGGACTAATCGATCATACTGGGTTTTTTTGAGTGGTGGTGGTTACTGAGATTTATGGAGTTATGAGACTAGTATCCTTGACCAGATCAGAGTAACTAGGACCTTTGTCTCTGAACTCTTTCCTTCTAAATGCTAAATATTTTCAGGATTACTTTCAGGTAAAACACACTAGAAGGTACTTTTTGTGCCATGTAGCATAATCATTTCTATGCTTTCATGGTACATTTTGTGATATGTAGCATAATACAGTGGTCAAAAATGAAATTGTAAAAAGAAACTGTGTTTTGTGGAGGGAACGTTTAGTTTACTGTTAACACCCTGAACAGATAGGCTGGCTGGTTTTGCTAGTAGAAAGTTTCTGCTGTCCTGAACTTTTAAACATCTAGTTAACAAATGCAGTATTTTTATTTACTGTACTGTAAATGTAAAGCTATATTTTTTTAAAAGCCAGAAGAAAAAGGCTTTAGGGGCAGTTTTTTATTCTTCAGAGTTTGTTTGCTTTGCTAATTTGTTCAGCTCTGAAACAGGCTTTGAAATATAGGAGGAAATGAAATTACTAGATCACCATTAAAGTTTACCCATTAAGATTTTTTTTTTCCAAGAATGAGACAGTCTTGCAATGTGAGACTTACAAATGCTTCCTGAAATGGTTCAATGTCAAGAATGTTTTCTGATCATTTACATAATCAATCTAAAGATATTTGGCTCCATTAAGTATCAAAATAATAATAAAAAAAGAGACTCAATGTATGATGGCTTACACTTTAAAAAGGTGAGTGTTGTCAGTGTTGCAGTGACAGCACTGTTGCATTTTTTTCATCCATTGTCTTTTAACAGGGCAACTAGAATTCTTTTACATACAGAAAAGCTGGCCAGAGGGACACACCATATCAGTTACACTACCAAACAAATATGATCTAAGTGGAGACTTCAGTTTTGTAATAGCATTACACAGTACATGTTATCTAATGACATCAAAATATTGGGTACATTTTAATGCAAGAAGAAACATTTGTTCATTTCTTTATTGCTTGCTTCTCTTCTGTTTCTCTAACTCAGGACATAACTGAAAAACAGTCTGTTTTGTGTAACACTGCAGTAATCTCAGTGCTGTTTTGTACTGACACAAACAAAATTGATTTTTAGAACATGAATTTGCTTTTTTTTTTTTACTTGCAGAAAATCTGTACTTTAAACAATGGCTGGTTTTGTGGTGTTTTTTGTGTTTGGTTTTTTTTTTTTTTAATTATTTTACCACTGTTACTGTCGGTTTTGAGAAAATGCCAATCTGATCTGTCGAGGCAACTTCATTACTAAGAATAAACTGTCCTTACCACTTCCCAGTTCTACTGTTTTATAAACTCCTTAAATTGCTTTCATCTCTATGATATAAAACTTATTCAAAGTCTTATTTGGACTAAATTGTAATTAATTTTCCCTGTAATTAGTTTGTATTTCTACACTGATACATGGAGCAAAGCTGTAGGTAAGAAGTGATTGCCTCTCCTCTCCTCTTGATATATGTTACTCTGTGCGTCTTGAGCTGCAGAAGACGGGTAGAGCTGGTATTTTTTTGTATCTCCCTGTTCTTCAGGATTTATTGAGTAATATACATGAATTTCTGTCTTTGGTAAGTTTAACTTCATCGTACTTTAACCTCTCAGGCAAAGTATCCAATTATGTGTTCTTTTGAAACTTAATGTTCAAATTCAGCTTTTAATTTTTCTTTTCCTATGGAATACGATCTTCCAAATATAGGGAATATTTTGGAAAAAAAAGAGTATAGTAATTTTTAAAAGTCTTGTTTTCTTCATCAAATCTGAGACTATACAATATAAGTTTATCAGAAGTCTTTAATTGGATTTCTATTGGAGTATCTGCACGTTATTTGCATTCCTTGTTTATTGTGTAGTAAATGCTCATTCCTTTTCTTTAGAACTCTTATAGTTCAAATCCATTTTTCAGAATATTCATGGGAGTCATTATGAAACATGAATATTACTTAAATGGTACATTGTTTAAAAGGAGGGCACGTGCACCTGGTGAAGCTTAAAGTATCCATATTTACAAAAATGTTGGTAGGCAGTATATTACTGAGGTGTAACTCTATATAATTTTATGTAGTGAGGCAAGATTTATGTGGTTTTTTTCCCCTTCTTGGTTGACCCAATTTTAATTAAGTTTCAATATTAAGTATTTTTCTTCTGGCATTGTTTGTATAGAAGTAGATCTGGCAACAGATTGCTCTCAAGACACAAGGACAGACACAGATCCAGAAGTCCCCTGAAAAAACGGTCTAGATCTAGGGAAAGGCAGAAGTCAAGAAGTCGTTCTCATTCTTGGTGAGTTCCGTTCCTAAGAAACAATACTGTTCTTTGCACAGAGTACAGAGTTTTTGAAAAAAATCTAGCAAACCTTTTAGGTGATGGCAAAGGATGGAATCTGTAAATGCTTTAGCCTGTCCCTAGGCTTTGTGGGAGAAAAGTATAGAAAGTAAATTTTTATGCTGAGGTGTACTGGTTTTGGCTGGGATATAGTTAATTTTCTTCATAGTAACTCATATGGTGCCTACAGGGGTTAAACCACAACACTGAGGTACCAAAGCTTTGATACCAATGTCCAAGCTGATCGAAAATAGGTAACTTTAATTGTCAGACTTTAACCAATGGATTAAGTATGTTCCATGTAGCCTGTGCAACACACAAAAAAAGTGGATGATGCTTCTTCAACCTTCTCAACAAATACAGATCTGATTCAGGTTGAACTTGATCCCACATTCTGAGAACATGTAAAAGTTTTTGTGCACGAACTTTTATTTTTGCCTTTGACTATTTCATATTGGCTATACACTGCTGTAGCACAAATGCATGTGTCTGTTATGTGGTATTATCACATGAAAAGGGGGTGGGGGGGGTAATCCTCTCGGCCCCAGGTGTTTGATCTGTCTATCAGGGCCCCAGGAAAGCAGAGGCCCTTGTGCCCAATCAGTCTGTCAGCATCCCATTATAGGGACCCTTCACTGAACAGTCTCACTGGATCAGAGAGCAATTCAACTGCCTTGTTCAGGGAAACACACCAACAGCATCAGGGGGACCCCTCAGCGGGTCTGCCCACTTTATTTGAATGTGTTACCCACTGCTGGCAGCTGCTAGCGCCCAGAAAGGACTAACACTAACAATTTACAGAATAACATTCTTTATTAATATGAAATCGTGACAAAGTAAGATTCGTGATTGCTGGCGATAGGGACTGTCTGCAAAAACAAGCTTGAAATGATACACAACCAAACTATATACAACTAAATTATGTGGCATATGAAGGCATGGACCCCAAGTCAGTGAAGAAGTGAGATCCTTTATTGTACACATAAGTGCTGGTTATATACAATCGCTTATCTATCCAAGCTCTGCCCTGGAATGTACCTACGTGCAGCAGAGCACCTGGGAATTTGTCTATGTGTAGCAAAGCAGTTGCTCATTACGAGCTGTTGCACGCTTGTGGTTTCACTGCCAAATTTGGCCACTTATCTGTACACTAAACAGTTCTGACAATTCAGCCTTGTTTCTCTACAAGGTCAACTTATTTTCGTCCCTTACAATTCCCCCCCCCCTTTTTTTTTTTTGTTAAATTGGATAAGGTTAAGGCTGTGTGAATTTGAACCGTCATAGCTTGATGGACAGCCCTTTGTATCATGGCTTGCATCAGGTTCATCAAACATGGTAGATATATAACAATGACCAAAACCCCTAGCAATGTAACAAACCCATAGATCACTATATTTTGTATCCAAGGACCTAATCCTGTGGTCCAATCCCAACCTTCAAAAGGATTCCATCCAGAAGCTTCCTTCAACTTATTCATCAAATCATGTAGCTGTTTCAAACTTTGATGAATTGACACAAATTATCACTCAAATTCTTACAGCACATTCCATCAAACTCCTCACATCTATGGCCATGATCTAGTAACAAAAAATTAATTGCAGCTCTGCTTTGCAAAGTAGCATGTCACACTGATTGTACATCAATCAATAATTTTTGAAGCATCAGACTAGTCGCATTAGTCTGTTTGCATTATTCTGGCTTGTTCTCTGGCTCATCGTTGGTAGGAGGTCCATGATCAGCTGGTCGAACAAGCCGAGCAGGGATCCACTGAGGCCCTTGATCTGTAGAGACACAAGCATACCCTTTCCCCCAACTTATTAATTCTACTGTAATGCTCCATTGGGTAGTTTCTGGGTCTTTGTAGCAGACCCAAGGCAGTTCCTGCCAAGCAGGACAAGAGAAATGTTTATGGTTGGAAGAGCAGTTTAAAAATTGATCACACATAGAGCTTTCCACAGTTGCTCCTGTGGTGAGGTACCCGGGCTATTCCCCCTTTTTTGTTTTTGCAGCATGTCTTTAAGAGACCGATGAGTTTGTTCAACAATGGCCTGTCCACTGGGCGAGTGGGGAATGCCCATCACATGGGTAATGCCACAATTTTGCAAAAACAGGCACGTGGGTTGCGCTATATATGCTGGGCTATTGTCGGTTTTATTTTGAGCAGGAACTCCCATGGTAGCAAAACAAGCAAGCCAATGACGGCACATGTCACACCTTTTCTCCCCGGTGTGAGCAGTGGCAAAAACATAGTGTGAAAAAGTGTCAACCAATACATGAACATATTTAAGATTCCCAAACGAGGGAATATGTGTGATATCAGTTTGCCAAATTTCTCGGGCTTGGAGGCCATGAGGATTAAGACTGGGATAAAGGGGTAAAGGGGTAAAGTTTTGACAGTCGGGACAGCCCCTCACAATCTCCCGGGCCTGTTCTTGTGTGAGGTGATACGAATGTTGCAGCACCTTAGCATTTTGGTGAAAAAAAAGTGATGTGAAAGCTTAGCCTGTTGATAAGCACTGGGGGTAACAACAGCCGTGGTAAAAAAGTCCGCCACATTATTGCCTTCAACAATGGGACCAGGCAATGAGGTGTGTGACCGCACATGTAAAACAAAATAGTCATGACAGCAATGCTCCAATAGGAACAAAAGATGCTTCAACAAAACAAATAACTGTTGGTTAGGAACCGTTTTTAAAAATGAATGTTCCAACCTACACACTATCCCTGCAACATATAAAGAATCTGCAACTAGGTTTAAAGGTTGTTGTCTAAACAATGTAAAGGCACGAACAGCTGCAGCTAACTCCACTATTTGTGTGGAACCAGTAACAAAGGTAATGTCCGAGTCCCAATGCCCTTGCTCATTTTTCCATGATACAACGGCCTTTCCCGAAGGTCCCCAGACATCAATAAAAACAGTCAGGGCATTTGGGATAGGTACATGAGAAATATGCAGTTTCAATTGTAAGGGTAAATCAGTTAAAGAGTGAAGCAATTTATGTTGAGGAATAGAAAAAGCAATGGTTCCACTGAAGTCGGCCAGAGCAGACTGCAGTGAGAGGCTTTGCTTAACCCAAAAGTCAAAGTCCTGCTTGGCCAAAGGCATAAAAATGGTGGCTGGGTCACAGGCCATAAGTTCCTGCAGACGATGTCGTCCCTTTTGAATGAGGAGCACCAACATGTCAATAAGAGTTGTCAGTGTTTTGGAAAAAGAGTGAGGCAAAAAGATCCACTCCAAAATTCTCAATGGATCCTGGTGTTCAGTTGCCCATTGAAACAAGAGAGCAAAAGGCTGAAATTCATTATAAATCAAAACCAACAAACCAGGCAAAGTTAGTATAATGTGATGACTCTGATCCTCCTGTACGTTATTGGTTATGGTTTGCAAAGCCCTTTTGGCCTCAAAGGTGGAGTGTACATAGCGACAACAAATTAGCATCTCCTTTTAACAGGGTAAACAAAGGTGCCAGGTCTCGTGTAGTTATTCCCAGCTATGGTCACACCCAATTGATGGTACCCAGTAACTTTTGCAGGTCATTGAGGGTCCTGACATTTGTAGCAAGGCGTAGAGGTTGAGGAAGAATAGCTGTCTCAACAATTTTCCATCCGAGGTATTTCCATGGCACTTGAGTTTGGACCTTTTCCTCTGCTATACAGAGGCTGTCTTTGCTTAATGATGGTCTTAGGTCTATCACGGCTTGAGTGACCAATGAGGAGGATGATGCCGATGCCAAAGTGTCATCCATATAGTGGTAGATGAAAACCTGCAGGTACCTTTTGCGAACAGGACTGATAGCCTGCGCTACAACATTTGACACATGGTGGGGCTGTTTAACATGCCCTGTGGCAACACAGCCCAGTGAAAACGCATGGTGGGTTCCTGATGATTAATTGCTGGTACCCTAAATGCAAACCGAGGTGCATCGTCAGGATGCAACGGTATGGTAAAGAAACAGTCTTTAAGATCAATCACTATAAGTGACCAGGAGTCAAACAAGAACCTCGTTGTGCATTTGCCACTACCATTTGCTGTGACAAGGCAGCAGCAAGTAAATCTGCACCATGGACCTCGGTGCCAACGTTCTGGCAAGCCCTTATCATATCTGCTAATGAAGAGTTACGGTTCCAAAGAGGACACAAAACTCTTTGACATTCAGCATTTGCATTTTCAACTGCGAGTTGCATGAGAAGTAATTAATTGTTTGGCTTCTTCTGACTCTACTTGTTGAACTATCACATTTTGTAGGAGATCTAAAAAGTCTGTGTAAGGTTCTTGGGATCCTTGCCAGAGAGCCACAAACGAATGTTCAGGCTTTCCCCCAGGGACCTTTCTCAAGGAGGCAAGAGCTATCTGGGTGGCTTGTTCAAGTGCCTCTCTAGGTAATTGTACCTGTGCTACTGCAGCAGAATATCTGCCCTCCTCCATCAGTTCATCCATACCTATATTTTTCATGTTCCTTAAATTACCCATTGTCTGCATAGTAGCTCAGTCCTGGTACTCCGTTATCCAAACTGTATACTGTGGAGTACGAGGCACAGACTGCAAGGATTGTGAAGCAAAGACATTTATTGTTAGTTACAGCTTTTATAAGTTCATACTCTGTACGCGCGCTGGTAAAAGCTTTACTATTGGTCAAACTCTTGTCCATACGCCCAGCCGCTGTTCACTATCGGCTACTCTCTGCTGTTCATGCTGTTTCCTTTTCTTCTAGAGGTGAGATCACATTCCTCCTTTGTTTCTGTCTCATCTGGGTTTCTTCTCATACTCCCTCAATGTTATTTACCTCTTTGCTGCGGGATCACAGCTGCACATAGTCAAAGCAAGGCCACAGCTGCACATAATCAATGTCAAAACAACCCACTGTCTCTGTTCCCTACAGTATACTGCATAGAGGTGAGCATCATACACCACAGCACTTTCCAATCATATGGGGTCATAACATATCCTTCTGGAACAGCAGTGTACAAGTTCATGGTAAATGCCTGAGTCCAAAATCTTTAACTGAGCATCTGAGTTCTTTTACAGCTTCGTACAGGAGTTGCTCCCACACAGCTGGTCGCCCTGCCTGGTACTGGATGGGGAATGCACCGAGTAATTCCATATCTCCCTTTCGCATAGCCTCTTTTCTGCACTGATCTAAGGCACAGTAGTATACTTCAGACAACTCATCGGAATGTGACAACTCAGCCGGTTTTGCCTAAAGTGCAGGATCTGTGGGTGGGGGCGATTTCGGCTGTTTTGGTCCAGGCTCCTCGGTCATAGCATTAAATGGAGCCGTTGGCTCAGTTGGAGGCACAGGGATTACACCTGCATCGTTATCATCTAATGAGTAGAGATCTGGCTCCCTTTCTGGATCTGCTAAGCCTGGGTCGAAAGGATCATCAGGCTGGGGATCGTAATGCAAAGACAGCAGCTGCTGTTCTTTATCTCCGCTTGCTGTTGATGAGGCTGCCATGCTATATAATGTGGGAGGTTTGCCTCATTAACAGTCTGTAAGCGGCTAAGAGCCAAAAACACTTGCTGCTGCGTTATCAGCAAACTCTTTGATTTCTCATCATTTCGCTGTCCCAATTCATCCCTGACATGTTTCCATACAGTGATATTCAGCGTGCCCTCTTTTGGGAACCAAGAACAATTGTCTGGAGCCCATGCCAAGAGGGTTACAAGGGACAGCTGAGACAAATTGTCCCCATAAGTCTTTAAAATTTTCTGCAAAACATCCATATGATTTTTCTGTTCCCGTGTTAATGATTGCCCCATGGTTCCCAGCCACTCACCTGCCGTCCAGCAGTGGTGACAAGAGCACTCGTGTATCCACCTTCCCTGGTTCAGCTGGGCTATGCCACCAGAGTTGCAGTTTTTATCCCTCAAGTCCCTGTTCGGGCACCATTTGTGGCATATGAAGACACGGACCCCAAGGCAGTGAAGAAGTGAGATAGTTTAATGCATACATAAGTGCTGGTTATATACAATTGCTTATCTACCCAAGTTCTGCCCTGGAATGTGCCTACGTGCAGCAGAGCACCTATGTGTAGCAAAGTAGTTGCTCATTACGAGCTGTTCACACGCTTGTGGTTTCACTGCCAAATTTGGCCACTTATCTGTACACTAACAGCTCTGCCAATTCAGCCTTGTTTCTCTACAAGGTCAACTTATTTTAGTCCCTTACACTTAGGTGGGGATACCTGAATGCCCCAGTTTGCCGAGATAATTATTATTTACTTTGCAGGCTAGGTGGTGCAGATGACCTACCTAGACAGCAGCATTCAGTCAGCTGGAAAAGCCCATTAGTGACCAGGGCATCAGATGTTCTCCAAGCTGTTGCTGCAACTCTTATACTTCCCACAACTCTGAAAGTATCCACAGTTCATGATGTACTAAGAGGATCTTTCATCAGGTTTAACAGCTTCCATCCCAGATACTACAGGCAAAGGATGCCCAAATTACTAACCTAAGACAGTTACTAATAATGACACATTCGAACCCAAAGAAAGTATAGATTTGTTTTCTATTTTCTTAATAAAGTGAAAGACTTAACATCATGAAATTTGAAATTACTCTTGAAATCTTTTACGTTCTTTACAGGTATGCATAAGACATAGTGGGAGACTTCAGCTGCAAACTAAAATCTGACTTTCCACCAACAGAATTTACCTCTGCAGCTAGCTTCAGGTCCTGCACAGAGGAAAAGGGCATCAAATATATTTTATTAATTAATGTATATAACAAACATGTATAATATCTGTTGTATACAGTCTTTTTCCTATCCCTTTTTAACCATTAATCTCAGACTTTATACCTCTCTGTGCACTATCAAGCCTTGGACTACTTACTGCTCCGAAACTCTTTACTGCAGCCCACAAACTTTCACTGTTCCTTACAAATGAACCCATCCCTTCTCTGATGGGTGTTGGCTTGTGCACTATTTGCACCCTGCACAATGTATTCACTTCATCGGTGTGGTGCTATCTCACTTCCTCTCTCCCTCCTGTTCTACCACATAAATCTGAGAATGACAGATGGCAAGACTAACAATTAAAAAACCCTTTCTTTATGTAAGTACTCGGTGTTCTTTCTCTACAAGGTCAACTTATTTTCGTGCCTTACAAAATTATAATCACTAATAAAAGCTAGCATGAGTTAGTTATTTACCATGCATAAGATAAAGTTCTTATCCAATAGGCATCCATATGGGGGAGAAGATGGTTTCAGCCTGTCGACTGATCCTAGAAGTTATGATGGAATTTTCCCCCGACTTCTCCCCTCATCTGTCCATTTTTTATACTTCATAGTACATTGTATATTCATTCATCGTACACAGGATCGGTTACAAGTTTCTTGCTTCTAATGCAAATTAGTACGCATCCTCAGTACTACTGAAGTTCTCTGCTAACTATGCATGCTCCTCAAGTGGGATTTTGCCCTCTTTTTTTTTTGGGGGGGGGCGGGCTATATGGCTATATGAGTTGGAGGTCGCAATCTCCCACTACCATTATTATCTTTGTCCTATTTTCAACTACTTTTCTGTTGATGTCAGTGGATTGCAACACCTTTATCATCCTGTTGCCTCTCATAGCCAGAACTTTTCTCACTTGAAGGCTTCTTTCCATGTAATTTAGATAATGGTGTTCTTTTCACTACCTGGTCTTTGTTTCTCATCCTCCCCAAGGCTGACTCCCTTGATTAGAGGTCCCTTCATAACAACTTTAGAGAGTGAGTCAGATTGACCTAGCTTTGTGAACACTGAATCAGAGTTGGGTAATCCAGGAGTTTAGGCAACAATTCCCCCTGTTATTCAAGTCCAGGACTAATCCATTTCCATCACATTTAGGTGGAGCTTGAATGACTCTAGTCATACATATTGTTGTTACTAACTGGTATCATGTGCCCAGCGAGGTGTAGTAGTACCTTGGAGGCAGGTAACTTTGAGATGGAGGTGTGTGTTAGTATTACAATAAGATTATTTCATCTGAGGAAAGTCATTTCGCCACAGTGGTTGGCTCAGCCACGGACATCTCATGGATTCCTCATGTTACAACTGCTATGCAGCTTATCAGCTGTGTGGTGCCATCAAGTTCCCATTCCTGCAGGGAGCACTACAGAGCCTGGCCACAACATCTCCACTCCACTCCATCACTCCCATCAGCATGTGCTGAGCTGGCAGGATGTTTTGCTTAGGGAACTGTGGTGATGTAGATTCCATGCATGCCAACCATCCTGAAGGTGATAGCTGTATTTTACCCTACAAAGCTTTCTGTAATACTATGCTTCTATTAGCACCTAATTTTTCTCTAATTTCCCCCCTCAAGGTGATTTTCCCACAGGTATATTTACATTTCAGGATCTAATACATCTGTATTTTACCTAGTCTATTAATTTTTACGTTTGATTGTCTAATTATTGAACTGTGATATTCTAACAAGATTATTCTTGTATCTCCTTGGATGATAACTTAATTTTCCAAGGGATGAAATAGTGAATATTCACAAAACAAAAGTGCCTATGAAAGTATCTTCGTGAATAGAAGCCTCGGTACTTTTCTTTCTGTTTCATCTCTGTAATTCCCTGGAATCATTTAAAGGGAGTTTCATACTTAGGTTGGGCAGTTGTCTCTTGTTTTCTGTGGGGATAAGTTTTTTGGGAAAGAGAACTGTAGATCTGTGGACCGCGGTGGGAACAGTTGGGAGCAGGCTACATAGCTGGGCTTCATTGATGGATCCTTTTGACTCTGTTGCTGTCTGGAGCTTCTCGAGATATCTGTTCACTGGAAGGGGCAAGTCCAATGAAATCTCAGTGATAAATAACTGGAAGGTGCTTCTTGAGTCATTGTGAGACCCCTTGCTATTGCAGAGATTGTGTGCTGTTTCATCTTTATGAACTTACATTCCTTCTGTGAGACATCTAAAGAGGTACTTGCCCAAAACCTGATGGGAACCAAAGTCTTCAGGTCACAGACCATGAAACAAACCTACTATTTATTTGTAGCCAAGCACTTGTTCCAATGAAGAAAGGTGGGAGCTGTGTGTAGGGCCTTTCATGTCTGAAGGAGTCTCTTTGAGAATCTTTAAAAATCCTAGAATAGGTACCAATACCAATAGACAGCAACTTCTGTCAGTCTGGTTCTCTTGGACATGAAAAGGCCTGCTGATCAACTCTTGTGCTTTCTCCTGTTTCTCTGAACAATTGTTCATTTTTGTGTCCTAGAGGCAGGTCTAGGAGGCATGTCTCTCTTCCCTTTGCTAGAAAGGAAAGATGGTTCAGAGCCTCGCACTTCCAAATAATCCTTTACCAAAATGTAATCTTTTAGCCAAAGCTGTGATCTAATAAATTTTTATTTGGCTTGACTACTAGAACATCCATTTGAATTTTCCTCACTGTTTTTATGAATGTGTATCATTCTGCCTATCCCAAAGAAGCTGGCTTGTTCTGTTACTTTGCTTCTGTTTTTACTGTCTTACTAATTTTTCAGTAATTTTCAAATTCCTAATGACATTACAGATGATTGAATTGTCTTAGTTGAGTTTTGACCTTACATTTGCCTTTTGAGGGGAATTTGGTGAGATTTTATCCCTGTTTTTTCGTTTCTGTGTATTAAATGATGTTGGACTTCCAAGCAGTTCCAGGATATTTATGTGAGAGGACACTTTAAAATAAAAATAAAGACTTCTGTCTAGTCAGCTGTCGTTATTCACGTGGGGGTGGTTAATCTGAAGTCCATTTTATGTGGACATTCTTTTAGTAAAAAATGGATTTACAAATTGGAGACTTTGTCTCCTGACAAAATGCAGAAAATTTATGTATGTATAGTAACGTAGCTGTGAGGTAAAAAGACATATTATTTCAAAGTATAATAATATCACTTTGAAGATCACAGTTTGATTTGATTTTGGCCCCCCTTTCCCCAATTTGGTTTCCAAATTTTTCCTAGCTACATAGCCTCTCCCTCATGGTGAACAGGGGTGGAAAATTAAAATTTTGAGTAATTACTATTTTTCAACAGATATACATATTTTCTCTTGAACAATTAATGTATGCTAGAGTTAGTTGTAATTTTTATTGGAAAGTTCAAAGAGGAATTGATGGATTTGTGTTTGGCTTTTCACAGGGACAAAAAAAGAGACAAAGAAAAGGTCAAAGAAAAAGAAAAGGCCAAAGAGAGAGACCAAGACAAAGAGAAGGAGAGAAACCGGAACAGAGACCAAGAAAGGGAAAGAGAGCGAGATAAAGAGAGAAACAGGGATAAGGACAAGGAGAGGGACTGGGAGAGAGAGAAAGAGCGAAACAAGGATCGAGGGAGAGTCAGGGACAAGGATAAGGATAAATATAGGGACAGGGAAAAGGCCAAAGATAATGAGAAGGAAGAAGACAGGGAAGAGGTAGACCAGAACAAGGAAAAATATGATGTTGAGAAAGAGGGGGAGAAAGACAGAGAGAAGATTAAGGACAAAGAGGGAGATAAGGGCAGAGGGGACAAAGAGAAGGACAGAGACAAAGAAAAGGAAAAAGATGAGGATAAGGAGAAGAAGGAGCAAGAAAGTGAAAAAGAGAGAGATGATAAAAACAAGAAAGAGAAGAGATCCAGAACACCCCCAAGAAGCTATAGCTCTTCAAGAAGATCTCGTAGCTCCAGCAGGTTTGTTTAGAATTTTTTCATGTTTTTTTGGGCTTGTCAGTACAGTGACACACCATGAAAAATGTACATTTTAATTTTTATTTATCAACATCACTGTGTCACTAATTCAATTTGTATTCTTTCTGGTTTTGTAGATTTCCCTATAAGGTAATGTCTATTACAAAGAGCTCTGTATGATGCTTGATAGAAAATAGTTTCTTGTTGGGCAGCTGGTGCTTGCTTTTCACATAACTGTATAGTATAGTCCTTGAGGATAGTAAGTAGATGGTTCTTATGCCATTTCTCTGTGTTGAGGCCATCCAAAACATCTTTGTCCTGCTGAAAGTTTGAGTCACTGTTACATAGTTCCTTGGTTACTTACTGTACAGTGTTGGTCTGTAGAGCAATTTGTTGGGTTTATGAACAGTTGGGTGGTAGTATTTGCCACTTGGCTACCTTAAGGATGGCGAGTGATTAATTTTCTTGACTAGATGGCTGAACAGCAGGAAGCAAGCATGTCACTTGGCTGGCTAGCCGTTCAGAAAGTGAATGTATCTCAGTTGGAAGATAAGGATACCTTGTTTAGCTGGTTAGATGGCCAGATACAAGTAAAAATTAACATTCTTTAACCATGCTGATAGTAAACAGGAAAGCAGTCAAGGTTAATCTAGCTGTTGTTTTTGCCTCTGAGGGAAGGTAAACTGCGTAGAAGTCTGGATAAATTCAGTACAGCAAAAAGAGGCTGTGAGATAATTAGCTCTGTAAGTGGACTAACTTAGGCATATTCCAAAAGTGTTGCAGCTAACTGAAGCTTTGGTGGAAAAAGTACTTTCTGAATACCTCAACAGAGTTCAATAATATTGCGTGTCAAATTTAGATACCAAATTTTATCTGTTACCTTGAGAGAATGAAATGCTGGATGAATTGGGAAAAGTTCTATGTATTATAATCACTTCCCTGGACAAAAGCAAAATTTCCATAGCCCTCAAAATTCAGGAGTTCATGGTTCATATAATGCAGAAAAAGCTGTAATGGTTTCTGAACATTCTGTTTGGGTTATATGAAATGTCCATGTTGTTTTGCAGGTTTATGGGCAAAATACTGTGGTTTCTTTAAGCATATGCAGCAATGTTAGCATTATTTCATGGGTTGAATAGCTGCACAGAGTAGAAATAGTTCTGTTAGCTTTGAAAACATAACATTTTATGCTTGTATGCCTCAGGAGTATTGAATTAGATAAGTAATTGTGCTGGGTTGACCTTGGCTGTATGCCAGGTGCCCACCAAGTTGCTCTATCATTCCCCCTCCTCAAATAGACAGGGGGAGAAAAATATGAAAGACTCATGGGTCAAGATAAGGACAGGGAGAAATTGCTCACCACTTACCATCACAGGCAAAAAAAAATTGACTTGGGGAAATTAATTTAATTTATTGCCAATCAAATCAGAGTAGGGTAATGAGAAATAAGAACAAATGAACTCATAGTACAAAACCCTACTTTGATATGAAAATAATTTGTTGTATAGATGCCATTAAACAGGCACAGTGTTCTTTTTGAAGATGTAGGATGAGAGAAATACATAATTTTTTATACGTATCCGTCATACAAGGAGAGGCAGAAAGGGCTGGGATTATTTAGCCTGGAGAAGAGAAGGCTGAGGGAGTATATCAGTCCATGTTGAATACCTGATGGGAGAGTGTGAAGAAGATGAAGCCCAACCCTTTTCAGTGATGGCCAGTGACAGAGCAAGAGGCAATGGGCATATGTTGACATATGGGAAATAAAAGTTTTTTCTAATGTTTAAATTGTGTGTTTTCTGGGCAAACTGGAATCAGTTGCCCAGAGAGATTGTGGAGTTTCTATCCTTGGAGATATTAAAAACCTGACTGGACATGGCCCCAAGTAACCTGCTCTAGTTGATCCTGTTTTGGAAGGTTGGGGATCTGGACTAGGTGGTCTCCAGAGGGTTCTTCCAACCTCAGCAATTCTGTTATTCTGAAAAGTATTTGTCAATAGGTTGGGCTACCAGGTCCTGGTTAGTTTGTATTTCAGGGTGTCTGTTTCCTTTGGTGATTGACTTAGCCTAGTTGAAATGGTTACAAACCATTCATTCAGGAGAAGATTACCCAGCAACCTGGCATTTCAGCTGTCTGGATTTACACTGCAGTGTTGAGTTGAGACCATTTTTGAAGATGAAGATCCTTTTTCTGAAGAGTGTAAAATATTGTAATAATAGTCTTCTTTTTGGAGAAGAGGTAGAGGTGGAATAGAACATACAGGACCTTCTAAGAACTAGATGGCAGCTCACCATGTTTTACTGACAAACAGCATGCAGGTACTAGAAATCAGATGGCTATTTTTGATTCCTAGCTGAAGAAAGAGACACAGACCAGAGGAAGAGGAGAATCAGGATCCTTTTGCAAGAGACATCTATAGGCTAGCAAAAGATAGGTAGACTTTGTCCAAAGACTTCTTGATGGCTGAACTGATATCTTCCTTCATAACCCAGTAATGGCCCAACCTGAAAGTGGTAATATCAATTCCAGTCAGTCTTATCCATTAAATATTTTTTGTCTGGGATTTTTTCTTAATTTTTTTCTTTTACCTAAACAAGGCAGAGAGACTCCATATATTCAACTGGCAATTTCTGGTGGCATTAGCAAGGCTCAGATTCCATCAGGGTCAAAACCAAAATTTGTGCCTTAATTGGAGACAGAATATGAAGAGGCTGAAAGCTACCTGTCTTTAATCATAGAATGGTTTGGGTTGGAAGGGACCTTAAAGATGTAGTTCCAACCCCCTTGCTATGGGCAGGGACACTTTCCACTAGACCAGGTTGCTCCAAGCCCCATCCAGCCTGGCCTTGAACACTTCCAGGGATGGGGCATCCACAACTTCTCTGGGCAACCTGTTCCAGTGCCTCACCAGCCTCACAGTAAAGAATTTCTTCCTAATATCTAGTCTACATCTACCCTCTTTCATCTTAAAGACATTCCCCTCTGTCCTATCACTACATATCCTTGTAAAAAGTCTCTCTCCAGCTTTCTTGTAGGTTCCCTTTAGATACTGACTGGAAGGCTGCTACAAGGTCTTCTAGGAGTAATTTTGTGTATGAATTAGAGACACGGGATCACTATCAAAGTTTTCAGACTTCTTTTTCTTAAATTTTGCTGTATTAGTGTTGCTTAAGAGTGTTAATAAAAACAGGTGCACAAAAATCTTTGTATAGATAAATGTAACAGAGGTAGGAATGCTGTCAGGCAGCTTGAAATATGAAAAGCAGAAACTGAAAATTATTTTTAATGCATAAACAGTTTCTAGTTTGAACACAATTACTAGGGCACTTGGTTGCTCACAGATATGTATGCAGGAAAACAAAATAAAGTGGGGATGTACTCAATATAGACCAAGTGGGAGCATTGTCAGAATAATATATTCATTTCCAGTACCTCATTTGAAAAAAGGTGATGATAAATGTGAGGTGCGTGTTAAACAGTGAATGATCAATGATTGTGGGTTTTTTTTCCCTGTGATTTTGAGGCTACTTTTTGTTTTGTTTTGTTTACCAAAGGTTGTATCAAACTTAAGAGCTTGCTGATCAAAATAGTTATGAACTTTTGTCCTGTGTAGCTTCAGGAGGTCAGGCTAGATGATATTGTTAGAGTATGAATCCAGATAGTGATACTAGGTATATCTTAATATATCCTTTTGTAATTTATCTAATAACTGTTGTTTTCTTGGTCTTTCTAAATATTAAAGAAATTAGGTGTGAATTGGAAAAGCTGGTATGCATAAGTGTAGGGTTTTTGCTGTATCTTAAAGTGCCCTGTAAATTAGTTTTTAACTTCCCTGTTTTTCTTTGATGGTTCTTCTTGTCTGCTTTTCTTGGTCTATGAAGAGGTGATAGGAAAGAGTCATCTTACTTTGACAGAGATAGGTTCTATGTTTACACTGAATCACAGAATCACAGAATGGTCAGGGTTGGAAGGGACCTCTGCAGATCATCTAGTCCAACCCCCTGCTAAAGCAGGTTCACCTAGAGCAGGTTGCACAGGATCACATGAAGCTTTACTTGCTCAATTTTTACTTTATTTTAAGATGTGTCTCAGTATGTTTGCAACCAGTTGTTTAATGTTCTGTTGTTTGAGTTCAGGCTCCATAACAGCAACTTCAGCACATTCCATACATCTGTGTAAAACAACTGTTTTGTGAAATACTAGAGCTCTTTAGTGTGTTATAGAATGATACATAGGTTTGCTGAGCATGGACTGCTAGGAAAACAATTGATATTAACTTATTTATTTTGATTTTGACAACAGTTTGAGCTTCATTTTGCTCTGTTTGCTTCTAAACCAATAGGAATGCTAGCTCATGTATTCAGGAATTAAACTTCAGTCACACTGAACTGAAATTCCAAGGATCTTAAGCTTGTAATGTTGTTTTAAAGTTTGTATTGCTCAAGTTATGCCTTTTGTTTTAATGTGGATTTAATTGGATTCTTTTCCTGACTGAAGAAACTCTTACTTAATACAGGATTAGTGAATTCAGTGTGTTTTCATTATCAGGTATAAGCATATGAAGATAAACATAAAACTAAAATCTGAAAGGACACAATTTTTCCCCTACTTCCCACTTCCATTCTCCCCTTTCCCATCAAACTGAAACATGAAAGTTTTTTCTTTGTACAGTTCATATATTATTGGTGATATATAATGTTAAATTCAGTGATATTTAATTAGTTATGTCAGACCATTTTAAGAGCTTTCTGGTTTTATGCAGTTCCTGAGTTTATTTTTTTCTTCTTTGGTGATCTTCAATTTCTTGGTCCTCCAGAGAAAGGCGTAAAAGGAAGAGTAGAAGTCCTTCCAAGTCTCCTAAAAGAACAAAAAGAAAGTCTTCACAAACTCCTTCTCCAAGAAGGTCAGTTTGATGTAAAACATAAAAGTTAATGAGCAGTAAAGGAGCAAAGAGTTACAGTATTTCTGTTAAATTGAAATGTGATAGAGATCAGTGTTATGAAAGGAGCTAAGTCAGTTTGTGTTTCTTCTGGGTTGGTTTTTTTTTTTTTTTTTTTTGCTATGCAAGAAGCTCTTTAATAATAATTTTCTAAGGAAAAGGTCTGTTTTCCGATAAACAGAACACTCAAAGGTGGATGCAGATACATATATTGAAAACTATTTGGGAAGTATTTTCATTGGTTTACTGCCTTTTCACTAGTCATCTCAGATAATTTCAGTTGGTCAGTATGATTCAGTTATAATTTAAAACAGAACAAAAAAGACCCTTCATGTATTTGATTTTTGGTATGCTTTCAACTGGAGAGTTTTAAATCTTAGTGATACAAATTTGCTTCAAATCAATAAAAGCCCTTCATTGGATATAGATTAACTTGGTTTTCTCTTTGCAAATACCATGTGTACTGAACACATTCTTTAGCTCTCTTCCCTTGTCTTTCTGAAGAGGTTTTTGTTAGGTTTTAGTTTTTGGGTGTTTTTTGGGGGGGTTGGGTTTGGGGTTTTTTGGGTTGGTCTTTTTTTTTTTTTAAATCCCCCAAATGAGAGTTTAATTTGCAGTTAAATGGTTTGAGGGTGACTGAACCTTTCTGAAGGAAAGCAAACCAGGATACTAACATTCTTAGTTACTGTACTGTGCAATTTATTGTACAGTATACTCAATGTATGCATTGGGAGTACATTTGTTGCTGTTGGATCAAATTCTGATTTGAGTAAAAATTTTCTTAAACAGAAACAAGAAAGAAAAGAAAAGAGAAAAGGATACAAATAATGAAAGAAGAGAAGGGGAACACTCTACCTCCAAGAAAAAAAGTAGTAAAGAAAAAGAGGGAAAGGAGAAATCTGACAAAAGCACCACTACTTTCAAGGTAAGAAGCTGTGTGACCAAGTGATAAGTGGAGTGCTGCAAGTAAAATGATTATTGGAATTCCCTCCTTCTTTTTTCTTTCTCTTCCTCACCCTTCCCCCCCCCCTCCCATTTTCCTTATCCAAATTATTGCCACTGGAGTTTAGGTTTTGCTAGTTGGAGACATGAAAGTCATTCTCCAGTTGATGTTAGCAGGCCAGTTGGAGAAGTCTGTGTTTGAACTTTACTGGACCTATAGGAGCTTGTGTGAATAGGTTACAGATACACTTTGTTTTATTTTTGCTCTCTGTTCTGTGCCATATGTTAGGAGTTAGCTGTAAAATATCAGTAGAAGGCTTACAAAATGTCCATTGAGTTCATTTAGCCCATGACTTTGAACTCCCTCTGTTATGGTGGTCACTCAGAATAGGAGAGGTGGTGTGTTCTGTGGAGTTATCAGGCACCAAAGCCAGTGTTGCAGCACTCTCCAAGCTATCAAGCTGCAACAAGGCCTTTTACCATCTCATCCAACATACTCTTCATACAGTCCCTCTACGTCCTTGTCCTTGTCTTCCCTCATCCAGGGCCCACTCTCTCTTCTCTTGTGTCTTCCTCTCCTACTTCTTCCTCGGCTGCTCTCTCTTCATTGGCTGCCCAACCACTTAACAGAACCAGCCACAGCTGCACCTTATCTACATCGACCAACCCACCGCCCCTGAAGCCAACCCACAGTTGTATATTATCAATGCTAATTAGCCCAGCTTCATTCCACTACACTTAGGTTGGATCACTGCTGCATTTGCACTGCTTCTTGTAAGGCTTGTCTTCCATTGGTTCAGGTGGTTCCTGCTACAGTCATTTCTATAACATGCAACTCAAATCATGGGTTACAACAATTTAAAGGTATTTCCATTACAATCTCCACCCCTCGTCCCTTTGGGCCAGCCTGTAGGTTTTAACATTACAATGAACTCCTCCCCTTGCCCCTGCTCTGGCTTGGACTTATCCACAGACTGCTGTCCCTTAGGGGTATATCTGCTTCAAGTGGAGTCTTATGATGAACCATTGTCTCTCCAGGGGTATACCTGCTTCAGCATGGACTTATCCACAGCCACAGTTGCTTTGAGGTACACCTATTCCAGTGTGGCCTTCTCCATGGGCCACAATGCCTTCAGAGATATACGTGCTTCAGTGTGGCCTTACTCACAGCTACAGTCCCTTCAGAAGTAAATCAGCTCCAGCATGGCCTTATCCCTGGTCACAGTCCCTTCAGGCCTGTACCTGCTCTGTCATGGGCTTATCCATGCCCACACGCTTTGAGGTGCTCCAGCATGTCCTCACACACAGCCACTGATGCTTCAAGGTGTACCTGCTGCAACATGGACTTGCCCTTGAGCCAAAATTCCTCCAGAGGCATATCTGCTGCAGCACAGACATAACCATGGCCACAGATGCTTTGAGATAGATGTACCTGCTCTGGCATGGGCTTTTCCATGGCCACAGACACTTTGGGGTGTCCTGCTCCCACATGGGCTCATCCACAGGTCACAGTCCTATTGACTCAAGTTCACACTGGAGTTCCAGCCTGTTCAGTACAGCAGCACAGAAACAGCAGCGATGCCCTGACTGTCTGCCAGCCCTGATGCATCATCATTGCTGTTATCAGAATGTTCCCGGGCACAGCACAGTAAAATGATAACCAGTACAGCGGTACAGCAGGCAGCAAAAGCAAAAAGCAGCCAGTAACAAGCACTAGACTCTAAGGCAAGCACAGAAACCTGCCCCTTAATAATTAAACAGCAATAACAGCTATAGATTTGATCTAGCACATTCCAATCAAATCTGTCATTATCTTGAACCCTTCAAGCCCCACGTTGGGTGCCAAAAAGGACTGTTGTGGTTTAACCCTGGCCGGCAACTAAGCACCACACAGGCGCTTGCTCACTCCCCCCACAGTGGGATGGGGGAGAGGATCAGAAGAGAAAAAAGTGAGAAAACTCATGGATTGAGATAAAGACAATTTAATAGGTAAAGCAAAAGTCACACACGCAAGCAAAGCAAAACAAGGAATTCATTCACTACTTCCCATGGGCAGGCAGGTGTTCAGCCATCTCCAGGGAAGCAGGGCTCCATCATGCGTAATGGTTACTTGGGAAGACAAACACCATTGGTCAGAACATTCCCCCCCTTCCTCCCCCAGCTTTTATTTACTGAGCACGACATCATATGGTCTGGGATATTCCTTTGGTCAGTTGTCCTGGCTGTGTTCCCTTCCAGTTTCCCATGCACCCCCAGCCTACTCACTGGTGGGGTGGTGTGAGAAGCAGAAAAGTCCTTGATGCTGTGTAAGCGCTGCTCAGCAATAACTAAAACATCCCTGTATTATTAACATTGTTTTCAGCACAAATCCAAAACATAGCCCCATGCTAGCTACTAAGAAGAAAACTAATTCTATCCCAACCAAAACCAGCACAGGCTGTCAAGCTGAAAAGATTATTAATAAACTTTCACTCTGCAGTTCAGCCTCTCCCTGGTTGCTTTTGTCTTGGGCTGCATATTGGACTCTGCAGGAGTAAAGTTGAATATTTAAGGAATAGTATGGGATTTTTCCCTTGCAAAATAGAAGGTGGTGTGAATAAGAAAAGAAACATCTTCAAATTGTTTAATCTTAGAATTTTAAAAGCAGCATGCCTTTAAGGAGTAGTTTGTAGTACTCAATTATTCTATCTACTTTTATAAAACAGCTGATTTAGGTGACTGTCCATATACTTAGGTAATTGTCTTACCAAAGAACTATCTTAAAATTTATCAATTACCTGACAAAAAAATATGAAAGAAAAATTTTAATCCTGTTTTATTCAAAATATATGGTGAAATCTTAATTTTTTGAACCATTTCTCATAGATCCCATGATACTGTTTCTTCTGTTTTACCTGAATATTAATGATAAAGACAGATAACTTTATAGCAATGATTTCTTGGTTGACGTGTTGTTATGATTGCCTAACTTCAGCCAATTGAAAAGAAAACTTTTTTTGGGAAAAAAAAAAAAGAAAAGGTGACATCTCTATTCTGAAAATTGCTGAGACAAGATAAGTGTGTAAAAATTGAGGCAATCAAAATACCAGGAGTTGGTTGGAAGTAATATCCTGTGATGTAGAGTATGATTTTTTTGTTTGTTTATTGTTGGGTTTGGTTGGGGTTTTTTTGTAAAATAATTTTATCTTTGGTAGGACAAACATCACACTAAAGAAGATCTGAATTCAGAAACTGACAAGGAAGTAGGCAATAGAGATACGCAAGAGACAGATGAAGTCAAACTACAACAGAATGGGAACTGTCAGCCAAATGATGAAAACCTCTCAATTAAAATGGAAGAGGTTTAAAGCAAAGAATGGACCTATGACTCAATTAAGGAATGAAATCCAAAGCTTCTTATTTCTCAGAACAAGGAAGAAAATGTCAAAGCAATCAGCCTGAATATGGTGATAGTACTAGTAGATCTTCCAATTCTTGTGATAGCTTTCTTGATTTCTTGCTGTAAAGCAAGAGAGCACAGACCAGTAGTTATACCATGAAAAGTCAGATGCCATCAGAACTATTCATCTCTGAAAATCCATGCATTTCCATGATGGCTGTACTAATTTTTAAAATGATTTATGTTAAGTTTTGCCATAAGCTGTTACAAATACATAGAAACTAAAAGATGTAAACCTGTACTATCCAAAAAAAGCTGAAGATATGCATTTAAGGTTGTTTAAAATACTGCTTGTTGATGAATTTTGTATTGTTTTACTTTATGGGTTAAAAAACTCACAAAAACTTCAGTGTGTACTGTTTGATATGCTTGGAAAAGGTGCATAAATATACTCTTTATTTTGTTATAAATTAAAACTATAGAAAAATGTTTTTTAAACATAAATGCAGTTTTATGGTTCTTATTTTAAATGCCCGATGACTAGTTTGTTTTTCATTTGTTCACTGCTTGAGATTCTTGGGTTTTATTTAAGACAATTTCTCACTAATATCCCTAAAAATAATATTTCTTTTAAAGTATTTGAACAATGCATGTTACTTTTCTGTTCCAAAAAGGAACATTGCCGTGTTATAGATAATAGGTTAGCTTACTGGGTTATTTTGGAGTTGGTTTGTTGTTTATTTTTGTCTTTATAGAAGTGAGCACATCTGCATGATATTATTACAACCTACAGCTTTGTTTTGAGCCGTACTGTGTATGTTCAGCTGTAAATAGTACAGGTGCCATTATGAAAATAATTTTTTCTTATTTGTTTAAAAAAAATATGGGACCGCAAGCAGAAGCTTTAGTGCCTTCTTAAAATAATGTGGTATCTTCTAGAAATGTATATGTGCTATTACTCATTTTCAGTTAAATCTTATATGATCTCTATTGCCATTTTGCCACCACCATGCTGTAGACAAGAATGCAAGTGATTTGTCAGAATGATTGATTCACTTGTTAAAATACTAAAACTCCATTTTTACTTCTGTTTTTTATTTTTAGAAGAGATTTATAGGTGAAAGCAAAGGTGCATTTTGGGGACAACCACTGTACAAAAGTAGTAGCTGGATACAAAGCATTTTCTGATCACCTGCATCAAAGACAGCCCTTTAGAAATTTAATCTACATTTGGGTGGCCTTAATTGTAACCTCTCCATCATAATCTCTAATACTTGTTGAGTGATATAAAAGGAATCATATGCAAAGTTGAGGGGATAAATAATTTGGGCAAAAAAATCTAATTTACATAAGAGTTATATGGTAGAGATTCTTTTTTCATTCTTTAAAGAGAAAGCATGTAAGAAAAGAATGACAAAGCAAATACTTTTGTCAAGGTAAAACATGGCTTGTGCTCTCTGAACTAATTTAATCAGTTTCATCATTGTAAGATTTCTTAAGAGTCATACCTTTAAAATTTATACCTAAAATCAAGTAGATTATTTTTTAATACAACTTAATACAATCAACTGACTTCATTGCCTTACCTCATGGGAAGTGTTATTTCTTTCAGTTAAAAAAAATCTTAATAGCATATCAGCTATTTGCAACACAGTTTGGCTGTGAAGCTGCTTAATCACTCTTTTTTTTTTTTAATAGGATTTTATGTTCTTGCTACTGTGTACATTTAAGGCTATAGAAAATGCTTTACTATGTAAAGTATAGACAGTCATTTCTGTGATGTTTAAGCCACATGCTGTTGACTGGTAAACAACTTATTCTGATAAAAGAATGGCAAATCTGTATGCTTATAGAAAGACTGTGAAGGATTGTGTCTTACAACAACAGCTGTCTTATGATGTGTAAGTAGCATAGAGTAAAGAGATTCTTTGTATACTTGTTATTTTTGGTACCATTTCACTAATAAAATTTAAGTATTTTAGAGGGAAGTTTCTGCTATTACATACTTTTAGTTGATCTGGTCTTATTCAGGCAGCTTCTTTGATTTGAAATGTGGATACAAGTGAAAATATACATGTGTTATTTAGAATATCTTTGAAAAACTAAGTTTCTCCTTTGAGAGAAATTAGAGTTCTTGCAGTGTATCACGTTTCAGCTGAGATGAGTTTGTTTTCTGGAGTTATTTTATCCTGAAATTGAATAGCTCTATTATATAGTGGTTAAAGAATATGTAAAGGATTGCGTACAGTTAGCTAAGAAACATGCCTTACGAAAATTAATAGTTAAGGATGGTAGCCTTACTAGCTAACTTATCACGTGTAAGTCAATATGCAGCACATTGTTATATTGTATGTGAATTAATGGTTCCCTTACAAAAATTTTTTTAAAGGCAAACAAACAAAAAAAAGAAAATGCACCAAGCACATAAATTTCCTCCCTACCCCACCCCAACTCATATTTTCTTACAAATGCTGTATTTTCTCATTTTGCTTTGTAAATACTGTGCAAATCTCTAAAGTATTTAAGTTATATCTATTCATATTAGGTGTTTTATGGTTCCCCTCTTCCTAAAAAGCCACCACTGGAGAACTAATATTCTGCAAAATGCCTATCTCTGCAGAGGGTAGCTCATTTTGAAACCAGCAGCATAGCACAATAATAAAGTTCCTGCTTGCTCCGCCATGATAATGTGCATCATCTATTAAATGTGTACATCTTCCACTGGAAGCCCATTGCCTTCATTGTTAATAAGTTTGCATACTGTGCTGCCATGTCAGGTTGTTTGGTTTTGCACTGTATAAATGAGATGAAATTGAGTGGAGATTTTGAGAACAGTGTATGATAGCTGCATTGTTTTAAATGTAATTTCATTTTAATCAGCCTTTATTTGAAAATGTGACCCATAATTGCTCAGAAAAGTGATGATATGGTGCTATTTTGCTAAGACCGTGTAAAGCACTTACATGGAAGCTTCCATTAGCAACCACAGTTATTTCACGACAGTGTTTCTGGAAAGCAGATAGGATTTTTCTTTGGATTTTAAAATAAAAAGGTAGCAGAAGACAGCTGCTGGTGGATGAAGCAGGATTCCAAGCTCAAAATAGAAGTGGCTGTGACTTAGATAAATTCATTTAAGTAAATGGTAAACCCAGCTGTGAGGGATGAAATTTTTCTTGCAAACACTGTTAGTAGTATGGTGTGTGAAAAATAATAAAAAAAAATCAACATAAAAAAACCCCAAACACCCCCTCCCCCAAAAAATCCCCAAACAAACAAACCAAACCCAAAACAAAACTCAACCAAAACTAAGAGGGGGAAAAAGCATTTAAGCTGGAAACTAGAAACATCTGAACAATGCCTGAGAAATTGGTGAGATATGGGTTCTGCCTGCTAATTTCTTTAATTGAAATTTCAGATAGATACATCTGAACCACCTTTAAATTAGATGGCTAACAGTGGTAACCTACATACAGCTTGGATTCTGAAATGAGCTGACTGTGGCACCAGAATGTATTTACTCTGCTGTTAAGGTAAATTCTGTCGTCTGAAGCATGCTTGTCGTTGTTTGCTAGTGTTCTCCAGTCCAGTTACATCTAAGGCAATACCTGAAATTATTTTGAAACTCTGCAAATCAATTTGTTATGTGGTAGTTTATCTGTGTTGCCCTTAGCCTGAACTGGTATTTTGTAGTAGTTCTTAGATTTAGGAATTTCGGTTTTGTTTTTTTTTTTTTTCTTTTGGTCTAAGGAAGAGATAATAAGTAAAGGCTGCTTTGTATGATACAAATGTTTATATAATGCATACTTGTCCTTATTACTGTGACCAGTTTTGGGGTTTTTTTATTAGTGTGTGATTGTTGCAAGCAGTAATGACATAGTGATGTGTGTATCTTCTACTTTTAGGTCTGAAACATCTCTGCATCACTGTTTTTTTGTTAGTTTGTAATGATTTTTTTTTTTTGTTAGTTTGAAAATTGTGTTATAATGGTAAACCAAATAATATTAAAACCACAAATTCTGAACGACAAAGTATTGCAGATTGGGGCATATTATGGATCCCACCTGCCACTTGGTGATACCTTCAGTTTTATAGCAATGGATTATTGCCTCTGGTTTTGTAATTTTAAAAGTGAGAATTTGACTTAATGACACTAATGCTGAGATTTGTAAATGGCTAAAATAATGTAAATCAGTAGGTGATCAGTTCAGAGAGATGTAGTTTTCTCACCAGAGAATGGAGTGTGGACAGTTGAAATTTATAGATACTATTGGTGTTATTACCTAAAGAGAATCTAAAACTTAACTTTGTTTGCTATTATGTAACAGGAAAAAATTTTCAGCCTGTACCTTAGGTTTATTTTTATACGTTGAAAAGTTTAATTAAAATAATATTGAAAACAGTCAAGCATCATTCCTCTCCCTGCCTCACAAGTTTAGAAGAGCACAAAGGGATGCATAACTGTCCAAGCCTGCTGGTTCCACTATTGATTCATCTTCCGACTTAGTTACACACGGGAGATGTAAAATGCCTAATATTTTGTGATCAAACATCTCTGGCTATGTTAATATGATTATTTATACCATGTAAACTGTTGCTGCTGCTTGGTGCTTAGCTTAGGAAGTTGTGACAATGTTTGGAGGGGTGGGGGTGTATGTTTGGGGTTGTTTTGTTGTTTGGCTTTTTTTTTTTTTTTTGAGAACTGCATATGATTCGGTCTCCCCATTCCTTTTTGTATTATGAAGGTGTGAACTTGAAGGATTAATAGTTATAGAGGACTTCATGTGTAGAAGTGGGTTAGTTGCAATGTGAGACAGAAGAATGAGTAGTTTGCAATGAGGCCCTGCTGTTATAGGGATGCTTAGGCAGGATGCTGATTCGGGGCTTATACAGAAACTTGGCTTTACCACTGTAATTTGATAATCTTGAACATGATATTCCAGAAAGCTGGTGGTGGGTTGGTCCTCTACATCACCCATCACCAGGGCTGGAGTAGCTGCAGCTAGTTGCTAAACCCTAACCAAGATCAGAACCATATTCAGCATTCCTAGCAATAGAATCAGGACCAGCAATTGGCTGGTTTCAACATCCCAAGGATATTCAAAATTTTCAAAATGCTTAAACGCTTATGTAATTAGCCTGGAGGAGAAGGGAAAGATGTCTCTCCCATAGGTTTGCTCTCTGAGGAGAAAAGGCAAAAGGTGTAATTATTAATAGTTCCAGATAGATGGCTCCCGAAGTACGTAGGTGACTGCAGTGCTGAGTACATAGACCAGACCAGTTTCACAACCAATGATTCTAGCATATCACAAGCCAGTATTACAAAGTACAACAAAGCGAGAACCTTGGCCTAGGCCCCAATGGTGATAAATACCAAAACAGCGAATGTATGCTGTAAGGTGTTACATAATGCAACTCTGAGACCAAGCACAATAACTCTGAGAACAAATAAATCAACATGGTGACCAGTGACTATTAAATCAATACAAAGTGTATTGGCTCTGGCTGAGATGGAGCTAATTCTCCCCACAGCAGCCCTCACAGTGCTGTGCTTTGTATTGGTAGCCAGAAAGGTGGTGATAACACACCAGTGTTTTGGCTACTGCTGAGCAGTGCTCCCACAGCATCAAGGCTGTCCCTCCAACCTTTCCCCCTCACCAGTAGGCTGGGGGTGGCAAGATCTTGGGAGGGGACACAGCCAGGACAGCTGACCCAAACTGACCAAAGGGATATTCCATACCATATGACATCATGCTCAGATATAAAAGCTAAGAGAAAGGAGGAGGAAGGGGGGGAAGGGGGGGGCATTCATTATTTACGACATTTGTCTTATGGAGCAACCGCTAAGTGTACTGAAGCCCTGCTTCTTGGGAAGTTGCCAAACATCGCCTGCTGATGGGAAGTAGAGAATAACATCTTTTGTTTTCCTTTGCTTCTGGGTGCACGACCTTTGCTGTTCCTTCATTAAACTGCCTTTATCTTGACCCACAAGTTTTTTTCATCTTATTTTCTCCCCATCCCCCCTTCTGTTGAGGAGGGGAGTGATAGAGCAGCTTGGTGGGCACCTGGTGTCCAGCCAAGGTCTAACCACCAGAAATTAATGCTCAAATTAATCTCAATCCTTTGTACCCCACATTGGGTGCCAAAAAGGACTGTTGTGGTTTAACCCCACCAGGCAACGAAGTACCACACAGCTGCTCATTCACACACCCCATCCCCAGTGGGATGGGGAGGAGAACTGGAAAAAGGTAAAACCTGTGGGTTGAGATAAGAACAGTTTAATAATTGAAATAAAGTACAATATAATAAAAATAATTATAACAACAATTGCAATGAAAAGGAGAGAGAAAGAGGGAGGAATTAAACCTAAGGAAAAAAAAACCAAGTGATGCACAATACAATTGCTCACCACCCACTGACTGATGCCCAGCCAGTTTCTGAGCAGTGATTGGTGGCTCCTGGCCAAGTCCCCCCAGTTTATATACTCAGTATGATGTTCTATGGTATGGAATATCCCTTTGGCTAGGTTGGGTCAGCTTGTCCTGGCTCTGCTTCCTCCCAGCTTCTTGTGCACCTGCTCATTGGCAGAACATGAGAAGCTGAGAAGTCCTTGATTTAGAGTAAGCACTACTTGGCAACAACTAAAAACATCAGTGTGTTATCAACATTATTCTTATACTAAGTCCAAAACACAGCACTGTACCACTACTGAGAAGAAAATTAACTGTCCCAGCTGAAACCAGGACATATGTGTTAGAAGTTTGCATTTGATTACAATGCAACATCATAGCTGATTAAATGTATTTGTTTAAACTGTTTCTTTTTGGGGAAAGGGTAATTTAAAATATTTGGGAGCAGGAAGGTGCTTAATCTAAACCAAGAGATAATTAAGTAGATCTGAACTATGTAGTCCTTACTCTTTGACTGCAATGAGGTAGGAACTCCAAAAGATATGGGAACTACAGAAGAGACGGAAACTGTAAGGTTGGATTCTGCTGACATGGCAGTAGGCAGAGTACCATGGTGCCAGTATGCAACACTGGGCTTCCCAGGCAGTATGTTTCAAGTTCCTTGAAACTTTCCAATAACCAACCAGTATTTAAAAAAAAAAACCACCACAAACACCAAACAAAACCAGCCCACAGCCTTATAAAAGATGTTGTCTTTAGAAGATGAAAAAGTAGCATTCGCAGTTATACTTGCAACTGGTTCTCCAGTGTTGCTTCTCCACATGCTAGGATTAGCATACCTTTTTACGAGATCTGGACAGCAGAAACTGAGTCACAGTATTACAAACAAAATCACTATTTGCCAATAAAATATTTGATGGACACAAAAGGCTGGATTTAAAGTAGCGTTCACTGCAATTCTATAACTTCAAATACACAAATATGGAAACAGAGGAGAAACTGATGCTTTGTGAAATGTAAGATTAAAAAACATTTTTACAGCAAATGGCATCAAAGCAATTGTATATCTGGTTTATGAGTACACACACAACTCTTTGGAATTGCAGATGACTCAATCATTCCAATTGAGATATGGCCCATATATAGTGAATTTAAGTATACTGCTAGAGCTTGGCTTTTCTTATTTACTTTTTGCAAAATCCTGAGGGTCTTCTGACCAAGGTTGAATGGGCATTGAAATAGGGTGAATAGAATCTTGTTCCACTGGCTTGCATTTAAACTGTTTTTGGAGCCAGGACTTTTCTCAGTGTCTACAAAATCTCTATGTTGGTAGTGGAAATATTTTTTCCTAGTAGGATCTTTAATAGCTATGTTAATTTTCATTGAGTCAGTGTACATAAATTTTATCTTAATTTTTCCACAAATACTCTGTAGGATTGGAAGAATGTATGACCCAGCATAACTGGAGCTAGCACATATTCACATTGAAGTTCTAATTTGTTATTGCTTTTTTTAGCTATGAGGTACTAAGCCATGCAGTGTTGAAAAGCTACAGTGTGCTCTGTGCCTATATAGATAGTTTGTTTGTTTTATGGGCATTGGCAGTTACAACTGGTTTGACACAGCTATGATAATTAAAAATTGCAGAAACACAGGTAGCCTCCTTTCCAAAAGTTCATTTCAAGACAGAATGTAACCCACTCACCAAAGCCATCCAGATACCGAACGCAGCCACAGTGTCATACCAAAAGGGAATTACTGAGTCTTATGGATCCTAATTCTGGTGACTCCCAGTAACCATTCAGTTGAAATAAATACCAGAATGGTTATTTAATTGCTACTCACAAGAAAGATGAAGGTTGCTAAATAGCTGGGTACCTTGGCTTGAACTGCTACCAGCAAAGTTAAACAATAGCAGTTACTATTTGGAAAAGGTCAGAGACTACTTATGAGAGCCTTATGGTTCTGCTATACATTTCCATACTAGCCATCCATCAAAAACTGGCTGCAGCCTGCAGTTTTCCAGGTAAAGTAGCATGTCTACTATTCTCCAGTCTGCCTAGACTCCAGTGTCTCCAGTAAGGACCTGAACCTGTTTCATCACAAATTCCCTGACTGTTGCTGTGCCTGTTGTTCCTTAAGATTTTTTTCTTTGTCCTGCCTGTGTACCACTTCAACAAATACAAATTACTTCCTTGGTTGGTTTGTTTCTGTAAAGTTTCTGACCTGGCCCAGGGAAGGCTTTGTGCTGGGAAACACTGAAGGGGTCTCTGAGGATGGGTGATGTGATTGAAAGTTTCTAGCGCTGCAGATTGTTTTCAGTTTTATTAATTAAACTAGTGCTTTCACTGTAGAAATAAAATAGATATGGGAATAAGATTATTTCCCCCCATAGAACATGGAGTGATTTGTCTTAGTGGCAACCTTCTGTAAACAGTGCTCAGAGGTCATTGATGCAAGTTGTCCTGTTTTATTACCTACTTTCATACAGATCCCATCAACACAGTACTAGAACACAGTTAACATCATTCCAGCAGTAGACATGCAGTTCTTCAAGAAAACAGTGCCATCGAGAGAGACAGAGAAAAAGGCAAATCAAAAGCCTGTGACAGAGTCAAAAGCTCCAAGACAAGTGTCTTTTGTAAGTAGAGGGCTTTGATGAAATGCTTCATTATTTTACAATTTTTGTATCAGTAACTGGGGTTGACTCAGATTGACAGGATCCCCCTGTGCTCTCTGCTTTCAAGAGGACTCTGTTAAGTGCAGGTGCCATTGTACCATAAAGGTGGCTAAGGTTGCCAAAGTACCCCAAAGGCTTAAGTTTTTAGGGGATTTATAGGTAATCTGTGGTTATTATTATATTTGGCAGTTAATACAGAGTGAAAAAACTCTGGAATATTGTGGTCACTGCAGTCTCCTGTTCCAGGCTGAGTGGCTGTATATCTTACATCTGAAACACTGTAATAATTTTCAGTGCTGTCTAGCTACTGCACTGTAGTCTGACCTTAAGTATAAAAAGTGTAGAAAAATATATCTCCGTGTCCATACTACATTAAAGTATGCAAGAAAAAAACTGATCTACTCTGGGTACCAGAAAAATTCGGTATGTACTAACTTTGCTCTTTGATGTACTCACTACCATAACTATACTCTTTTTGGTGTCACAGCTGACTCAGTAATGTGCCATGACTTGGTGCTCACAAGTCTCTTTTTCTTGGTTACCTACCTAGCTTTTGAGTCTGTGTTATTAGATACACTTTAGAAATGTGTTTACTGAGAAGAATTTGTTTTCAGGAACATAGGTATGGAAGCACTCCTGTCATGAAACAGATTTGGCATGTTTGTCTAATTCTTTCTCTGGCATCATGCACTATGCTGCTGGCAACCAAGGTATTTAGCCATAGACCTTATCTAGGCTATATGAAAATGGTCATATCCTGACCATTTAAATGGTAACATACAGCCAGCTATTATCCTTTGTTATTTGAATATAGGGCAAATTCATTTACCTTTTGCGTTCACCAGTTTTACCTCATTGTTCATTATTGTCCTATATGGTGATGCTGGATATTTTTTTAAATCATCAACTACTGCTCAATAGACAGGCCATATTAGGGACTGAACACTACATTAATTTATCTGTAATTATAAAATGCTAAAACACTGTAACTCTGCAATATAATACCCCATGCTATAAATCACTATGCTGTCGTGGTTTAACCCCAGCCAGCAACTAAGTACCATGCAGCTGCTTGCTGGCTCCTTCCCCTCCCCGATGGGATGGGGAGGAGAATCAGAAAAAGGTGGGTTGAGATAAGAACAGTTTAATAATCAAAATAAAGTAAAATATTAATAGTAGTAATGAAAAGGAAAAAAAGAGAAAGGAAACCCCAAGAAAACCAAGTGATGCACAATACAATTACTCACCACCCACTGACTGATGTCCAGCCAGTCCCTGAGCAGCAATTGGTGTGTCCTGGCCAAGTCCCCCCAGTTTATATACTCAGCATGACATCCTAAGGTATAGAATATCCCTTTGGGTAGTTCGGGCCAGCTGTCCTGGCTCTACTCCCTCCCAGCGTCTTGTGAACCTGCTCACTGGCACAGCATGGGAAACTGAAAAGTGCCTACCCTAAGTCAAGAACTACTTAGCAACAACTAAAACATCAGTGTGTTATCAACATTATTCTCATCCTAAATCCAAAACACAGCACTGCACCAGCTACTAAGAAAATTAACTCTATCCCAGCTGAAACCAGGTCATATGCTTCTGTGCCTCCAGTCCTACAATGAAGTGTCTAATCTTTTACAATGTTTAAATTCTCACTAATGCTAACAGTGGTCATCTAGAGCTATGCTGACAAAAAATAATAAATAATTCAAAAATGCTATGGCATTTATGGTCTCGAGCCATTATATTTGCAATTTCACTCGATGTAGCACACATCAACAATACTGAAGCTAAGAACACTACTGAAACCACTTGAACAGTACTATATCACATGAAATAACTTGCATGTGTATTAGTAGAGGTAGCCTTCTGCAGTCATTATACATCTGTATATGCACACTTTTTAAAACTGGTTTTGGTAGGTGCAGAGTAAGAAAAAATGAATTCAATGTTTACAGGGATAAATAAGTTACTGAAGGTATCAACTCCACCAGGAAGATAAGTTGTTCTGAGCAGAAATGAAAGAAATATTATAGGCAGGGAGCATGGATATTTCTTAGGTTTTGGAAATGGACACATTAGGCTGTGTTCAGATGACTAATTGATAATGATTGTATATGATTTGAGGACTTTATTGTCTATAACAACTGTTCATTTCAGCTCCTCTACTAGATATTGCAAGTACCAACAGCTCTGCTAATTTCAGAATCATGTGTGTTCTCCTAAATTCAAATCAGGCAAAGTCACCTGACTGAAGTTAAACAAATAAAGGAATATATTTAAAAGATTGCTCAAACCTTTGAGGTGGTTTGGGGAGTGCTCCTGTTACTCCTTTCAAGGAGTAGAAGTAACAAGCATGGGTGGTAACGGGTACATTGCTTTGTGCAAAAAAATGCATTTTAACTGCTAAGAAAAAACAATGCAAAACCCACAGTGAAATATAGGTTGGTCTTTGCCAGTCCTAACGGACACAGAGATATATAAATAAAGAAAAACTGAATATAAATAAGGAAAGTGAACAAAATAGGTTTTGTTATGGGGCTTCACTGAATCAATCAAGTGGGGGAATTGCAATTTTTTTGAGCTTTTTGCAAGCATGGCTATTCTATAACTCATACTGCCTAATAAGCATTGAAATATTTGTGTGAATGTGACTCATCCTTAACTTTTAATGAGAGAATTTTAGATGTCCACCTAAGGAGCCTCCAGTGCTTAGGGTACAGTTGATCAATTTCTTTCTCCACAAAATAATGTTAATAAAATGCTCCATAAACTAGAGATGACAGTAATAAACTGGATCTTCTAAAATAACTGCAAACCATTAATGCCTACAGAGTTCATAGGTGAGAACCTCTTGTAAGCTGGAAAACCATTTCAGACTCCTTGCATCATGGAGATACATGATGGAATCACATAGAGCATACTAAGGAAGTCCCTTTTTGACCCTATATTCCAATGACACCTCCTCTATGCAAGCTTTGGGGGGATGACTAACTGAACTATTGTCCTGGTTTTAGCTGGGATAGAGTTAATTTTCTTCTTAGTAGCTGGTGCAGTGCTGTGTTTTGGATTTGGTGGGAGAACAATGTTGATAGGACACTGATGTTTTTAGTTGTTGCTGGGTAATGTTTATATTAAGTCAAGGACTTCTCAGTTCCTTGGGCCCTGCCAGCCAGAGGGCTGGAGGGGCACAGGAAATTGGGAGGGGACACAGCCAGGACAGGTGACCCAAGCTAGCCAAAGAGGTATTCCATACCATATGGTGTCATGCTGAGTATATAAACTGGGGGAAGAAGGAAGGGGGGGACATCTGGCATTATGGCATTTGTCTTCCTGAGTAAACATTACATGTGATGGAGCCCTGCTTTCCTGGGGATGGCTGAACACCTGCCTGCCCATGGGAAGTGGTGAATGAATTCCTTGCTTTGCTTTGCTTGCACATGTGGCTTTTGCTTTACCTATTAAATTGTTCTTATCTCAATCCACGAGTTTTACATTCCTTTCCGATTTTCCTCCCCATCCCTCTGGGTGAGGGGGAGTGAGCGAGTGGCTACGTGGTGCTTGGTTGCCGGCTGAGGTAAAGGTTTAACGTTGGGTGCCAAAAAGGACTCTCATTGTTTAACCCCGGCCGGCAACCAAACACCACATAGCCGCTTGCTCACTCCCCCTCATCCAGAGAGATGGGGAGGAGAATTGGAATGGAATGTAAAACTCAAGGGTTGAGATTAGAACAATTTAATAGGTAAAGAAAAAGCTGCACACACAAGCAAAGCAAAGAATTCATTCACTACTTCCCATGGGCAGGCAGGTGTTCAGCCATCTCCAGGAAAGCAGGGCTCCATCACATGTTACATGGTTACTCGGGAAGACAAATGCCATAATGCCAAATGTCCCCCCCTTCCTTCTTTTTCCCCCAGCTTATATACTCAGCATGATATCATATGATGTAGAATACCTCTTTGGCTAGCTTGGGTCACCTGTTCTGGCTGTGTCCCCTCCCAATTTCCAGTGCCCCCCTAGCCCTCTGGCTGGCAGGGCCCAAGGAACTGAGAAGTCCTTGACTTAATATAAACATTACCCAGAAACGACTAAAAACATCAGTATCCTATCAACATTGTTCTCCCACCAAATCTAAAACCAGCACTGCACCAGCTACTAAGAAGAAAATTAACTCTATCCCAGCTGAAACCAGGACAACTATCTGTTCAGCTCCTGAAGACTGTTCAACATATTGTCATTGCATACAGTGTGAAATTGTATCTTCAACTACATCTTGTAACAGAATGTAAATGAATTTCTATGTATAGATACATATAGAAATAGCCTTATTTTAATGCAAATAAAAACTCAAGTAATAATAATGATACATAGTATGATCTTCACTTACACAACACTATTAATCTAAGATTAAGTGCTTTACATAGATGGATAAGCATCATTCTCCATTCCTAAATTCCAAGGCCTCTCACACTTTTGTTTGGCCAACTTTGATCAACTGGAGAGCTTCTTTGGACTAGTAGACACTTTTGCTGGAATTTTTACTGAAGAGCTTATCAGACCTGAAAATCAGATCTTGAACTGATCACACTGATTAGAGAACTCTCCTGATGACTAGAACAACACTTTAGAGTAGAAGCCTTGAAATGGCTTCCTGAGTGCCCTGGATCTAAGCAACTAGCAAGATATACCTTACTGGAAGGTTTTTCATACAGTTCCCTGAAAGTTTTGCCTGTGTGAAGACAGTAGGAGTTTCCACAGAATGACTGTGGTGAAATAGCTAATCTATTTCACTAAGGAAGCTTATGGAAATAGAGAATAACTATTGTCACAAGCTCACTGACATATATGGTCCTAATGGCTCCATTCAAGAATCAGAGTTTTTGGGAACTTGATTTTATGGTATGGGAAACTATCAAGATGCTTCAGTTCAAATTTACTTGTCCCATCAAAGTTGGTCCAGATGGCAAAAATATCAACTGGCTTTGCTTGAGGTAGTCTTGGGGAGAAAAAAATCCCTGATGCTTAGTTTGTGCTGGCTTACTGCTTAGTTCCATTTCCAGATGAGGTTGAGCAGCTCTTGCAGGCAGCGTCACTGTCAGACTCATAAAGACTTTCTGGCTGAACTCCATGTTGGTGTTAGTCATTCAAGAGTGGCACTGTAATGGAAATGATTCCCTCCTTTTCGGTTGTAACTGCTTTTTCAGGGATTTCTTTGTGCCTTAGGCTTATGTCTATGTTATTCCTAGGTTCTTCTGACTGACAAGTGTCATACTTGCTGTCTTCTCCATCATCTGTAAAGAGGTCTCGCTTCAAAGGAGCCTTTGACTCATGCTCTATGACATAAAGGCTGGTGGTATCATTGTCTGGCAGGGCCTGAAGCAGTGATCTTGAAATGGCTTTCTAATTAGTCTGCAAGACAAATCAAGAAGAAAGACTCTAATTTCAGTATCGTACTTTTGCAAAGTGCAATTGGCAATTTAATGAAATAAATGCCAGAAGAATAAAGCTGAGACAGGCAGCCTGGTCTGGCCTATATAATATGGCTAACATCCATTTTGTCTCATATTCAGTGGTTTTAGAAACATGAAAGAAAATATTTATTTCCCTAATTCAGAAGATCATCTTCTCTTCTCTTTTAGTATTTAATCAAAGTTTTTCTTGCTTTTACACGTGCTCAAGACAAAATGTAGTGGCAATAAAATGTAAGCTTCACGATGTTTTGTTCCAAGTCCCACAGTTTTCAAAAAGTTTAACCAATAAAAATGCAGTCAATAAAAAGGCAGCAGCTTGAATTGAACAGCAGCCAAAATAGCTTTTGATATCAGCCTCTGCAAGCAGTTTGTTATTCACCTTAATGCCATGTTGTGATCCAAGTATACCTTGTGTTACAAGTTTTTGCAAATTCTGGATGATTAAATGGAGAACAGTTTGCGACACAAAGTATCCTTCTTTTCCACTTAGATTGTTCTGCTGGCTTTTCTGACTTTTCCTGTCATATTTTTTTAAATTACAACCAGGTTGGTATGTTCTCTGATATAAGTATTAGCTCCCCCCCCCAGTTGTTCTAAGTTTGTTTAAACTGTTATGGTTCTTTTGCAAGAAATAAATAAGGATGTATTAAGTTTTATTTTCTTTTTTACTACAATTTCTGTTCTGACTTCAAAAATGAATATGCTGTTATTTGAAATCTCAGCAATACCACATAAAATACCTTTATTTTTCTAACTGACACTTGTAATGGGATGAGTAGACACATCTCCATGGTCAGCATTTGCCTTATTTTGAATAAAGACCTATCTGATCTGTACCTCCATTATCTTGTTTATTATGAGTGGCAGCCTAATATCTACACCTAACAAATCTAAAATAAGCCCTGTGTGAGCTTCTGTCCGAAAGAGGCACTAATGGGTGAAGAAGCAACATCTTTGAAGAATCTTGTCTAAACATGAAGAACAGGACATTGATTGGGTGACCATGTTAGTCACCATAGTTCATTTTCCTGATCTCTGTGTGCTGACTGAATTGAGAGTGTTCCCAGTTCCTCCTGCTGCTCTGTACAATGGGATGTATTATTGCCTTAGATTGCAGTAATGAATCTTCTATCTGGATTTAAAGTACAAATTCTCTTGCCACCTATCTGGGCTATATATATGTTTCTGTCAAGAGTTTCTACATTGCTCAACTAAACTGACAGGGTTCAGTCTTGAAACAACCTACAAACAGAATAAATATAAAGAATATTGTAAAATTTACTAGTTGCCTCAGTTTTACAGTGCTCATTTGGGGAATACCTTTTTCCACATTTCACGAACTGTTCATAACATCAGATTACTTCTAGGCAATATATCTGATAACTGCTTTATTGTACTGTCTACTCACATAGAGCTTTTTCTCCTTCCCCCAAAACCCTTATCTGATATCTGTTATTTCTATTTCTGCCACATTATCAATGTTATATTTCTTTGCCAGACTTAGCTAATACAAGTTTCATTTCCTTTTATAGCTGCTTTGCCTCTGCAGGAACAGTTAAATGCATTTTAAATAGCTATATTTTGCTTTTAAAGTATTTATGTCAGTGGCACTTTGGTTCATAAAATCTATTTGTCCTTTCTATAACATGCAGCCTCAATGTATTTCACCTGTACTTCTTCACAATGGCAAATTATTATTTGAACCTATTAGATTATTTTGGCTGGTAGTTCTTACTCCTTTCTTGCTGAACTTCTGTCCTGCAATTCCAGTCCCTCCTCCACCTAACCTTATTAGTACATTGAAACAGCTTCAAATCTTGCACTTTCTTTATTCAGCATTTAGGGAATTTCTCCCTTATAATAGATTCCTCATTTCCCTTTTGAGAAGTCTCACTTTGAACAAGTTTTGAATCTGCAGATCTCCTACTTTCTAAATGCATGGTGGAAAAGAACCAAGAACATCAAGTGTAGTAATTTTTACTGGAGCGGTCAGTGAGGGACATCTGAATCCCAGAATTGAGAACTGGAAGTTGCCTGGTGCTCATAAGCAGATCAAGTTCTTTAACTGAACGAAACAGTGAAATTGCAATCTTCTAATAGCATTGTTTTTGAAACTGTCTTTGTACAGCTGTACATTTGTACATCTGATCCTCCTTTGTTCAGCATTGTCTGGCTTTGGCAAAATGATTATCTGAGACTACCTCTGAGCTCATCACTTCATCTACATTTAGGTGGAAGAAAGGAAGAAAGCAGGCAAGGAAGTCCTGATCTGGAATATGAAAGTCCAGAATTGCTCTGTCAAAGGAAGCAATGCTAATGTTCAGCTAAACTTTTGATTACCAGCAGCCTGTCAGAGTCTTTTGAAATTTTCTTGCTGATGATTTCATTCTGGTGTCGTATATTTAGATAGTGTCTGGCTGTAGATACCTTTGAGTTTCTGCCTGATCTTTGATTGTGCTCTTGCCTATTCCTATGTGAATACATAACTTTGAAGTCTCCAGTTCCTTGCCTTCAGCTTAGGTTGACACTGGCATATACTTCCTGTCATCATCCTAATGCTTAAGAAAAAGGGGAATGAGAAAGTGGCACACTTGTATCTCTACCTATCAGGATCCACAGAGAAATGTTTATTTCACTTGGTCGCTTATTTAGGATAATTTTTCTCTGTCATGCTTTTGCCTTAGATAGAAGTCTGCTTTGTTAAAGGCTTGAGAAACTAGATCTACAAGTGCCAAATTAAGTTCAGGTCTGCCAGTAAAATCAAAGTGATTTAAAAAGGAAAGCAGTACAAATACCTGCTCCAAAAACATAATGGTTGGTGGTCTGAGACTTGGGAGATAAACTGAGGTGTCCTAGAGGAAGGACTTTTAGTCTAATTGGAGCAGAAGCATGTAAGGAGAGGAAGATGCAAGAAAGTCCACTATAAGGCAAAAGCAAATAACATGGTCTCCATCAGCCTCCTAACAGCTAATTTCCAGGCACTTCTTCAGTCCTGAAGTTCAGGTATCCTTACCAAAGCATATGGGAAAGCTGTGGGCAAGGTTTGAACATGCTACTGAACCTTGGTGCCTTTTGACTAGTAGATGCTTCCTCAGACAGTTACCAGCTGACAAGCCAGAACCCCTGGATTGCTCTAAAAGCAGGTAGAGACTGAGGGGTGAGGAGTGGATTTCAGAAAACACCATATACATTACTTCCTTTGTGATGCTTTTGTGGAAGTAACACATGTTGTGGCCTAATTTGTATTTTGAATAACTTGTACTTAATAATCCAGTTGTTGAAAACTGACTGGATATAAAAACTGAACTTCTCCCTTTAGACTCCATCTCCCCCCAATTCAGCTTTGCTTTGTTCTTTTAACAACCATACCTTTAAATATGCTTTATAATGTTCTCAAAAAGTCTGAGAACCTTTATTAAATTTAAAAGTGTGTACAGCCTCTGCCTAAACAACCACAGTCCCCCTCCTATATTTGTAATATTACCCTAGCTTTCCAACTGTTGATATTAGACATTTACTAGGATGGAGTGTGAGAAGTCTAATAACTAGCATTACTAATTAATCAGTAGAAAAGATCTCCATTGTATATTTTTTCCCAACATCAGAACAGTACTTGCCATATCCTGGATAGCACTGCTGTTTCTTGGATTTGGTACACTTGGCCAGTGTGATATTTTCAACCTATAAAGAAATAGTCTGAGTTTATTGTCAGCTTAAATGACTGACATTTCTTCTGCATTTAAATTAACTGCCAATTATGCATATATTTTATTGGCATTTTCATGACCATCAAAACAAGGGGTTCTACAATGACTATTAAGCATAATACCAATTAAAAACTGAAGACCAAGCTTGGCAGTCTACATTAAAATCCTGAGTTAGTGAAGTTTAGCATCTTTGTTTAAGAACAAAGGAACTGCAACGGGAGCTGATAATGTTTCCTCTGTGTTTATATCATTGCATATTACTAATTTGCTATGATTTCCACAAAACTTCTGTCTTCCTTGAGGACTCAGACACATACAAAGAAGTTTGTTTTTAGTAAGTATTTGCTTCTGGGTTTCTACTTAGAAGTTTACTTTCCCTCAAAGAGCAATTTTTTTCTGTTTTTAGCTTCTGTGCAATGAAGCCAGTAGCCTGGAAAAAGTTTTCCCTACAACTGACAGGACAAGACATGCAGCTCCTGCTCTTTCCTGATAGTTTTGAGTTTGGCTCTTTCTGGGAGCTATTACAGTATCTCATTGTTTCACCTGACATGAACCTAAGCCCACCTTTACTAAAAACTTATACCAGTTGCTTCTGTTGTGGAGGAAGTGGGTTGTAAGGCATAGTTGAGTTTGCCAGTTGAGCCATACAAATTGGCCATACAAATGAGCTGGCTGCTCATTGACAGACCTCTCATCAGAGCCCTTTCTTTCAAGCCCCTTCCTTCTACCTAGGGACTTCAGAAACAACAAATCCAGCAACAAGCTGCTATGCTCTCCAGCCTCCTTGAGCCACCCTCACCGTGGGCATCACCTTAGGCATTGTCCTCCCTGGCCCTTCTCAAGAGGGCAGGCCACGATGCCAGTATGTCCATTGCTTCCTGGGTTGCTGGTGCTGGCTGCTCTCCCCCCAAGCTAGCAGGAGCAGGCTGTGATTTCCCTGCAGAAGGGAAGCAGTGGAGTGGGATAATTTCAAAAGGAGTTTCTGCTGGGCTGACTATGATCCTATTGGCATCAGTCACCCCTGACTGCTTATTACCAGCTTCTGCAGGAGCAAGGAGAGACTCTTGGTATTTTTGAGCTGATCACCACCCTGTCAGCAGCTGCTGTCAGAGCAGCACCCTGTGACCTTTGGGCAATGACTCACCTCCATAACAAAAAAACCCTCAACACAGCTTTGAGAGTCTGTGGGAGGTTATGTAGTCCATCATCCAGCCTCAGTATCTACTTCAGCGTTATTTGGTCTTTGAGTCAAATCTAGGCTTTATTAGCTGTAAAGTACTTTGCCTCTGTTTAGGCTGTGGTTTGAGGTGAAGCCTGAGGCTGTAGAGTTACTAGATCTTTTTGCTGATCCTATGAAGATGGCTGTTTGGCTAGTGAGTCCTTTTTTTTTTTTACAAATTAAGCAGGCAATAAGATGAGGAGATCCTTGGGACCCTTCATCTCAGTTCCAGGTATTCAATGCTACTATGTATTTCATTGCTACTTTATAGTGCTATGCTGGGCTTGTGTGTGCTGGTTTTTTTTCTAGTTTTCCAAGAATTCTTTTCTAATGGGCCCAGACAATGAAGTGTGATCTTATCTTTAACAAAATAAAGTTATTTCTGGGGCAAAAATTCTGTGTAGGTCTCAAGTTCTTGTCAGAAAGGCTAGATCAGATACTAAAATAAAACCTGAAAAGGAAAGTGCACAGCAGACTTCATGTAGAGTAAGTACGGTCTGTTTCCCAACAGCAAAGGCAGGAGTTTAGCCTGATGTACAAGCTGAAGCAAGTTACATCGTGTGGTATGCCTTTCAAGTCACAGGTTGTACCATCTGTCTGTTCTGTCCTTTAACAGCTGCACTTTCAGTTTCTGGGGCTGGTGCTTTGTAAAAGGAGGGTAGTGTTCTAGGACATCAAAATAATAATATGAATGGTTGTATGAAGCTAGGTTTATGAGAAAATTAATATTAGAACTGATCACTATGCAAGCAATTTTTCTTTTAGTGGTAGTGTATGCCACTAATATTGTACCCCAGATTAATTTGAGGGGGGATATACTTTATTACTGCAGAGAATAATTTCTCCTAAAATAAGAGGACCTCATTCATATCTTGTAGGCATCCTTGTTATTCTCTCTTCTCCCTACTCATCCATCCATTACTCCTTCTCGTTATGTGCTTATGTGTGTAATTTATACAGTTAATATCCAAATGTGCTTGAAGGAAACTGTTTAGATGGCAACATAAACTTGTGTATGCTGCTAGAATTTATTTTTGTATTTCAGTAGAAAAGACATGATTATCAGTTGGGAATGAAAGAGCATAATAATCAAATGCACACTTTTTCCATATAACTATTTTCCACTGTGATAAATGGTTGTTGAGATGGGAAGTAGTTGGATAACTGCATCAAAAGCAAAAGATTATAGATTTTTGACAAAGTATTTTAATCAGCTTATAGTGGTTTGTAATTGCTCTCACTATGTAAATGAGTGGGGTGGTTTTGTGCTGTGTGCTTTTTGAGTTGAGTTGCTTTTAATGACAGAAAAGGTCCAGTGCTATGAAACTTGAGGTTAAGTAAAAAGGAAGTGCTGATAACAGCTTCAGTCAATATTCCTTTCTTACCTTTTAGGCACCAGAGAACAAGTGATGGGTGCAAAAAACAGAATGAACATCATGCTGAAGCAAAGGCCAGTCACAAAACCTTCAAACTCTTTTTCTGATGGGAAACAGAGAGATTGAATCAGACTCATGGTATCAAGTATAGAGAGCCTATATTGCCTCCATGAGAGAAATATTTCAAACCGAACTCAAATCAAACTTTATACATGGTTTGGGATTCCTGTAAGTGAAATCTAGTTCAAACAAGACTTGGGATTTTGGGGGTAGGGTCTGAGGCTTTCAGGTTTGTATTTTTAAGATATCTAGATATATGGTGCTGAGTTTTTAAATCCACCATCCAAAGACAAACGGTTTATAATAAAAGAAATATTCCTACTCCCCATGTTATTGTGTGAGTTCTTGCTTGTTTAATGATACTGTCCTAGCCCATTTATTTTTCTTTAAGCTTCAATTGAGTGAAGCTGTGGTCAAACCAAAAAAGGGTCTACTGCAGTGTTAGATTTAGTCTAATGTATTAAAAAAAAAGAGAGTCCATGTTTAGCCAACTGTATATGATACAATATATGAGACTTCATAAACATAACTGTATTGATCTTAGCCTATCTAGTCACCTTTGAAACAAGCAAACTCTTGCCAGTGAACTATAGGACCTGTTACATAAAATGTACTTAAATTATTAGAAAACAAAAGATAACTTTGATTAGTTGTCTTGCACAATAAGAGCAACTGAAAGAGAGACTTTTTAGAATAGTTAATGGCTCAGGGGCTAACTGGAAAACGGTTCTACAAGATTGCTTGAGATTTTGCCAAGAACAGACTACTGAGCTTAACTAATCACAGACAGAATTTTTAAACTGCTGAAATCTATGATAGGAATCTGCAATAAAGATATGTGAATATATAGCTAGCAGAAAAAAGTCAGAAAACAGTTCAGAGATGAGGAACCCTAGCTAAGCCTTCCCTGCATGTTGGGTAATGAAATATAGGCAGAGTTGTTCTGCGATATACAGTTTATCTGTAACAAAGGAATGATTTTGTGTGTTTGATATCATTAACTAAGGACTGAATAATAAATCTTGTGTATGAGCACTTTGTTACTCCTTAAAAAGCAGGAAAGGGTAGAGAATAATGCCATATATTGTGCATAAAGCAAAGATTCATGCTGGGTAACACAGATGCATAGAGCTTCCATGGTACCATATTTTGGAGTGTTGAAAGATTGTAAAAGAGTCACAGGTCCTTTGCCAGAATTAGTGAACCCTGAAATATGCACACAGTATATGGTCTTTTCCTTCAGTAAGATGGTGATTTGTGGTAGAAGAATTGAGGAGAAGAACAGCTGAAACAAGAGAGGTTGGGTGTAGGACAAGGCCTCAAGGACAAGAGTCCAAGTACTGATAGCCTGATGAATAGAGACTCGTTAGAACTTGTAGGGCACAAGCCCTGGGAGCAAAGGAACAAGCTAACTGCAGACCCCTGAGCCGTCACAGCTGAGGAGGCAACCAGACGGACAGAGAAACAAGTAGCCAGATAAGGGAACGGATGGCGCCAATATGTAATCAAGAAAGCCGCGTAGAAAGAAACTCCCTAACCTTGGAATAAAAATTATTGCTAGGTCAAGATAAACTAGTAAGTACCTATTGTTCTAACGGTGTGCCTTAAATATCAACCAATCAGTGTTTTTTACGCTTAAGATTTAACCAATCAGTGTGTAATATGTAGAAGGTAGAAACATATATAATTGTAGAGAAAATCACTAATAAATGGACAACTTGCTTGCATCAAGTGGCGTCCCGTCTCTTCATTCGCCGCAAATTGGTGACCCCGACGTGATCCGTTTAAGGATCTAACGTGAAGGGCTCTCGAATCGCCTATCTGAGCGACATGCAGCGAATCCCACAGAACTTTGAATGATCTGCTGAAAGGAAGCAGGAGCCGGCTGGCCATAGATCCCTCCGGAGTTGAGAGGTGAGCTGTGGGAAATCTGTAACGGGGAATCAGGCTTCGTCCCCAGAAAGAGACGTATATGGACTCATAAAGGGTCTTCTAGTCAGATCAGGGAGTCCGTGCCTCAGTCTCCTCAAATGGTGACCCCTATGGTGGTGTTCCGAAGCCTTGGAAGAATAAGGACGGAAAAAAGACAGCTCGTGGAAGAGGGCTGCGTTCCGGAGGAGACGGCTTGGCTGAACGATCGTCTTGCTGTCTGGACCAGGCGGACAACCTAAACCCCGAGGATAACACCTGTATTCATTGAGACAGGTGAGCAGCCAAGAAACCTTAGAGATTTTAAATATTTGAAGAAATTTTAAGAAGCTTTAGAAACCTGTACTCATTGAGACAGGCGAGCAGTCAAGAAACTTTAGAGACTTTGAAAGAAATTAAAGCGGTCAGCAGACAATTGTATGATGCTGCCGCAGAGGGGAACTCCGTGTCGGGAATGCATTTAGCACCTTGGTGGCAAATTCTGACTACTCTTTGCCAAGTGTGGACTAATTCTACTAACGGTGCTAAACCAGAGGAAGCTGTAAATTCCACCGACAGCGCGACTCTTCTCAACACACTGTCAGCGATGGCGATTCCGTCCACACCTCCTCTGCCCCCAAAGCTTCTGTCACTGACTGCAGCGACCCTCACAACACAGGACCAAGCACGGGAACAGGACAACTCGGACAATGATTTTATTGACACTGATAAACCTTTTGATCCAGGTCCTATAGATCTGGAAAAGGAGCTAGACCTTTCCCCCACCCCCTTGTCTCTCCTGATGCATTGATTGTATTTTGGGGGAGAGTGAAAGGGGGTCTGAGGGATTGGTGGCAGGAATGCAAGTGGGAAACACTTAAGTCATGGGTTTTGGGAGTCGCTAGGGCATGTTCAGTATTTTGTCAGACAGATCAACCTGCAGAGTGCCAGCCTGTGCAATACGAGGCTGTTACAGAGTTAAGCAAAGCAGTGCAGGAAGGGAGGATTCATAATATATTTGCTATGTCCCTTCTTGAAGTGATGGCAGAGCCTTATACACTCACACTGTGCGGCGAATGAAGAGACGGGACGCAGCTTGATGCAAGCAAGTGTCCATTTATTAGTGATTTTCTTACAATTATATATGTTTCTACCTTCTACATATTACACACTGATTGGTTAAATCTTAAGCGTAAAAAACACTGATTGGTTGATATTTAAGGCACACCGTTAGAACAATAGGTACTTACTAGTTTATCTTGACCTAGCAATAATTTCTATTCCAAGGTTAGGGAGTTTCTTTCTACGCGGCTTTCTTAATTACATATTGGCGCCATCCGTTCCCTTATCTGGCTACTTGTTTCTCTGTCCGTCTGGTTGCCTCCTCAACTGTGACGGCTCAGGGGTCTGCAGTTAGCTTGTTCCTTTGCTCCCAGGGCTTGTGCCCTACAAGTTCTAACAAGTCTCTATTCATCAGGCTATCAGTACTTGGACTCTTGTCCTTGAGGCCTTGTCCTACAACACTGCATGATTGGAAGTTATTGCTTTGTATGGTACTAACTGATACAGTATATGATGTGGTTATTTGATTTTTGTGAGCTATGTGTAGTGGCCTTGACTGAAAACCTTAATTGGGGAATTGCTGTTAAATATGAGCAGTCAGCTGGGGAAAATAATTGTGCTGATTCTGTGACTCAGGCAAGGTATCCCAGGGACAACTGTTTGCAAATGAATGAGATGGCTATTAAGGCAGTCCGGATGCGGGAGTCTTGCCACAGTCTTGCCGGGTCCTAGAGAGTCACTAACTTTAATACTAACTTTATTGATTGGCTTCAGAATATTTTGCAACAAGTCGAACATCAGGAAGCTCAAGGGTTGCTTTTAAAACAACTAGCTGTGATAATGTCAATGAAAATTGTAAACGGGCGACTTTCACAATCGCAACCCCAACATGTGTCAAGTGATTGTAACGCAGAACTCACAGCAGACTGTAATTCTCAGGCTGAGTTCTGGAATGCAGCATAATGGATTTTTGCTTCTCTAATCTCTTCTGTAAGAATAGTACACGCTCTTAACTTGCTTAGTAAATTAGGCTGCTAGCTTGCTAAACAAAGTAATACTACAAATACTATTTTTTTTTCTGGCTTATTAACAGATGTTGATTCTGTCCATCATATGTTGCTACAGAATCGAGTTGCTATTGATTTTTATTATTAGCACAGGGACACAAGTGTGAAGACTTTGATAGGATGTGTTACGTGAATCTGAGTGACCACTGTGAATTAATTTACAAAAGTATACAAGACTCAAAAGCCTTAAAACAAAGATCTGCAACAGAGCCAGGGGCGGGATGCCTTTGGTCTCTTCTCACGGCTGGGAAACTTCGGGCCATGACTCAAAAGTATTACAGGATTTATTATAATTATCTTTAACCACCTTATTGATGTTTGCCTTATGTCTCGCATGCTTTTTTCTTCTGTATTCAGTGTTTAGTTGATTGTAACTTAAAGCAGATCATGGTCACCCAGCTACACACACCCTTTGCCTCCTCGCAATTAACAAGCAAAAAAGGGGAGGATAGAGAATGTCTGAAGAGAGAGATAGGAGAGGAAGCTGGAGAATTATTTGACCTAACAAGAGATGAGAGAACAGCTGGGTATTGTGAAGGAGACTAGGAAAGATGAACATGGTTGTCTAGTGTTTAATAGGTGTCTGCATGCTTGTAGTGATATATAGCTATGTAACTACATGAATGATTTCTGCCCTGAGCCTGGTGGAGCATACAGCTGCGGTTTGTGTCTGGGCTCAGAGATGTAAATAGGGGCTTCTCTGTTATGGTAAAAGTGTTTCTCTTTGCATAAAAAAGAGAGGGAATGAAGGGAATGACCCCGAGGTATGTTCAGAGAAGGCATGCTATGTTTTGAACTTTTTGACTGAACCAGTTCTTGTTTGGTGTGCCCTTCCACCTATGTATAATGTTAATCCAAAAGAAGCTGATATTGTTTACACTTTGAATGTCGATAATTGTCTTTCTGTAGATGTTAATGTAGTAGGAGGCTATGATGGGAACGTGTCGCAGCGGTTCTTCTCTTATCCAGAGTAACAGCAGGGAAATCATTAAAGAGTTAAATCACCTTGTTTGGTAGGCAGTTAAGAATGTGAGTCAAAATTGCCACTGCTTTTTGTTGTTGGTTCAAGGACATGGCTGTGAGGATTTTGATGGTATGTGCTGCGTGGATTTTAGGCGCCCCATTGCAGCAACATGTTATCAAAATCTGAGAAAATTTCAGCCTTTTTTGGCATCAATTCACTCAATTGGCAGTATTGTTTGTTTGCTATTGCCTTGGTTGCTGTCATGTTTGCAAGGGCCCTGCAGAACATGGCAAACCTGGTACTAGCTGTTCAAAAACAAAAAGGGGAAATTGTAAAATTGTACGGAACAAAGACAGTGGGTTATTTTGACATTGATAATATGTCTTAGTTGGTTTTTTATTTGTTCTATTACTTGTGCCTTGTTTTTGCTCGATTTCAGGGGTTCTTTTTGTGCAACAGGAAGGGGGAGATGTAGGACAAGGCCTCAAGGACAAGAGTCCAAGTACTGATAGCCTGATGAATAGAGACTTGTTAGAACTTGTAGGGCACAAGCCCTGGGAGCAAAGGAACAAGCTAACTGCAGACCCCTGAGCCGTCACAGTTGAGGAGGCAACCAGACGGACAGAGAAACAAGTAGCCAGATAAGGGAACGGATGGCGCCAATATGTAATCAAGAAAGCCGCGTAGAAAGAAACTCCCTAACCTTGGAATAGAAATTATTGCTAGGTCAAGATAAACTAGTAAGTACCTATTGTTCTAACGGTGTGCCTTAAATATCAACCAATCAGTGTTTTTTACGCTTAAGATTTAACCAATCAGTGTGTAATATGTAGAAGGTAGAAACATATATAATTGTAAGAAAATCACTAATAAATGGACACTTGCTTGCATCAAGCTGCGTCCCGTCTCTTCATTCGCCGCAGTTGGGGAACGAGATTATTAGATGAACTCTGATGGTTGAGTCTGTATCACTGTAGCTAAATGGGCAAAAGGCAAAATTTCTGTACGCTAATTCACACCTGGAAGAAGCTGCACTGTGCATATCTTTTTGATGTGTACAAGATTTCTCCAAAATATTTATGTACATTTTGAATCCAAAGTTAAAAGCATGAGCTTCTAACATATCAAGGATGTTTAGGCGGCAAGTGCAGTAGGCTATGTATAACGCATGACAGGGAAACATACCTAACATCCTGAACAGTGAATACCCTTGTCTGTACACAGTTAAAATAAGGACTGGTTTTCACAGCAGTAATAGAATGAATGTCCATGTAAAGTCCTGTGTTTGTCATTACAGTAATGGGTAGTTATTTGCTTTGATTAATATCAGTGTTATTAGTGTTCAGTACAGAAAAAATGATTTGTATTCTGCTTCATCTACTTTTACGGATTTGGGTTCATCTTTCTTTTTTGATGGTGCAGTGAGTTTTCCCCTGGCCAGAATAATATAACCATCAATGCTGTAGAATGCCTTTAACGTGGCAGAAATTACTTTTCAAGTTTGCCTCTGAGAATTTAAGATTTTCATGGAAGTGGAAATGGCGCTGTACCCTATAGGCTTCTCTATCCCAAATTCTCCAGTAAAATTCTTCTTCCTGCCTGGAAAATATGGCAGTTGAGTGTTGTGTCACTGTTTTATTTACTGATGGATGGGGAGTTCAGTCCTGGACACTCCCCTTCTGGTCTCCTCTTGTACTCTCTGATAGGTATGTGGGGTGGATTATAGCCCCCTGAAGACAGTGCCAAACCTCCTGCTAATGTTGCATACGTGAAGCTTTTGTTACTCTTTATGATCCTGTAAAGGCATATGCCAACATGAATTATAGAACTCGTTATTCTCCTTTGCTGGGTCTTAGGTGCTATTTGTCTTCCATAACATATCTTTAATTTTATTTGAAAGTCAGCATGTGTGAAGTTATTGCATTGTTATTTATGGCAAGAAGACTTTCCACTGCAGACCAGAAGGAAAATATTTATCAAAAGAGATATGGGGATTTTTTTTGTAAACTTAAGTGGTTTGAGCTTGTAACTATTAATTTATTTTGATGTGTAGAAGTTTAGTCCCTTGCAGTTAAAGATAAAAAGCTATCAATTTAAGAAAGTGTTTCTAAAAATGAAATTAATAAGTGTCTCTGAAAATGGGTAAGAAATACAAACTGCATTCCCTGCTAATTTAGTTCAAAAAAGAAATATATAATGTCTTAAGTCCTACAGTAATTCTCACTCAGTCAAGCTTGACTGAATTGCAATGAAATATAAAAATATTGTGACTGAAATCTTAATACCTCAGAAGTACTGAGAGTACATCTTCCTTTCAGTGTTACTAGAGAATTCTGTAGTAGTCTTAGAAATTTAAGCTTTAAGGAAAATTTTTCTTATAATCTCAAATTAAATATTGATATAGAGGAGGAGAATCGGAATGTAAAACTTGAGGACTGAGATAAGAAAAAATTAATAATTGAAATAAAATAAAAACAATAATTATAACAATTATAATGAAAATGGGGGAGAAAGGGAGAGAAATGAAATCCAAATGGAAGGGAGAAAAGAAAACAAGTGATGCACAATACAATTGCTCGTCACCTGCTGACTAATGCCCAGCCAGTCCCCAAGCAGCAATCTGCAGGCCCCAGCCAACTCTCCCCAGTTTATATACTGAGCGTGACGTTCTATGGCAGGGGTCCTCAAACTTTTTAACCAGGGGGCCGGCGCACGGATGAAGTGGCAGGCAGTCATCTGCGGCTGCTTGGTTCCCCCCCCCCAACCCCCGGCAAGGGGGGGGGGGGGGGGGGGGGGGGGCGCAGGGGGAGGTCTGTAAATACCAGGGGCCAGATTGAGGACCCTGTGGGGGCCATATCCAGCCCGCGGGCTGTAGTTTGAGGACCCCTGTCATACAGCAACAGCAGCTTAGCTACATCTGTTGCCCAACTGTGACCAGAAGAATCCTACTGAAAACTCTAATTTCTTTTGGTGATTCTAAAAATTAGATGTTGTCTCAGGGCTAGACAAAGATACAAGTTGCACTTATCTGAATCTTAAGTTTGCTTTGAAAAACAGGATGAAAATCCTTCCCTCCCCAACAAAAAATAACCAGTAAATGGTGCCTCCATCAGTAGATGTGGTTGTTGCTGTTACTTGGTGTAAAATTTCCAGTAGCCATAGTTACTATTTTCATGTGCATATCCTCTTTACCAGTGACCCAGTTAACCACAAAACATTTTTGACTGTATTCTGGAGTCCAGGTAACAACCACATTAGTTCCCTGATGTTTTATGTGAATTTGACTAGGCAAGTCTATGAACAAATATACCATTAGAGATCAATAAGCAGGAAAGCAGTCTTTTCATCTCTTTCTCACTTTCTCTCTTTTGCTCTTTTTCTAAGATTATTCATTAAGTAGTTATCATTGCAGGTGACCAGTATATAGTAAGGTTTACACTAGTATGTCAATAAAGGGAATTTAGCATCTAGTATTTTTCAATGGTCTCTGGGAGCTCCAGTGTTAATTGCTGTTCATGACCTTACATTTCTTACAATTGGAAAAGGGGAAATGGCTGTTCCAAGCTTCAGGAAGAGGAGGAAGCCTGACACTGCTAAATAACCTCTTGTGAACTGCTATTAACATGGAGCAACTGTGAAATGGTGCTTACCTGGCAGAGGAGGAGCTAATTATGGATTATAGTTATATAATTTAGTATTTTTATATACTTTTAATTTTCTGCAAGAATTCTAAACATTTCGACAATTTTTTAAAGACAGATTATCAAACTAGGAAGGAAAGACATTCTAACTGAAACTGAGGGGGAAGAACAACCTGTCATTTTGGGATAAGAAATGGATCTTGTGGCAGACAGACAAAATTCTTCATTTTATCTCCTATCTGAAAACCAATATAATTAAGTGGAATTAAAGAAAATGGCTGTTCTAGCCAAGAAAGAATTGTGCATGCTGAGAAGGAATTTATTTTGGGAACGCACTTAATGCAAGTATCTTCCCAGTAATTCATCATAGATATGGAGAACTTGCATAGAAGTAAAACCAAAACTAAAACAGGTGTCTGGAGAGAGCCATGAAGCATGGTCTGAGAGGTTCGGTAAACAAGCAACTGTCAGTCAAAAGATGGCTTGAGGTGATAGTACATATTTCATCAGGAGAGTGCTGAAGCAGTTAAAGAAGCTTTCTTATATAGCTAACTTATTAAAAATTGTTAGGTAGTTTTATTGTTTAAATGAAAAACCTGTGTATTTAGGCATCATAAAAGCTTACATCTTCATTGGAATATGTGTACATCCTATCTATTCCTCTTCCCATGTGCCAGTAGGGGTAATACTAAAATAAAGGACAGTAGCGGGTCTCTTAATAGTTACTAAGCTCAAAAACCTTAGATTTGCACATAACTCTGAGAACTTTGTTTAAACTTCTGGCATCTACTTAGCTTTGAGTACATTCCATAAGCCTTTTTGATAGGTAAATCTAGTGCACAGTTATTTCTCTAGCTTGAGAAAACAAGTGCTACAAGGAATGTTAAATTGCTCAGTCTGTTAATTCTGTTAATTTCTATCAAAATCCTTAAGAAACAATACTGACACTCACTATGCAAAAATATAAGCCTAATGAATATTCAAGACAATGCTTATCCCTATCCCAAAGACTGTCAAAAGGTAGCATAGAAATTGCTCATAAAACTCGAATGAATGATAAGGTAAGTACCTGTTGCAGAGAAATCTGGGACAATATGGTTTGCGGAGATTGTCCTGCTTTATTATAGACAGAAATATTAACTCTATAATAAGCCATGGAGAGATTTAGAAGAACTCTTCTGTCCTTCAGAATGATGTGATTTGGTGAATCCCTGCAACTGTTGGGTATTCTTTCAACACTAACATAATATCCAGGGATGTTCTTGTGTTGCGACGGAGGGAAGACGCAGTCGCTCAATATGAGTGATCAGCAGACTTCCTTTATTGTCTCTTACAGTCACCTTTTATGCCTTCTTATAATTAGCTCATACATATTACAAAAGTTAAGCTCATTATTGGTTAGTTGCCTAAATACCAAGCCCATCCCTAGTTTCTCTTCGGTAGTTTTCTGTTCCCACCTGCAACATTCTTTTCCCACCAAAATCTTCCTGTTATTGTGTAACAAAAACAGCCAAAGACAGTGTATTTTGCTTTACTTCAGATAAGCTGAGAGCGATGTGCATTTTTGTCCAGCCAGCTGGACTATGTCTATGTGACCTTTTTCAGCTAGCCAGTTATCCACATTCTTGCTTTGTGTTACCTAGTAAGAGGAAAAAGATTATTATTCTACAAATGTTATAACATCCTGTGCAGAAAATAAAGAGAAATTATATAAACAGTATGTCGCCTTTAATGATGAAGATAAGATACTTTTAACTAGATTATTAGGAATCAATGAACCAAAGCATGTCCTTAAAATTAAGAGCATGTTTAGATTGAGAGGATTTAAGCACAGGATTGTTTTGCTTAATTGGGATCTTAGTTATGTGTAGCCAATTAGTAATAATGGCAGTGAAGCAGCTGTAATGTTCTCTGCATTTCACTGGAACATACCCCTCATAATTAACGAACTGGAAAGTTAATGAGAGGTGTTTAATTGCAATATATGCCTCTGGGAATCTTCACCTACTAGGCTCTGTTAGGCATCTGATCTCTGTGGATAAATGCTAGTAATTATACTACAACTTTGGAAGATGTTATATATCAATCCAAATTTTTAAGTGGTTCTGGTTCACTCATTATTTTACTGTACTAATCTTCATGAGAGATTAGGAAATGAGTGCACAGAAATGGAAATTGCTGCAGTCTAGATAGAAACTGAACTCAATATATGAAGGTCTGGGAATTATGCAAAGGTTACTTCTGATATCAAGCTTGTCTGTTATTTCTTGGCATAAAATTAATAGTGTGAAAACTCCACAGAGCTAGGAGACTGGGTTAGCTTAATGAATAATTGGATACTTTTGGAGTAATGTAGGATGACATTCAGTAATTTAAAAGGCCAAGACATACATGTTGAGAGGAATTTCTGCTAAAGCTGGAAGCACTTAAAATGGAAACAGAAATCTTTCACAGGATAGGGAGGGAAGAATTGGTGCCATTATCTGAAGCTCTGGTAAAGCTGCTGGGGGAATAGTGTTATGGTTCTCTCACCAGGCTTTGAAACTGGAAAAGGTTTCTGTGTAGGAGAAATGATTCCTAGGATATATGAAATATGAGGTCTATCACACAAGAAGAAACTAGTAGAATTTAGCTTTCTTAGCTTAGCAAAATGAGACTGGAAAAGGCTAGCACTGCCCTATCTTGAATAATCCTGTAGAAGGCTCCATGTTATTTGCAGCCATGAAAGCAATACACACTGCCTGGTTGTATGTTTAGAGCTGAAGACAGCTATCTTGTGCCTGTTCAGTAACCTCTACACAGTTTGGATCACTTAATGTTGAAAAAAGCAGAGGAGCTATGGCTAGCCTCTAACATCTTAGAACTATTTTTTTGTTTCAGATTGGCTTAAACAAATATGGCAGCAGAACTCAAGATTATTTTTTTCCCCTCCCTCCCCCTTTAACATATTAATTATTGAGTGCAGTCCTTCCCTCTGCCCCTTTGATATTTGATGAAGCCATATGGACTTGAACATTTTTCAGTATAAGACTAGTACAAGTGTTAACCTGAATGAAGGTCCTAGCCTGATCTTATATTTAATATTATGTAATTTTTAACTAAAGCATTTTGATGGAGAATAATTTCTTCTCTTAGCTTAACATTTAAATTGGCATATACAATCAATTGCTTTATTACAAAATGAATCATTTACTGTGCAGCTTTTCTTTCTTCTTGGGAGATAAGGGAAAAGGGGGATATTTCATCCTTATCAGGATATGAGGTATTTATTTCCTCTGCTGTCTTTTCTTTCCCTTAACAAAAACTCAAGGGGCAACTACAAAACTTTCTACATCATCTGATATTTCAAAACTCTGCCAGACTCTGTGTTTACTGCTGGGGATGTTCCCTATAGTGAACTTCTTGGACTTTGTAGACGTTCTTTCTCTCAGAATCTAGATAGAATTATTTTTCACACAAACAACTCTAGTAACACCTTGCTCATTGAAATTGCTTGTGGGCTCCTTCAATATAAATTCAAGATTGTCAATTGTCCATTTCATACCACGAGAACTGCAGCTGGTAAAACTGCCTGATGTACTGTAGTCAGTCGGCTGATAATGACACTTGCTGCAGAAGAGGGGATGCAGAAGAGGGGAACCAAGCAACTACAGTTCCTGGTTTGAATGTTCTGTATAAAAATATGGCTTCAGGCGTATGGGAAGGGCCTAATCCGGTGTTATTTATCGGTAGAGGTTATTTTTGTATCTCCACAGATAAAGGACCTATATGGGTCCCTAGCAAGTTTGTGCGACCTGTATGTCAAGATCAGAAGTCGGAAGAGAAGACTCAGAGCGAGCAGACGGAATAAACTGTCTATGTTGTAAGGGATGTAACCCGTGGGTATTGTGCCGATGTATGCTATGTGGGGTAAAACGGTTCTGTAAGCCAAAGCTTAAATGTAAATGGTGTGAAGGGTGTATGTGTTTGATTAGTAACTGGGCATATGAAACAAGAGAAAGCATACGACTAGTGTAATACCATGCTGATTGGAGACAGTATACATCATCAGAATCTGTGAAAGCACCACAGATTGTGTGGGGTGGAATGAAAAAGAAAAAAAAAAAAAAAGGTGGAAATTGTAGGAGTAAACATGTTTAAGTGGTGGTCTTGGTTTACGGTCTTGATGAATATGTTACCCATTGGCCAAAGTATTTTTGACATCTTGCCTAGAACAAACATATGGGTGACATGGGCAAATATCACAGGGGTAACAGACTTTTGTTTAAGTTTGCAGCAAGCAGACAACCCCTTTAGAACTTGTTTAATTGGTATTCCCCTGCAAGAGAATGAAACAAATTTTGATGTTTTTTTGAAATGTTAAAACAGTGGATCTGACTTCCAATCAGAATGGTACATGTATGAGTCCGAATGGGCAATTTGTTTGGCCTTCTATGTGTAATGCAGCGTGGCAGAAAACGGTTATTGAGAATTTGAATCGACCATATCATTTGCCATTGCAGGAGTTAGACCTATTAGGTAGCATTACGCCCGTTAAAAACGTTAACGTGACTGCAACGGGAATGCCAGAATGCGAGGACACGGTACCACCACTTCAACCTGTAAATGGCACTGGAGTAATTTGGTTTGGTGAACCGTGGCGATTTTGGCTAGCACGACAAGGTGAATGGGAGTTTGATACTAAGTTTCAAAATTTAATTGGTTTACCTAATTGGGGTGAACTGAAAGCTGGAGGCTTACATGTAAATGTATCAGGGGGCTATCAGGTGCCACCGGGAGTCTTTTTGATATGTGGAGATAGAGCATGGCCAGGGATTCCTTTGAATCCTGTCGGTGGACCATGTTATTTAGGGTGTTTAACTTTGTTTGCTCCTCGTATGAAAGACTTACTGAAAATGACTCCACAATTTCATAGATCACGGAGGGCACTGCGCACCTTTGCTGAAACATGTAATGACCGAGTCGATCTACAGTCTGTAACAACAAATGTCTTAGCCTCCATATTTATGCCGGGGGCAATGGCTGCATTAAACGCTAAGAATATACGAAGGTTAGCGTGTTGGGGAGAGAAGCAATTTAATCTTACGTCACAGATTTTAAGTTCGTTATCGCTTGACGTAGATAGTGTTAGGCATGCTACGTTACAAAATAGAGCTGCAGTAGATTTTTTGTTATTAGCACATGGACACGGTTGTGAGGATTTTGAAGGGATGTGTTGTGTGAACCTTTCCGATCATTCCATATCTATCCACAAGAAGTTGTCACAACTGCAGGGAAACATGAAGGGAAATAATCTTCTTGATGATAATCCTTTTGATGAATGGTTGAGAGGACTGGGGATAACAGGTTGGTTAAAGACGTTATTGATGGAAGGAATACGCTTTGTTATAATCATTATTGTAATGCTTTTAGTTTTTTAGCTGGTTTTTTTCTTGTTTAAAGAGAGTAGTTTTTAACATAACCAATCAGGCCTGGCTTGTGCAAAAGAAAAAGGGGGAATTGTAGAAGAATGGCTGCAAAAGCGTGGCCTTAGAATCTCTGAAGATCTGCACAATCCAGGCCTGGTATTAGAATAGGCCTGTAATCAGAATTGTGCTGAAGTTGCTGTGCTGAAGTTAACAAGAAAGGTAGCCTTGAGCTATTCTTGAATCCTGAGACCAAGTAATTATGTTGTGCCAACAGGCCGTGGCTGTAACAAGCTACAGCTGCTGGGAAAGCAGGTGCAGGGCCAAGAAAGATAGGGAGCGGTATGGGAATATAGGGAGTAACAAACTACAAGGCTGAAGCACAGCAACACAATTAGCTACATGGATAGAATGCTTATTTTAGTCATGATAATTAGGGGTGTGAGAACCGCGTGCGTTTAGAGACTACTAACCAATTATATTTCTGCTTTACGAATATGCATGTGTATCGGTTCTATATAAGTAGTGTTAGAAACTAATAAAGTTGAGCAAGATGCATAACTCATATTGAGCGTCTTCTTGACTTTGGCGAACCCTTCTTCCAACAGAAAAGGAACAAAAATCCTCAGCCTCTGGAAGTGACTCGTGTCAAGCTTCAAAAAAAGGTATCCCTACAAGAAGGATATTACATGCCACCCAGGCAAGTAGACTGCAATAGAGAAAGGTATCCTGGTACCTGAGGGAATTAGCCGTAGAAGAGATGATTTATTATGACCAGGATGATCCATTGTCACCCACAGATACCGATGAAGTTCTATGCACATGACCCATGTGGCAGAAATTTGTACAGAGTATGCACCATCATCATATGCCAACTCATTGGCAATAACAGGTTGGAAAGACAACGCACCACAAATGGTGGATGAAGTTGTTCCTCATCTCCGGGATTATGAAGATAGCTTCTCTACCACAATTACTGCAGCTGTGGAGAAACTGGTCCAGCGACTCAACAAGGATATATCCTGCTCCCCACCTATACGGACCCGTATCTCAGCTATCAACTGTAGGCGCCCTTCTGTTTGGGAGGGAGAATATAGGAGATACACACCACAGGATAGACTATGGTTTTACCTGCAGGACCATGGAGAGGACACGAGGTGGGATGGAAAACCTACTTCAGTTCTGGAGGCAGAGGTGCATGAATTACAAGGAAAACCAATCACAAATAAGGAGTCTTCCAGGAAGGTTGCTGCTCCAGTCTCCAGAGGACAGTTTCTCAGACAGAGCGATAGGGCTGACTTTACTCTTGATCCTGTGAAAAGGAATTCTAACCCATTCTGGCAAGACACAAGCAAGCAGAACCACTCCACGCTACATCCACTTCACACCACTTGCTGTCCTAGTGGAGAATCCTACAACCAGGATTAGGGGAGCTCTGCCTCCATCCAGGTGGAGGCCAGGGATAACTGGGTTTACTGGATTGTGTGGATTTGATGGCCTGGCACATCAGACTCGCAGGAATATAAAGCTTTAGTAGATACTGGTGCACATTTTACCTAATGTGATCAAGCTATGAAGAGGCAGAACCTATTAGTATTTCTGGAGTGAGGGGGATCACAACAGCTAACTGGCCCAGAGGATCAGTGTATCCTTGGAATAGACTATCTTAGGAGAGGGTATTTCAAGGATCCAAAAGGATATCGGTGGGCTTTTGGTATAGCTGCCTTGGAAACAGAGGAAATTAAGCAGCTGTCAACTTTGCCTGGTCTCTCAGAGGACCTGTCTGTGGTGGAGTTACTGAACGTCGAAGAACAGCAGGTGCCTCTTGCTACTACCACAGTGCGCTGGCGGCAATACTACACCAACTGAGACTTCCTGATTCCCATCCATACGCTGATTCACCAACTAGAGATCCAAGCAGTGATCAGCAGAACCCGTTCACACTTTAATAGCCACATATGGCCAGTGCAAAAGTCTAATGGAGAATGGAGACTAGAAGTGGACTATCGTGGCCTGAATGAAGTCACGCCGCCATTGAGTGCTGCTGTACCAGACATGCTAGAACTTCAATATGAACTGGAATCAAAGGCGGACAAGTGGTACGCCACTACTGATATTGCAAATGCGTTTTTCTTGATCCCTTTGGCTGTGGAGTGCAGGCCACAGTTTGCCTTTGCTTGGAGGGGCATCCAATACACCTGGAATCGACTGCCCCAGGGGTGGAAACACAGCCCTACCATCTACCATGGACTGATCCAGGCTGCAGTGGAACAGGGTAAAGCTCCAGAACACCTGCAATATGACATCATTGTATGGGGCAATACAGCAGGAGCAGTTTCCGAGAAAGGGGAGAAAATAATCCAAATCCTTCTGAAAAATTGTTTTGCCATAAAACAAAGTAAAGTCAAGGGACCTGCACGGGAGATGCAGTTCTTGGAAATAAAATGGCAAGATAGACATCATGAGATACCAAAGGATGTGATCAACAAAATGACAGCTATGTTTCCGCCAACTAATAGGAAAGAAACTCAGGCTTTCTTAGGTGTTGTGGGTTTTTGGAGATTGCACATTCCAAACTACTGTATGTTTGTAAGCCCTCTTTATCACGTGACCCAAAAGAAGGATGATTTTAAGTGGGGTCCTGAGCAACGACAAGCCTTTGAACAAATTAAATGGGAGATAGTTCTAGCAGTAGCCCTTGGGCCCATTCGGACTGGGCAAGATGTAAAGAATGTGCTCTACACTGCAGCTGGGGAGAATGTCCCTACCTGGAGCCTCTTCCTGAAAGCACCAGGGGGAAACTCGAGGACGACCTTTGGGCTTTTGGAGTCAGGGATGTAGAGGTTCTGAGGACCACTATACTCCAACTGAAAAAGAGATATTGGCAGCTTACGAAGGTGTTTGAGCTACTTCAGAAGTGATTGGCACTGAAGCACAGCTCCTCTTGGCGCCCTGGTTACCAATGCTGGACTGGATATTTAAAGGGAGGGTTTCTTCTACACATCATGCAACTGATGCTACATGGAGCAACTGGGTCATGCTTATTACACAAAGAGCTCAAACAGGAAATCCCAATCATCCAGGAATCTTGGAAGTGATCATGGACTGGCCAGACGGCAAAGATTTTGGCATGTCACCAGAGGAACAGGTGACACATGCTGAAGAAGCCCCATTGTATAATAAATTGCTTCTCATGTTCTGGCAATGTACCTTGTTTACTGATGGCTCCTGCCATATTGTAGGAAAGCATCGGAGGTGGCTGTATGGAGTCCCCTACAACAAGTTGCAGAAACTGCTGAAGGAGAAGGTGAATTGAATCAGTTTGCAGAGGTGAAACTATGCAGCTGGCTTTAGACATTACTGAATGAGAAAGGTGGCCAATACTTTACCTCTATATTGACTCATGGATGGTGGCAAATGCCCTGTGGGGGTGGTTGTGGCAATGGAAGCAGAGCAACTGGCAGCACAGAGGTAAAACCATCTGGGCTGCTGCATTACAGCAGGATATCGCTGCTTGGGTGGAGAACCTGGTTGTAAAAGTACATCATGTAGATGCTCACGTACCCAAGAGTCAAGCCACTGAAGAACATCTACAAGAACCAGCATGTAGATCAAGCAGCCAAGATTGAAGTGGCACAGGTGGATTTGGACTGGCAACATAAGGGTGAATTATTTATAGCTTGGTGGGCTCATGACACTTTAAGCCATCAAGGAAGAGATGCAACATATAGATGGGCCTGAGATAGAGGGGTAGACTTGACCATGGATGCTATTGCACAGGTAATCCACGAATGTGAAACATGCGCTGCAATTAAGCAAGCAAAGCGGTTAAAGCCTCATTGGTATGGAGGACAATGGGTAAAATATAAATATGGGGAGGCTTGGCAGACTGACTATATCACACTCCCACAGACCCACCAAGGCAAGCGCCATGTGCTTATAATGGTGGAAGCAACCACCAGATGGCTGGAGACGTATCCTGTGCCCCATGCCACTGCCCAGAACACTATCCTGGGCCTTGAAAGACAAATCTTGTCTTGACATGGCACCCCAGAAAGAACCAAGTCAGATAATCATACTAATTTCTGAAACAATCCCATAGACACTTGGGCCAAAGAGCATGGCATTGACTGAGTATATCACATTTCCTATCATGCACCAGCCTCTGGGACTATTTAACTGTTAAAGACTACGTTGAAAGCAATGGGTGGTGGAACTTTGAAACATTGGCATACTCATTTAGCAAAGGCCACCTGGTTAGTCAACACGGGAGGATCTGCCAGACAATCTGGTCCTGCCCAATCAAAGCTTTTAGGTACTGTAGAGGGGGATAAAGTTCCTCTAGTGCACCTTAAAAATATGCTTGGGAAAACAGTCTGCGTCATTCCTGCCTCAGGCAAAGCCAAACCTATTTATGGGATTGCTTTTGCTCAAGGACCCGAGAGCACTTCGTCGGTAATGCAGGAGGATGGGGAAGTTTGATGTGTGCCCCAAAGGGATTTGATTTTGGGTGAGAATAACCAATGAATTTAATTGTATGATGTTAATTGTTACATAATATTGTATATTGTCACTTCTATATGCCTATTAGTACACTGGGTGTTTTGTGGCACCCATCTCTACCACTTTGGATTTGAAGATCTGACCCTGACTCCATTTCAACTGCTACACCAGCGGAGACTGACTTTGGTGAAACCAGATCAGCGCAGCCATAATACAATCAGAGCTGGCTTCAAGATACAATTACAAGGGGTGGATACTGTCATGGTTTCAGCTGGAATAGTTACTTTTCTTCTTAGTAGCTGGTGCAGTGCTGTGTTTTGGCTTTACTGTGAGAACAATACTGATAACAAACTGATGGTTTTACTTGTTGCTAGGTAATGTTTATTCTAAGTCAAGGACTTTTCAGTTTCTCAGGCCCTGCCAATGAGAGGGCTGGAGGGGCACAGGAAGTTGAGAGCGAACAAAGCCAGGTCAGCTGAACCAAATTAGCCAAAGGGATATTTCATACCATATGACATCATGCTGAGTATATATAAGCTGGGGGAAGAAGGAGGAAGGGGCAATATTCAGAGTGATGGTGCTTGTCTTCCCGAGTAACTGTTATGCATGATGGAGCCCTGCTTTTCTGGAGATGGCTGAACACCTGCCTGCTGATGGAAAGTAGTGAATGAATTCCCTGGTTTGCTTTGCTTGTGTACATGGCTTTTGCTTTACCTATTAAACTGTCTTTATCTCAGCCCGTGAGTTTTTTCACTTTTACTCTTCCGATTCTCTCCCCTATCCCACCTTGGGGAGGAGTGAGCAAGTAGTTGTGTCTCCGGCTGAGGTTAAACCATGACAATGGCTTCTGTGACAGATGCACTCAACTCCTTGACCAAACTAGTGGTAGTTTGGTTCAGGCTCCAAAGGAGGTGAAGACCTAAGCTGTAACTGGGCCAAGAACTTCTCTAGTTCCAATCTGTTCTCTGGAAACCCCCAAAGGAATGGAGTGATGTGGTGAGCATCAATGCATATGAAATTGGAACACCAATCATGTGATTAATACAAAGCAGGTGGCTTTTCCAAGACTCTTATATCAAGGAACAAAGTTGTGGGTACCAGGTGTATTATTGTATTGGATTTACATGGTAAGGTTTTGGTAGTGGGGCTACAGGGGTGGCTTCTGTGAGAAGCTGCTAGGATCTTCCTCTATCCGACAGCCAATGCCAGCTGGCTCCAAGATGGACCCACTGCTGGACAAAGCTGAGCCTATCAGCGATGGTGGTAGTGCCTCTCTGATAAAATATTTAAGAAGGGGGAAAAACTGCAGCAGAAACAGCAGTTGGGAGAGAGGAGTGAGAATATGTGAGAGCAACAACTCTGCAGACACCAAGGTCGGTGGAGGAGGAGGTGCTCCAGGCACCAGAGCAGAGATTCCCCTGCAGCCTATGGTGAAGACTATGGTGAGGCAGGCTGTCCCCCTGAAGGCCTATGGAGGACCCCATGGAGAGCCTGCTCTGGAGCAGGCTCTTGGCAGAACCTGTGATCCTGTGGAGAGAGGAGCCCACACTGGAGCAGATTTGCCGACAGGAACCACAGCCCTTAGGTGGTTGCTTTGCTCCTCTGCAATGTGCAAAGGATATACCTAGCAAAATTCACAGGGTAGTGATATTTCCTTAGCTTTAGGAGATGCTCCTAACCACAGCTTTTTTTTTTTTAATGCTGAGTGGTTTGTTATGTGGCAAAATGATCAGCAATGAGTATCAGAATTTAGCAACAGCATATGGTATGATACCCTGTGTACCCCATGACATGGCCTCATGGCAATGATCATGTCTTCTGATCTCTGTTCTCTCTTTCTAAGCATACCCTTAATCTCGTGGGAGATCCCAAATATGTAGATATAAAATGAGGAAAATCCCTTTTGTAATGCAGGTACTGAGACAGCAACCAGCTTTTTTTTTAAAAAAAAAAACCAAAACACCAATGGGCAAATGATGCTTTAATCTGCCTATCTACATTTTACCTGGCTGCTTTGTTTTAGCTTTCTCAAAAAAAGGAGCAACTGCAGATACCCATATTTTAAGGTATCTATTTAAGACTAACCCTACAAGTTCACTCCATCTATTAAACCATTACTTGATAATTCAGAGTTGCAACAAAATACTTAATCTTTTTTTTCTTATGTGTGTCCTGGTTTCAGCTGGGATAGAGTTAATTTTCTTCTTAGTAGTTGGTTCAGTGATGTGTTTTGGCTATGATGTGAGAGCAACGTTGATAACACACTGATGTTTTTAGTTGTTACTGGGTAATGTTTATACTCAAGGACTTTTCAGTTCCTTGGTCCCTGCCAGCCAGAGGGCTGGAGGGGCACAGCAAATTGGGAGGGGACACAGCCAGGACAGGTGACCCAAGCTACCCAAAGAGGTATTCCATACCATATGAAGTCATGCTGAGTATATAAACTGGAGGAAGAAGGAAGGGGGGGACATTTGGAGTTATGGCATTTGTCTTCCCAAGTAACCGTTACACGTGATGGAGCCCTGCTTTCCTGGACATGGCTGAACACCTGCCTGCCCATGGGAAGTAGTGAATGAATTCCTTGCTTTGCTTGGTAAAGCAAAAGCTGTGCACACCTTTTCCCCTGCCTTTCCATTTTGCTATTATTATTATTGTTAGTATTACTGTTATTATCGTTCTTACCTCTTTATTCTGTTTAAATTATTAAATTGTTCTTATCTCAACCCTTGAGTTGTACATTCCAATTCTTCTCCCCATCCCTCTGGGTGAGGGGGAGTGAGTAAATGGCTGTGTGGTACTCGGTTGCTGGCTGGGGTTAAACCACAACACCTCCCTTCTTCCTGGGCTCAACATTACTCCTGATTTTCACCACCTCCTCCCCCATAAGTGGCTCAGGGGGATGGGATATGGGGGTTGCAGTCAGTTCATCACACAATGTCTCTGCTGCTCCTTCCTCCTCACACTCTTCCCCTGCTCCAGTGTAGGTCCTTTCCATGGGGTGCAATGCTTCAGGAACAGACTGCTCCAGCATGGATCCCCCACAGGGTCACAGGTCCTGCCAGAAAACCTGCTCCAGCATGGGCTCCTCTCTCCACATGGTCACAGGTCCTCTCAGGAGCCTGCTCCAGCATGGGCTTTCCATGGCTTCACAGCCTCCTTCAGGGCACATCCACCTGCTCCAGCAAGGCATCCTCCATGGGCTGAAGGTAGATATTTGCTCCACCGTGGACCTCCATGGGCTGCAGGTGGACAGCCTGCTTCACTATGGTCTTCATCATAGGATGCATGGGAGTCTCTGCTCTGGTGCCTGGAGCACCTCCTCTCCCTCCTTCTTCACTGACCTTGGTGTCTGTATAGGTGTTGCTCTGACATATTCTAACTCCTCTCTCCCAGCTGCTGTTGTGCAGCAGCTTTTTTCCCTTATTAAATGTGTTATCCCAGAGGCGCTACCACAGTCCCATCGCTGATTGGCTCAGCTTTGACCAGTGGTGGGCCTGTCTTGGAGCCAGCTGGCACTGGCTCTATTGTACATGGGGGAAACTTCTGGTGTCTTCTCACAGAAGCCACCACTGTAGCTCCCCTGCTACCAAAACCTTGCTGTGCAAATCCAATACAAACATCTGCCCTGGAAGTTTAAAAAGTGCAGATGAAGCATAAATGTCACAAAGCTAGACAGTGCAGAATGCAGACGAAACAGCAATTTATATATTTTGATTTAGATTTCTTTAAAGAAAATATATGGCAAAACCTAAATTGATTTTGTTAAGACCAAATGTGGACTTATTCTGGTTATACTAGAGTAAACCTGGGGTCTTGCCACTGACAGTGATGTGATGCCAGATGTCCCTAAGTGTGGGTACAGAGTTTTGCCTATTGTGTCAGAATATTTATTAGTTGAGGCAATATGATAGATGGGACAGGCAACTTGTCTCTTCTTCAGCATCACAGTTATTTCTACAAGACTACTTGTGGGGTAATGGGAGGAAATTCTCCCTGGGGTATCTCAGACCAGTGGTTTCTAAACAGCATTCCACTGACACACATTGGATGAGCAGCTGCGTGCAGTAGCAGTCATAAGTATTGTGTTTTGAATTGGAAACAAGATCTTTACCTCTTCTACATCAACTTTAAGCATGTCTTATCAGTTTTACTGAGTTGTAGTCTCTACTATGAAAATGTAATGAACACAAATCTAAACGGTGTCTTACATTGTGTTCCTGTGCAGCCAAAATAAGAATCAAGGATTATCCTTAACATTCTCTACCACATTTATTGCTTTATTAAAAGAAACTTACAGCCTTTAATAAACAAGTAGATAAGCAAGGAAAGAAGCCTTCTTCCGTAACATCTTGTTTAGTTTATCCAATGGGTGTGCATCTGATACAGGGAGTTATTATGGAATATGTGGTGGGAAAACAAAAAGAAAATTACAAAAGCTTCTCTATAACTTCCACATGCACACCCGTGGAATAAAGCTGTAACTTTTTAAGTACAAAGGAAAGGATGAGTTTTTTAATTGTTTTGTGGTTTGAGTAGGTTTTTTTTTTTTGTTTAATGCCTGTCTTTTTTATTCACTGAGGAAAGTGAGAAAAGATATATAAATATGAGCTGCCCTCTCCTCTCCCTCTCCTTCTCTCTCTTCTCACCCAAAATCAAATCCCTTTGGGGCACACATCAAACTTCCCCATCCTCCTGCATTACCGACGAAGTGCTCTCGGGTCCTTGAGCAAAAGCAATCCCATAAATAGGTTTGGCTTTGCCTGAGGCAGGAATGACGCAGACTGTTTTCCCAAGCATATTTTTAAGGTGCACTAGAGGAACTTTATCCCCCTCTACAGTACCTAAAAGCTTTGATTGGGCAGGACCAGATTGTCTGGCAGATCCTCCCGTGTTGACTAACCAGGTGGCCTTTGCTAAAAAAAATAAAAAAAAATAAAAAGAAAACAAAATTGTGGAAATTGTAGGAGTAAACATGTTTGAGTGGTGGACTTGGTTTGCGGTCTTGATGAATTTTTTACCCATTGGCCAAATTATTTTTGACATCTTGCCTAGGACAAACCATATGGGTGACATGGGCAAATATCACGGGGGTAACAGACTTTTGTTTGAGTCTGCAACAGGCAGACAACCCCTTTAGAACTTGTTTAATTGGTATTCCCCTGCAAGAGAATGAAACAAGTTTTGATGGGTTTTGGAATGTTAAAGCAGTGGATCTGACTTCCAATCAGAATGGTACATGTATGAGTACAAATGGGCAATATGTTTGACCTTCTGTGTGTAATGCAGCGTGGCAGAAGACGGTTATTGAGAATTTAAATCAGCCACATCATTTACCTTTGCAGGAGTTAGACCTATTGGCTAGCGTTGTACCTGTTGAATATGTTAATGTTACTGCAACTGGTATGGCAGACTGTACCCACATGTCATCACCACTTCAACCCATGAATGGCACTGGAGTAATTTGGGTTGGTGACGCGTGGCAGATATGACTAACACGTCAAGGTGAACATGGGTTTTATACAGGGTTTCAAAATCTAACCGGTTCACCTATTTGGGGTGAATTGAAAACTGGGGGTTTCCATGTAGATGTAGCAGGGGGTTATCAGTTGCCGCTGGGAGTCTTTTTGATATGTGGGGACAGAGCGTGGCTAGGAATACCTATGCATCCTGTTGGTGGACCATGTTATTTAGGGCGTTTGACTTTGCTCCACATATGAAAGACATTGAAAATGACTCAACTATCTCATACATCACGGAGGGCACTGCGCACCTTTGATGAAACATGTAATGACCAAGTTGATCTACATTCAGTAACAGCAAATGTCCTAGCCTCCATATTTATGCCGGGGGCAATGGCAGCATTAAATGCTAAGAATATGCAAAGGTTAGCGTGCTGGGGAGAGAAACAATTTAATCTTACATCGCAGATTTTAAGTTTGTTATTGCTTGATGTAGATAGTGTTAGGGATGCTACGTTACAAAATAGGGCTGCAATAGATTTTTTGTTATTAGCACATGGACACAGTTGTGAGGATTTTGAGGGATGTGTTGTATAAACCTTTCCGATCATTCCATATCGATGCACAAGAAGTGGTCAAAACTGCAGGGAAACATGAAGCATATTCTTGCTGATGATAATCCTTTTGATGAATGGTTGAGAGGACTGGGGATAACACGTTGGTTAAAGATGTTATTGATGGAAGTAATACGCTTTGTTATAACCATTGTTGTAATGTCTTTAGTTTTTAGCTGTTTATTTTCTTGTTTGAAGAAAGGTTTAACATCTATTGTGAAACAGACATGGGTTGTCCAAAAAGAAAAAGGGGGATATGTAGAGGGATTTTTAAAGGACCGAGACATATGTTACCATTGTCTGGGTTGGACAACCCAGGCCTGTTAGTTGAAGCTGCAGAGCAGCTTTAAATTGTCCCGGGGACAAGCAGTGGGAGAAAGAAAACAAGCTATGCACAAACAAGAAGCCAGGTGCAGAGCAAGTCCTTGGAACTGCGAAATCAACACACTCTCATCGGCACACTCTGATCAGGCGTCTGCAGCATGCTCACCAATCAGCGACACGGATGCCCACGTGGCCAGAGACTTTTATCCAATCACCTGTGTGTAAAGTCGTGTGAGCGGTCGGTTTAAGTTATAAATATGACCTGTTTGTTTAATAAAGTGAGCACGGTATGTAGCCATATTGGTGTGATTGTCATGACTTGGCCGACTCTCCACGGGGGACCCTCTTCGGTCATCTAATGGGAACTATTAATAATTACAACTTTTGCCTTTTCTCCTTGGAGAGTCAATCTATGAAGGAGATGTCCTTCCACATCTTGCCCTTCCCCACCAGTTTAATAACAGTAGCGTTTGAGAACTTTGAAAATTTTGAATACCCTTGGTTTGTTGAAACCAGCATGAACCTATTGCTAGAAATACCAAATATGTTCCAGGTCTTTTTAAAGTTTAAGCAACTGTTTAAGATCTGGCCCAAAGTTGGATGGGGTTGAGTGGAAGGGTGTGTCGGATAGTATGGGCAAGTGCCTAGGACAGTGGGCATGTCCAGTGTTTTGGAGCTTCACCCCTGAACAAGTGCAGAATCTGGAAAAACTACTGAAATATTTGGAAAAAGTATACTGTCACCCTGGCAATTCCAGAGGAGCACAAATTACTGCAATGTGTTGGAGCCATGCCCATGCCTACGAAGTCCTGTTTAACACTTCAGTATTCTTAAGGGGAAGAGAAGGTCTCTGGATCTGATGGCAAAGCTGATGTCCTGTAGGTGGGTCTATTACATGGGGCTCAGTGCAATTCACACACCAAGTAGAGGTATTTCTATCCTTTTATTCTACTTTTCACAGACTAGGGAGCTAGGTGGTTATCCACAAAAACTAACTCTCCTCTTAACACATAGTAAAACACTTTATACACTTTGAACAATTGTTTATAATTATGCTTAGTCACACTTAATTCTCACTGGTTCTTACAAGCCTCGTCTTAATTTAAAGGTACAGTATTCTGTTTTTTTCACCCCACATGTTCTGTGGGGAGGTGGTTTTGTTAGTAGGGGGCTTTCTTTGTTCGGGGAGTGGATCGTTTAGTATGCTAATTAGGCTAGTTCACACTTAGTTCCAGTAAATTTCTGTTTGGTCTCATTAACCATTTGGTTCTCCTTGAGCTTATCTTGTGCCCAAACTTGACATATTTATGATGTCTATCCTTTCTCCCAAGGGCATGTTTTGTTAACTGTTTGTAACAACCTCTGCTTTTCAAACTCTTTCTTGTTTTTCCTTATAGATATTTACATATTTTGTTTAAATTTCAAGTTAAATAACAGACTGGCCTTCTATATAATCACGTATCTGTGAGCCAATTGACTATAATTCCCCCCTTTGAGACCATCTACGAATACTTTTCTTTAGATAAGTCTCACCTTATCTCCTGATCGCATTATCAAAATTGAACGGCATTTACAGGCACATTGAATCAATGCATAAATAATACAAATACTAACAATCCAATTATTAATATGCTTAAAAACCTTTTTATCCATGTGGTTAAATTAGGGAACCAAAATATTAACCATTTCCATGTTTCTTCTGATATTGTATGAACTCAGTCTAGGATAGAATGAATTTTGTAGTTAAAATGTAATGAATATAAGATACATGACATCCCCTGTGTATTGTGTCTGCCAACATCTTGTGAGGCTGTGGACATCCTGTTATCTGTCGGCATCCTAAGCTAAAACACACCCAAGGAGGAAAGACGGGTAGCAAGAGCTGGTTGAAACTGGTAACTCACCCAACTCAGCATTTTCTGGCAAAAGGTGAAAAGTACACCTTGAGGAAGACCTACGGCCTTCCTCCCAAAGACCACCACCCACATCCCGAGGACCCCTGCCCACAGTTCTTGGAAGGATTTGCACAAGCACAAAAGACTGATAAGCTAATTAACATACGAAGCAAGAGTAGGCGGGTTTAGGTAATGACTATGTATAGGCATTAATTGAGTAGTCATTGTTTTATGGTATAAATATAAGATAGTTAGTTACTTTAGACATGCACGTTAGGCGGAAGGATCCCCCGTGCATCCAGCGCTGCCAATAAAGGATACTTAGTCACCAAGAAATTTTGACTTCGTTCTTTAAATCACTTCAAATCCTAAAGGTATCATCCTTTTGTATTTCCTGTAAAATTTTAGTTTCCAAATTTCATTCAAATCAGTAGAAATGTGTCCACTTTGATACATGTATACACAGTAACTAGTATTTAGTACAGTATACACTCCTTCGTATGAAACTAAAAGCATAGCTAAAACCATTCTATCTTGAATTGTAATGTCAGCTAATTGTCTAACTTCCTGTTGTAAATCTGCAAGGGCATCAGCAGTTTCATTTCCAATTTTTTTCTATAATTGCAGAGATATTTACAATAGCATATTCCTGCCCAATTATTTGGTAAAATTTTTCTAGACTTTTTCCTGCAAAGCTAATACCAGCCTTTTCCTTCTGGAGCAGGCCAGGACTTTTGAAAATTCCCTCCCCAATTAATAATTTAACTGCACTTAGAATAGTTTCCTACCATGTTATTATTACAGTCAAATCTACCAATGCCTTTCAGAGGAGTACACAACTGGACACATTTAAAATAACCACTCTGGTGATTTGGAATGTCTATATCCCATTCTTCTTGTTGGCTATCTAAACTTGTATTGAAAGAAGTATTTCTCTATAAGTTTTGCCAAGATGTTTCTGCTGGAATGAGGATTCCTGTAAGTGAGGTTCCTTTTTTTGAATTTCAGGGAAGTGTGTACAGACCCAAAAATTTGTCTTATTTGCAATTTTAATTGCTACCTCAATTATTTTGAGGTGGACATTATGGTCCCATGGACTTGGAAGACTATTCTTGCTCCCTTTGAGTATTGGTAATATCAAGTAAAAGAAGACTACTAACCTGTTTAGTTTGTTCTTTTCTAATTTTAAAAGTTGGTATACTTGTAAAGATACAATAACAATGTTACTATTCCTAATAATACAAAGTATAATAAAATTTCTCTAAATGAACTACTGATTCCCAATTTGTCCAGGTGCAGTTCATTGATTCCATGTTAATTTCAAACGTCTGGTCTCTCTTGACTTCCACTCTTCCAGAGGGGCACTCTTCACTCAAGTATAGTGAATCCAAGAGTCTATTCCCTTTACATTGATTGCTGTGGGTGTGATTAATAATACTAAATATGGTCCTTTCCAACGTTCTTTCAGAGGTCCATCTTTCCAGGTTCTGATATAAACTAGATATCCTGGTTGGAAGGTATGTACTGGGGTGTCCAGAAGTACAGGTGCTCTTTTGTTCAGGCACCTATGAAGTGAAGATAAAGTACATCCCAATGATAACATGTGTTCAGTAAGTATCTGATTTCCGCTTATATGCATCTGATCACCTTTCCCTGTTAAGCTACTTACTGGGTATGGTTTGCCATATAAATTTTCAAAAGGACGAATTCCTTCTCAAATCTCGGGGGTAATTTGGATTCATAATAAAGTTATGGGTAAGACATCTATCCATTTAATTTGTGTTTCCTGGCATAATTTTTAGATTTGTCTTTTCAGAGTCTGATTTGCTCTTTCTACTTTCCCACTAGGTTGTGGTCTCCAAGGTGTAAGACCCAATCAAACTGTAAAAACTTAGCAATTTCCTGCACTACCTTAGTAATAAAATGAGGCCCATTATCTGATGCTGTCCCCTTGGGTATTCCAAACCTAGGAATAATTTCTTTAAATAACATTGATTACTTCTCTTGCCTTGTTGGTTCGACATGGGAAAGCTTCTACCCATCCAGAAAATGTATCTACAAATAGCAGCAGCTATTTATACATACCAATTACATCTTGGTAACTTGGAGAAATCTATTTGCCAATATTATTTTTGGATTATTTCTGCAACAAATCAGGCATTGTTTCATGATAATATTAGCAAGCTGTTGCATTCTCGGCCGTACAGCATAATGTCTTATGCTTGCCACTATTGCCTTGGCTCCCATGTGGGTTTCCTCTTGGATTTTCTTTATAATTCCCTCATTAATGGAGCAGTAACCATAATCTGTCAAGTGTCCATTGTCTACCATCCATTTTCAGTTTTGGTACAATTCAGAAGTTTTGCCAATTGATCAAACTTTTCAGAGTAATTTGGAGGCTCTTTAATGCTAACTTCTCAACAGGAATCAAAGCTCCCATTACAGAATTTGATAGATCTATTAGTTTTTCAGCTTCATCTGATCTTCATTTACCTTTAATTACATCTGGTTTTCCTTTCTGGTGAGCCTTGCAGTGAATCATAGGTACTTCTTTTAGTTTTTGAGCTGCATCTAAGAGTCTTAACATTTCTTTACTGTGTTTGATTGGTGTTCCTTGTGAGGATAAAAGACCTCATTCTTTCCAAATGGTCCCATGAGCATGTACTACCCCAAATGCATATTTTGAATCCGTATAAATATTTACTTGTTTATCTTCAGACAGTTATAGGGCTTCAATCAGTGCAATAATTTCGTCTTTCTGAGCTGATGTATTGAAAGGTAACAGCTTAATTTCTATTTAATCTTTCAAAGTTACCACAGCATATCCTGTTTTTTTCTGCCCATTGTCCATAAAGCTGCTTCCATCAGTGAATAACTCCCAGTCCAGATTCTCTAAGGGTATATCTTTCAGATCTGGTCAGCTGGAGTATACCTGTTCTATGACATGTAGACAGTCATGTTCCAATTCATTATCTTCATTAACAGGAGGTAGGTTTGCATGATTCAGGACAGAAGTCACCTTCAAAGTGACATCATTTTGTTTGATCAAGGATGCCTGATATTGAATCGATCTGTTTAGGGACAACCAGTGATGACCCTTCTGCTCCAATACTGCCAAAACAGCATGAGGCACAAAAAGTGATAATGGGTCATCCCAAAGTCACTTTTCGAGCTTCTGTAATTAATAATACCATTGCTGCCACAGCTTTGAGTCACCCTGGTCATCCCTTGCTCACTTCATCTAATTGCTTAGAGAAGTATGCCACCGGCCTTTTCCAGTCTCCAAGGGTTTGAGTCAGAACTCCTAAGGCCACATGTTGTTTTTCATATACATATAAAATGAAAGGCTTACTCAAGTCTGGCAATCCCAGAGCAGAGGCCCTCATAAGTTCCAATTTTATAGTATCTAAGCTTTTACAACATTCAGGAGTGCATTCAAGAATTTCTTCAGGCCCTTTGATAGCAGCATATAACAGTTTAGCAATTAAACTGAAATATGGTATCCACAGGTGACACCATCTGGTCATTCCTAAAAATCTTCTTAATTCTTTCTTTGATTTTGGAGGGGCTATGCAGCATATCGCCTCTTTTTGTTCTGTTCCAAATCTTCTCTCGCTCTGCAAAATCTCTAAAACAGGATATTCTACAGTTAGATGAGCAATTTGTGCTTTTTTTTCTGTGATATTGGGTACCCAGCAAGTCCCAAGAAATTCAATAAACTAATGGTGGCTGCCTAACATTCCTGTTTCATTGTGGCTCCCAGTAGGATATCATCTACATATTGAAGCAAGGTAATCGAAGAATTCTTACCTTACCAATCTTCCAGTTCTTTGGACAATGCATTACCAAACAAAGTAGGGTTATTCTTGAATCCCTGGGGTAACACAGTCCAGCAGAGTTGAACTTTTTGTCCTGTCATTGGGTTTTCCCATTCAAATGCAAAAAGGTTTTGACTTTCCTCCTCCAGGGGTATGCAAAAGAAGGCATCTTTCAAATCCAGTACTGTAAAATAGACATCGTTATTAGATAAAGATAACAAAGTATAAGGGTTTGGAACCACAGGATGTGCATTGACTGTGATTCAATTAATTTCCCTCAAATCTTGCACCAATCAGTATTCTTGAGTCTGGGATTTCTTAACTGGTAAGATCGGGTATTATATTCAGATTGACGCTCCTTCAATAGCCCTTATTGAATAAAATCATTTATTAGTGGTTTTAAACCCAAATGAGCTTCTAACTTAATAGGATATTGCTTTTTTTCTTACCAGTTGTGCTCCAGGTTTTAATTCAACCTTTACCAGTGCTGCATTCTTTGCTCTTCCAGGTCTGTTGGTTGCCCATGTAGTGGGTATTACAGCATGCAAAATTTCCTCTGGGATGTTTGCATCTCTCCATTGTTTCTCTATTAATAAACAGATTTGAGCCTTCCAAGCTGTTTCCTTTGGCAGGTGTAGCTGTATTGTCTTATCAGAGAAAGCTATCTGTGCTCTTAATTTACACAACAGATCTCGCCCTAAGAGGGGTAAGAGACACTCTGGCATATAGAGGAATTAATGAGTTACAGTTTTACTTCCAATTTTGCATTCCAGTGGTTTTAAAAATGGTTTCAAAGCTTGCTTTCTCATGACTCCCACAATCAGCATATAGCTATTACTTAAAGGACCCTTATAACTAGTTACAACTGAATATGTCACTCCTGTATCCACCAGGAAATCAATAGTTTCACTCCCCAGCTGAACTGGAACCAGAGGATTGGCTGGGCAAATTTTAATATTGTCCCCCAGTCCCCTTCAGTCTGAATTTGAAGCTTCCAGCATAATCAGATCAGCTTCAGGGGTCATCCACACCCCACACCCCTTGGGGAGTTGTTCTTTTTGGGCACTCGTTTTTCCAATGTCCCTCTCCTTTACAATAGGCACATTGATTCGGCCCCATGGAACTTTCTAAAATGGAGTCCAGCCCCAGCCTCTACCTCTATCCCACATATTTTCTCAATAACATCCTTGATCTCTTCCCTTGCCTCTCACTGAATTCTCAGCAGTCACAACAAATTAGCCTGCATTTTCTGATCTTTTAGTCTTTCTTTTTCTTTCTTTTTTTTCTCTGCTTCATCTCGATTATTATATATTTTATAAGCTATTTCTATCAATCGAGAGATAGTCATTCCTCCTACCCCTTCTATTTTCTGTAACTTTTTTCTTATATCTGAAGCCAATTGTCCAATAAACAGCTTATTAAACATTCTCTTATTAGTCTCATCTTCAGGATCTAAATCAGTCCACTTTCTAGCAGCCTCACACAATGTCTCATAAAATACTGAGAGATTCTCATAAATTCTTTGTCTAATTTCATATAACTTTGACACATTCTTTGATTTCTGGACCCCATATTGTATACCATATAAAATCAATTGCTGATATTGTTTAATCATTTCCTTCCCAGCACCAGAATTTGCGTCCCATTCTGGATCAGTTTTAGACATAAATCTGGCAGGATCATCATTAGCATTTTGCCTCTGATTCTCTTGTTTGGCTTTTTCCAAAACCAATCGCTTTTCTTGTGGAGTAAAAAGTGTTTAACAGTGTTTGCATGTCATTCCAGATAGGATTATGATTCAGCACAATTGATTCCTCTAACTGATACATTTTATCTGGATTATCTCTATACGATTCCACTGATAGTTTTCAATTTAGTAAGTCTGAGCTGGTAAACAGGACATGCAAAAACACTGGTAAACCTTCAACTCCCACTGCCTGCCGGAGTGGTGCCTGTATCACTGGGTGTTGAGCCTGAGTTCTTCTGAAATGGGAGAGAAATTTCTCTCTTCCATTTGAGGAGATTGTTCATCAAAATTGTTACTAGCCTCTTCTTGTCTGATCAGTGGTACCAACAACTGTACATCCTCCAGCTCCTCGTTTCTCTTAATATACCCCTTCCCAATATCACAAGCCAAACAGCACCTCTGAGTCTTCTGTAATCCACTTTCAGCCATAGATACAATTCAGATCATTGTCTAGCAATTTACATTTCTTTCTCATTTCACGATTATCACGCAAGGCAAAGAACAAATCAACATATGGTACATCATCCTATTCACCCACTCTTCTACAGAAAAGCATTAACTGCAATATAGTATTATAGTTCAAAGTCCTATTTTCTGGCCATTTCTCGCTGTTGTCCAGCTTATACTTTGGCCATCACTGATTACAGTATCTGTGTAATTTTCTTTTAGTTAAGGGATCCCCATCAAAATACTTCCAATTTTTCAGGACACATTCTAAAGGAATGCAAAGGGGTTTTTCTATGGAAGTGGAGGAACTCATTTCAGTACCAAAAAAATAATTATACAATGTTTCATACACTATAATTACAAATGCATACACCTCAAACCCAAGTTTTCACACACATTCAAAATCCAAGTTTGAAAACATGTATGTAATACATCAAAACCCAAGACGTGCGTCACCAAAGCGTAGAAAAAAATATGCTCCTGCTGCGTATTGTCTTGATGCATCTTATGCAGAGCCCAAACCAAAACCCCAAATCCTGCTGCTTCTTTTTTCAATTACCAGTCACGCCCCTTTCACCCAAGAAACACGTCTATAAAAAGCAAGTAACAAGCACTGCGGCTACTCCAACCCTGACAACATGCACTGTGGCTACTCCAACTCCCACAATGGGTGATGCAGCTGAACCTGAGAACCAACCTGTGTTGGTATCAGTTGCCCCTATACACAAGAAGAAATGGACATGAAAATCATCTCATTTAGTAAAGGAGGATGAAGCAGGGCCATCACAAGAACCAGAGGAAGAGGCATAACAAGAGGTAGTCACTAAATCCCTATCCCTGAGTGATCTGCGGGATATGCAGAAAGATTTCAGCCATCACCCAGGTGAGCACATTGTCACCTGGCTGATTTGATGCTGGGATAATGGTGCTAATAGTTTGGAATTAGAGGGTAGGAAATTAAGTAGCTGGGATCACTTTCTAGAGAAGGGGTCATTGACAAGGCAATTGGAAGAGGGACACAAATCTTCAGTCTCTGGAGGCAACTCCTGTCAAGCATTAAGGAAAGGTATCCCTTCATGTCTCCCAGGCAAGTGGACTGCAATAGAGAGAGGTATCCAGTACCTGAAGGAACTAGCTGTGAAAGAGATGATTTATTATGACCAGAACAACATGCAGGTACCCTCAGATCCAGATCTGTAGCTTGTTGTTGTAGTCACAGTCAGATTAAATATTAGTCAGTACAGGAGTGCTTCCCTGAACTGCAGGCTCTGTGTGCTCCCAGCAGGGAGCTGGATTCTTTCCCAGCCCCAGTGGGACTGGTGACTCCAGAGCAGGCTATATCTGGCATCTTTGGCCACCTCTGTAGCCAGCAGGCAGCTGCAGCCTTTTTTGTGGTGCAGGCCAAATGTCTTTAAACTGTCTTGCACTGTTAGAGATTTAGCTCTCTGCTGTGTCAGAATGGCTGAACCTTCCCCATTTTGAGAAAGCCGTTGTAAAGGCAGCTAGCACATTGTCTGAAGGGAAACTGTGGGCGAGCTCCCTGGACATGCCTTCCTGATGAGATCTTCCTGGTATGAGAAGAGAGTGTTGGGTAGCTGGGCATGCTTGGGCCTGTGAAGGAGGGTCAATAAGGGAGCTGGAGAAAACACTTTGACACTGGCCTTGGGATTTCCGTCAAAGGCAGTGTAGACATACCCCATTTTCCTAGAGAACTGTATTGAATTCTTGAGGACAAATGTCTTCAAACTCCATTTATTTGTTGCTGTTTTAAAGTGTTACAGAAAAGCATGTACCTTATCCTTACAATTTAGCAAAATCATAAAAGTGTAATCTCAGGGGATCTCCAAAAAGGAAAGGAATGAGAACATGCTTATTAGATTTGCTAATGATACTAATCTGCAAGCGACTGTGAGTATGTTGGAGGACAGAATTTGAATTTAAAGTGATCTTGACAAATTGAAGGTATGGTCTGAAATAAATAGAATGCTATTCACTGGGGATAGATGTAAGGAACTGCATTTAGGCAGGAATAATCAGCTGCACAAATAAAAGAGGGGAACAACTATTTAAGTAGCAGATACTTATTTGTAGGTTTTATGGCTCACAAGCTGAGTGCAAGTCAACAACATCATGCCCTACCTTTCCTCCTCTGACAAACAAACCCAAGAACAGAAACCCTGCAGCGAATAATGTAAACTTCAGCTTGTGGGGATGTGCAAAGATATACTCCTCCTTTCATTGGGGCCAACAATGTCTCAGCTAGACTGCTGTGTCCCACTGGAGTATTGCCTTAGTCCAATAAAACATTTGGAGTGGGAGTAGAGGGGATTCAAATGTTAGAAGGTCTAGAAAATGTTACTTATGAGGAAACAGGTTAAATTAATTTGTTTTATTCTTCACTTATGTCAAAAGTTGCTAAGTGAATTGCCTTAATATGATTTGTGAAAAGTAATTAAGAAAAGCAAGCTGTGGTGTGGGGTTTCATTTGACTACATCCTGCACCTGCAATTAGAAATGTAAAGGTATAGCAGTCTTTCAAGGAAAATATTTAAGACCACCAAGTTAGAGACTAGAAACTGTTTATAATGGTTTGGATTAGGCTGCCTGGGGATGATATGTGGTCTCTGGGGACATATTTAAGGACAGGTTAGATGAACATCTGCCAGGAATGAAACAGATACAGATGTAGCTGATCTTTGTTCAGATGGAGGGGTGAACTGGAGGTTTTCCTGAGGTCTCTTCCAGCCCCAGCATGAGCCATACATTCAGGAGACGGACGCAGAAAGATAACTGAGATAGTGAAGAGCAAATTGAGCTGATGGTTCTTGACATTGCTTCAGAATATATTGCTTTTTTAGGGATTTCTTTCCCACTTTCACAGTTTCTTCTGCATCTTCCCTCTTTCCATGAGTTGTCTTTCCCTGCCCTTTTTATCATTTCCACCTATGCCTACTTTCTTCCCTTTTTCTCTCCTCCCTCAATATACAGGAGCAAATGGGGTTGTCCCTCAGCTGAGAATAAATTCAAAATGATGACTTCACTGCTGTTCTAGCAGGTATTGTATTGACCCTCACCTTGACCCTTCTCTAACTACTGGCTCTTCAGGGATGCTTCACCTGGCTGCTCGTTGTATTCTCATCTCAGTGTCTGAGGAGACATGCAAATAATTCAGCTGTATAGGTGTACTGGGTCTGGCTGAGATGGAGTTATTCCCCACAGCAGCCCTCACAGTGCTGTGCTTTGTATTGGTAGCCAGAAAGGTGGTGATAACACACCAGTGTTTTGGCTACTGCTGAGCAGTGCTCCCACAGCATCAAGGCTGTCTCTGCAACATCCCTCCTCACCCCCAAAGGCTGGGTGTGGGCAAGATCTCGGGAGGGTACATAGCCAGGACAGCTGACCCAAAGTGACAAAAGGGATATTCCATACCATATAACCTCATGCTCAGCAATAAAAGCCAAAAGAAAGGAGGAGGAAGGGGAAGCATTCGTTATTTATGATGTTTGTTTTCCGGAGCAACTTCTACCCATGCTGAAGCCCTGCTTCTTGGGAAGTGGCCAAACACTGCCTGCTAATGGAAAGTAGAGAATAACATCTTTTGTTTTCCTTTACTTCTGTGTGTGTAACCCTTGCTATTGCTTTACTAAACTGCCTTTATCTTGACCCATGAGGGTTTTTTTCCATCTTATTTTCTCCCCCCATCCTGCTGAGGAGAGGAGTGATTAGAGCGGCTTGGTGGGCACCTGCCATCCAGCCAAGGTCAAACCACCACAGTCCTTTATGGCACCCAACATGGGGCACAAGGAATTCAAGATAAGGATAGTAATTGGGAGAGATAATGGGCAAAACATGGACTGAACATTGCTAGACAGCAGAATAATTGTGGGGAATTTCTGATGTTCTGACTGTGGTGAAAGGACGAGGTGTGGGTTGTGTGTAAATTGTCCACTTTCATTTGGTGTTGTGATGATGTTATTTTGATTTTGATTTGGGGAATTCTTTTTGTTGATGTGAATGAAGTCTGTGAAGTTCATGTAATGAATGTGGATTTTAAGGATAATTCTTAAATATGTGGTTCACAGAGGTGAGGGGTGGAATGTGTTGGGTTTGCGTGACAAGGTTTTGGTAGTGGGGGGGATACAAGGGTGGCTTCTGTGAGAAGATGCTAGAAGCTTCCCCTGTGTCCAATGGATCCAGTGCCAGCCGGCTCCAAGATGGCCCCGCCTCTGGCCAAGGCTGAGCTAATCAGTGACAGTGGTAGCGCCTCTGTCATAACATATTTAAGAAGGAGGAAAAAAATATGCGCAACAAAACTGCAGCAGAAGAGAGGAGTGAGAATATGTCAGAGCAACAACTCTGCAGACACCAAGGTCAGTGAAGAAGGAGGGAGAGGAGGTGCTCCAGGCACTGGAGCAGAGATTCCCTTGCAGCCCATGGTGAAGACCATAGTGAGGCAGGCTGTCCCCCTGCAGCCCATGAAGGTCCATGGTGGAGCAGATATCCACCTGCAGCCCATGGAGGACCCCACACCAGAGCAGGTAGATGCCCGAAGGAGGCTGTGACCCTGTGGGAAACCCATGCTGGAGCATACTCCTGGCAGGACTTATGACCCCATGGGGGATCCATGCTGGAGCAGTTCATGAAGAAATGTAACATGTGGGAAGGACTCACATTGGAGAAGGTTGTGGAGAACTGTGTCCTGTGGGAGGGACCCCGTGCTGGAGCAGGGGAAGAGTGTGAGAAGTCCTCCCTCTGAGGAGGAAGTTGCTGCAGAAACAACATGTGATGAACTGGCCACAACTTGCATTCCCTGTCCTTCGTGCCGCTTGGGAGGAGGAGGTAGAGAATTCATGAGTAAAGGTAAGCCTGGGAAGAAGAGAGGGGTGGGGGGAAGGTGTTTTAAGATTTGGTTTTATTTCTCATTACCCTACTGTGATTTGAATGATAATAAATTAAAGTAATTTCCCCAAGTCAAGTCTGTTTTGACTGTGATGGTAATTGCTAAGTGATCTCCTTGCCCTTATCTTGACCCTCGATCTTTTCATTATATTTTCTCTCCCTTGTCCAGCTGAGGAGGGTAGTGTTAGAGTGGCTTGGTGGGCACCTGGCATCAAACCAAATCAATCCACCACAGTGGTCTAATGCATAGTGACAGCAGGTGTAAATCTCCATCTGCATAAAAATCTTCCTGAAATTCAGCAGCATGCTGTTTTTCTGTAATTTTCATATATAGGTGACTTTTCATGGTACCTCCAGAAGATTCCTCCCAACTCCCTGCTGTTACCTCTGTTTTCCTACCTGCTGCTATCAGAAGCTACAGGTTGATTTGTAGCCCTATGTGAGGTACTATTTTTAAGTATTTCTGTTTGTTTTGTTTGATGGACCCTCCTTTGGATTCAGTTCAGGTATGTGCTTAGGTTCCATGGTTTGCACCATGACTTTGTTCTGGTAGACAAGTGACTTCCTTTGAAATGCTCTTGATGTTCACTGGGAGAAGGGGATGCCATGACTAAAGCTTTAAAGCAGGGGTGGTGATCCTGCATCTTGGGGACCAGACCCTCTGACTGTTTTGTATGGCCTCTGGCAGACATGGTGATAGTTTTTGGGGAGAATATTTTTTATTTTTTCGTTACCATTGGGTAGCAGTATATTAATGAGATGTGGTTAGGTAACATCTCTACGCTACTGTCAAAAGCTTTTGTTCTAAAACTTTGATCAGTGGTTTGAAGATTGGGGACAAGCAAATATTATAACAGCTTGTTTCTAAAAACTGAGATGTTTGTATAGTTTCTTTTTTTACTCTTTTTTTGAGTGTCATGGTTTAACCCCAGCCAGCAACTAAGCACCACACAGCCGCTAACTCATTCCCCTCACAGTGGGATGGGGAAGAGGATTGGAAGAGTAAAATTGAGAAAACTCGTGGGTTGAGATAAAGACAATTTAATAGGTAAAGCAAAAGCTGCATGTGCAAGCAAAGCAAAACAAGGAATTCATTCACTACTTCCCATGGGCAGGCAGGTGTTCAGCCATCCCCAGGAAAGCAAGGCTCCATCACGCATAATGGTTATTTGGGAAGACAAATGCCATAACTCCAAATGTGTCCCCCCCTTCCTTCCTTTCTTCCCCCCCCCAGTTTATATACTCAGCATGATGTCATATGGTATGGAATATCCCTTTGGCTAGTTTGGGTCAGCTGTCCTGGATATGCTCCCCTCCCAGCTTCTTGTGCACCTGCTCACTGGCAGAGCACGGGAAACTTGAAAAGTCCTTGACTTAGAGTAAGCATGACTTAACGCACTTATGTTTTAGTTATTGCTATCAACATGATTCTCATACCAAATCCAAAACACAGCATTGTACCAGCTACTGAGAAGAAATTTAACTCCATCCCAGACGAAACCAGGACAGTATCCACCCCTTATTCCATACCATTTACGTCATGCTCAGGTCCCCACACTATCCAATACAACCTCATTAACCACCACCATCCTTCCTATACTTTGATATAATACACAGACATCACTCCCCTAGTCTATGCACCACCCCTGTAAAAATATATATAAAATGTCCACAAAATGTCCATTGAGTTAATTTAGTCCATGACTTTGGGTTCCATCTGTTATGGTGATCACTCAGGGCAGGAGAAGTGGTGTGTTGCGTGAAGTTATCAGGCACCAGAGCCAGCTCAGGTTGGGTCACTGCTGCACTTGCAAGCTTCTTGTAAGGCTTGTCCTCCAGTGGTTCAGGTGGTTGCTGCTATAGTCATTCCGATAACATGAAACTCAAATCATGGGTTACAACAATTTAAAGGCATATCCATTACAATCTCCACCCCTGGTCCCATTGGGCCAGCCTGTAGGGTTTAACATTGCAATGAACTCCTCTCCTTGCCCCTGCTCCGGCTTGGACTTATCCACAGACTGCAGTCCCTTAGGGGTGTACCTGCTCCAAGTGGAGCCTCAGCTATGAGCCACATTCTCTCCAGGGCTATACCTGCTGCGGCATGCTTTGAGGTGCACCTATTCCAATGTGGCCTTATCCATGGACCACAATGTCTTCAGAGAGACACCTGCTCCAGTGTGACCTTTCCCCTGGATGCAATCCCTCCAGGGCTGTACCTTCTCTGTTGTGGGCTTATCCACAGCCACATGCTTTGAGGTGCTCCAGCATGACCTCATGCACAATCACTGATGCTTCAGGCTGTACCTGCTGCAGCATGGACTTATCCACAGCCACAGATGCTTTGAGGTGTACCTTCTCCAACATGGACTTGTCCTTGTACCACAATTCCTTCAGAGGAATACCTGCTGTGGCACAGACATAAACACAGCCACAGATGCTCTGAGATGTACCTGTTCTAGCAGGGATTTGTCCATGGCCACAGACGCTTTGGGGTGTCCTGCTCCCACGTGGACTCATCCACAGGTCACAGACCCTTTCACTTGAGTTCACACTGGAGTTCCATCCTGTCCAGTACAGCAGCACAGAAACAGCAGCTGCAGGAGTGGGCTGGAAATTAGGACCATGCGTGGCAATCAGTTAGCTGAGGGGAATGTGCTCGAGCTTGTAGGTCACAAACCCTAGGAGGACAAGTAGTGTGAATAGACACACAACAATTAACATGATGAGTCATGCTGAGAGAGCATAGGGGAGTGGGGGACAGACGGCGCCAAGGATGGCGCCAAGGAAAGGTAACACCTTGCTGTTAATTGATGGTAGTTAACCACCAATCGAGGATTGCCTAGTATGCAATGCTTAGCTTCAAGAACCAATCTGTTTAAAACGCGCAGCTTCTGAAAGTGTATAGAAACTCGTGCTTCTGTACAATAAATCAACATTTGCTTGCATCAAGCTGTGTCCCGTCTCTCTATCGCAGCAAGCAGCCATGCCCTGGCCATCTGCCAGCCCAGGCACATCACCACTGCTGTTATCAGAACGTTCCTGGGCCCAGCACAGTGAGATGATGAGCAGCAGCACAGTGGTGCAGCAAGCACCGAAAGCAAGAAGCAGCCACTAATGAGCACCAAATTCTAATTTACAGTAAGGCAAGCAAGCCACAGGAGCCTGTCATTTAATAACTAAACAGCAATAACAGCTATAAATTCAAACTAGTACATTCCAGTCAAATCTGTCATTATCTTGAACCCTTCAAGCCCCACGTTGGGTGCCAAAAAGGACTGTTGTGGTTTAACCCCAGCCAGCAACTAAGCACCACACAGCTGTTTGCTCACTCCCCCCAAGATGGGATGGGGGAGAGAATCAGAAGAAACTGAGAAAACTCGTGGGTTGAGACAAAGACAGTTTAATAGGTAAAGCAAAAGCTGTGCATGCAAGCAAAGCAAAACAAGGAATTCATTCACCACTTCCCATGGGCAGGCAGGTGTTCAGCCATCTCCAGGAAAGCTACGCTACATCACACGTAACAGTTACTTGGGAAGACAAATGCCATCACTCCAAACATCTCCCCTTTCCTGCTTCTTCCTCCAGCTTTATATGCTGAGCATGATGTCATATGGTATGGAATATCCATTTGGTCAGTTGGGGTCAGTTGTCCCAGCTGTGTCCCCTCCCAACCTCTTGTGCACCCCCAGCCTACTTGCTGGTGGGGTGGTGTGAGAAGCAGAAAAGGCCTTGACTCTGTAAGCACTGCTCAGCAGTAAGTAAAACATCCTTGTATTATCAACACTGTTTTCAGCACAAATCCAAAACGTAGCCCCATACTAGCTACTATGAAGAAAATTAACTCTATCCCAGCCCAAACCAGCACAGTGTCCTACCATATATCAAAGCTGAGTTATATATTTCTATGGGGATACTGAGCAGGGAGGAAATTCATTATTGTAACCATCATTCTCACTATGATATAAACACTTCTGTGAGGGGAAGGTTTTCTAAAGATGACTGAATTCTCCATTTACCTTATCTCCACTGGAAGCTTGGTCTCCAGATCTTGTGTATGTTTGCCCAGGCTTTATGCATGACTTAAGATATGGATAAATACTAACTCAGTGGATTATAGATCAAAATTTAGTACTATTCTGTGACCATTGGTATACTTTGCTGACAAAATTACCTAAAGCATACATTTTTCAATTTTTATTCTATGTTCTATTTGCTCACTTAGCAGTTTCATACTAAGACAGGTTTAAAAATAAGTATTTTAAAGTAGTGGTTTGGGAGCTGAAGTTGACAAATCCATATTCTTAGATTCACTTACTGCCAAAATTTCAGTACTATTTATACTAGTAACTGCCAGTTTAAAAGGAAAAAATCCACTTAATACGGATGTAGGAAACTCTCAATTTATCCAAATACTGCATGCTTAAAATACAAACATTTCATATTTATGTTTCAAATTGGAAGTAGTGATCAACACTTTAAAAATTAAATACTTATAGTCAGATTCCTAAACACCTACAAAGAATCTTTAAAGGCGACTTACAAGTCTGAAACCAGGTTAATTTTATGTAGGGAGCTAATCTGAGGCAACTAGCTGTGAAAATATTAGACATTGTTGCTCATTTGTCCAATATGAATTGTGGAAAAGATTAAGGGCAAGTGCCAGATGGCTTCCTAGCCAAGGAGATCGTTCTAGATTCTGAAAACCCACCCAGACTGTCAAATGTATTAATGAAACAAGTTTTTCTCTCAGGCAAAAATGAGTAAGAGCTTCAAAATGAGATAAATAATAATAATTTTTAAAGTATTCTGAAGTAATACAAGATTTTAATGTATAAATGCAATTTTCTATAGTTAATTCCATAATTCAGCAGAGCAAATTTGCACCTTCTCAATGTCTTCTCTCTTTTCAAAGAAACTCTGAATATTTTTTGTGCTCCAAATTTTTTTCATATATATTTCATCTTTCTAGCCTGTTTATGGCAACAATGTAATAAAGTTGAAGTGCTTAAGCAAACTTGTCTTCATTTTTTAATTTTAGAGAGATTATGCTTCTCCAATGATAGCTTTTCTCTGTTATAACTAATGAGGATGATAGGGGATGCACTGATTTCTCAGACCTCAGAGATATGGTAAAAATATTCAGACTGAAAAATATAGTCATACACATTAATAGAAAAGCTGCCTGTATGAATTACTGTCTCAGCCTAAGCTTTGCTTTTTTGTTTGTTTGTTTGGTTTTTGTTTTTTTTTTAACAAAATACATAAAAAATAATTAAGGACATGTATTGAAAGAGTGATCCACTCTTTATATCAGATTGAAATGTAGTAGTGGACATTTTCAGTATCATAAGAATCTGTCTTGGGCTGCTTAGAGTTATGCACGATTTCACCAAATCAAGTTGAAGTTTTCTATGACAAGAATTTAGCTGAAGTTATGTTCATCTACATGTTTTTTCTGTTGTTATTGTTGTGGCTATTTCTATTTATTTATTTATTTGTGGAATTTTCAACCAACACAATCCAGCCATTTCCAAGAATAACATCAGAGGAAATACACTGTTTAATCACTATAAAATTCCCACAGCCATTCAATACAAAGCTCCTGTGCTTTTATGCTTTAGAACCAGAACCCAAATTTTTTGGATCAGTTTGTCTGAAATCAGCCTGCTATTCACCCATATATGAGAGAGGCTTTTACTGACACTGCTTTTTAAAATGCTGAAAATTGTTGTGGGTTGTCTTTCCTGTGCTTTCATTGCCTTTGCTACTGAATCCATGTAGCAAAGGGCATGAAGATCCAAACTGGAGGGAAGTGAAAGGAGCAGGAGCACAGGAAGAACAGAGATCAGACACCAGAGACAGGAAGGAGAAGAGCAGAAAGTGGGTCAGAGCAAGAACATGGAAAGAAGTGTGGCAGGTGCAATGAATATGTGCAGAAACTGTTGGAAAGAAGGAAGAGCAGGATATCAGGCAAGAAGAAAGAGAAGTACAAGCCCCAAAATGCTACAGGCCATAGGAGACAGGGACAGGGGAGTCAAGACTCCCTTGGGCATAACCTGCACTAGCACCTGCAAGCAATTCCAAAATCTCACACTCTGTTAATACATCTATCTGTCAAACAACTGGTGTGAAACCTTACAATTAGGTTGAGACCAAACAGTTGTGGTGAATCCTTTGCTTAAGGAGTGCGTCTCTTCCCTGCTACTGGTTCATTCATATCAAAGGTAACATGCTTGTGGTGGATTGGCGCTGGCTGGCTGACTAGCAGCCAGCCTGTCCCTCTGCTCCCTCCCAAGAACAGGAGTGAGAAAGCTTGTGGGTCAAGATACAGGTAGGGAGATGGCTTGCCAATTGCTGTCATGGGCAAAATAGACCCAACTTTAGGTAATTTAACTTAATTTATTGCCAATTAATATAAATTGTTAATTACTAATTTGGGTATTGGGAAACAAAAAAAAGGAAAGAAGCAAACATTAAAACACTTGGGGAAAACACCTTTCCTCCTCTTACTTCTCTGTTCCCTCTGCTGTTTCTCATTCTTTATTTTCCCTTCTCCTCTGCCTGTATGCCATTTTCTACCCTTTCTTAAATACCTTTTCCCAAAGGCACCACCAGCATGGCTGATGGGCTCAGCTGTGTCTTGTGGTGGGTCCACTGTGGAGATGGTTGGAATTTGCTGGTATGAGACAGCCCTGACCTCCTTTCACAGAGGCTGCCCCTGCAGCCCTCTGCTACCAACCCTGTGCCACCCACACCCAGTACCCTACTGGTTTTAGTTGCTATATTAATTCAAGTGAGTGAAGACTGTATTGTGGAGCCTGACAATTGGCAAACTAGCTCAACAAGAAGCCATTGAGATGGAGGTTGAAAAGGGAGAAAGCAAAGTTCTCATGGTGGGTGCAGGTTGGGTTGGTTTTCTGCAATGCAACCTGTATGGAAAAGCAGTATAGCTGCATAGTTAAGCACCCCAAATTTAGGAAGTATCCAAGTTGAGGCTTCCCTGGTAACCTTAGCTTGCCTCTGTCTGTGTGTGTGCTTACTGTGATCTTTAAGAATGTGTTCAACATTCAGTCTTTTCAAAAAAACTCAGCCCCATTCAATGCACTGCAAGATGATAATCCATGAATTAATTTGATTTAGGTGGGGAATGAGACAATCACGTAGGTGCCTCCTCTTGGAGTTGTAACAGAAGCTGGAAAACATGTACTGAATAAGGGGACTGCAAAACAGTGTGCTAGAGAGAAAGTGAGCAGACACTGAAGCTGCCTAAGCAAAACTCTTAGAGCTCGGCAAGAACTGCAATTGTACAGAAGGAAAAGAACAGAAATTCCTGTGCAACAATTAAAATGCAAATATGTTTTGCTTTCCGATCCTTTACTGCTTTGTGTTACTTAAACTATAAAACCCTATACTCTGCTTTATTACTATGCTTTACTACAATTAAGGTATTTCAAAACAATTCAAATAAAACTTTAAAAAGATACATTGAAACAAAATAATTGCAAAATTAAAAATTTAATCAGAATATCCTGGAGAAATGTCAGGGTAGTCTGTCTTTTTGTCTTTTTTCTTTTTTCAAAAAGACAAAGTTTAATTTCAGTCAATACTGTCAAAAAGAAATTGAATTGGAAAACTCCACTGGAAAACTTTAAATAAGCTTTACTAATCACTTTGAAAAATTGGCCTGTTGCATCTTCATCAAAGTTCACCAAATCAGTGTGTCTCTAGCAGTTGAAACTCTTGTTCCCACTGAATAAAGATAAAATCTATTTCACTCACAGAACCGTTGCAATCAGAAATTAATTCATTTACAAAACACTCCCGTATTATGAGTCTAGCTGGAGGCCTGTAGCTAGCAGTGTTCCCCAGAGGTCGGTACTGGGTCCAGTCTCATTCAACTTGTTCATCAATGACCTGGATGAAGGGACAAGTTTGCTGATGATACTAAACTGGGAGGAGTGGCTGATACACCAGAAGGCTGCACTGCCATTCAGTGAGACCTGGACAGGCTAGAGAGCTGGGAAGAGAGGAACCTCATGAAGTTCAACAAAGGCAAGTGTAAGACCCTTCGCCTAGGGAGGAACAACCCCGTGCACCAGTACAGGCTAGGGATTGACCTGCTGGAAGGCAGCACTGTGGAGAATGCCCTGGGAGTTCTGGTGGACAGCAAGTTGCCCATGAGCCAGCAGTGTGCCCTTGTGGCCAAGAAGGCCAATGGGAGACTGGGGTGCATTAGGAGGAGCATGGCCAGCAGGTTGAGGGAGGTTATCCTCCCCCTCTACTCTGCTTGAGCACCCCCTGTCTGAGAGGATGTTGAAAGGGACAGGAGAGCAATGCTAACTCAATGTCCTGGTTTCAGCTAGGACAGAGTTAATTTTCTTCCTAGTAGCTGGTATGATGCTGTTTTTTGGATTTGGTATGAGAATAATGTTGGTAACACACTGATGTTATTGCTAAGTCGTGCTTACTCTAAGTCAAGGACATTTCAAGTTTCCCGTGCTCTGCCAGTGAGCAGGTGCACAAGAAGCTGGGAGGGGAGCAGAGCCAGGACAGCTGACACAAATTAGCCAAATGGATATTCCATACCATATGACATGCTCAGCATATAAAGCTGGGGGGAAGAAGAAGGGACTGCTATGGCTACTGCTATGCCTGGTGGTGTTTGTTTTTTCAAGTAATTGTTGTATGTGATAGAGCCTTGCTTTCCTGGAGATGGCTGAACACCTGCCTGCCCATGGGAAGTAGTGAATGAATTCCTTGTTTTGCTTTGCTTGCATGCACAGCTTTTGCTTTACCTATTAAACTGTCTTTGTCTCAACCCATGAGTTTTCTCAGTTTCTTCTAATTCTCTCCCCTGTCCCATCTTGGGGGGAGTGAGCAAACAGCTGTGTGATGCTTAGTTGTTGGCTGGGGTTAAACCATAACAGGCAGATATAGTCAACTAAATATAAGAATAATAGAATAAAGAAAACTAAATCCCTATGTCATTGTTTTACTTTGAAAATAGAAAGTAGGCCACAAAGGATGTTTTGCTGTTAAGAACTTATGGAAAAAAAAAAAAAAGTAAAGCAATACTTTGGAGAGAAAAAAGAGAAGAAGAGAAAAAAAAAAAAAAAAGCCAAACCAGAGAACCCCACCTGTTTTCTAATTCTGGTAGACCGAGCAAGTAAAAATACCTTTTGGAAATTTTACTTTACACATAAGGTATATACACTAAAAAAATGAATGCATCTTAAGCATGTAATGTCTTCCTAGCTTTGCAGTCATTACATTTTGAGAGATTACCCTAGTTATTAATGGGAGAGAGAGCAGAAAAGACTGAAACTCAGAATATTCATCCTATTTATATGTACGAGTACTTAGCTTTTACTATTGCTGTCAGCAAGAATGTCTGAACAAACAAAACCATAGTGTGTATGTACTGTGGCACCATTTTTAGGGCTCCCATACAATAGTTGATTTCTCAGAGAAAATCACAACTTTTCCCCAAACACTGTGCCTGCTCTATTTTGGAATTGTGAGGCCTGGGATGAGGGCAGGCAGAGCTTATGGAAACCTCGTGGGCTGACTCAAACCTGTTTCTGCCTCAGTTGTTGCCATGGAGCTTTGGACAGTCTGACAATTCAGGGCAATCACTGGATCTCATATTTGTTCCCCATTTTCATGTTGTTTTTCAAAGAGGCTCTGACTAACATTTGCTGAGGAGGATTTCTCTCCATAAACTTCACAGCCGATACTAACACTGTCAACTAGGGCCTTGACATTTAAGGAAGGGATGCTGTATAGCCAACTGAGGACATCTAAACCTGCCCAGGGAAGTCCACTACCCCATGGAGCCTGGAAAATCAAGCATTTCTCAGGTTACAGGTGTAAATTTGGTTTACTTTATCAAGCTAAAGGTTAAAACATGGTTTGGGAATGCTAAAAATAGTGACCAGAATACACTACAGGATGTATCCATGCAGGTCTACATTATATTTAGCAGTCCATAGCTGACTATGCCTCTCAGCTAGACCATGAGGTTGGCTACATAACCACAGCACAGGAAGGGTCTCAAGAGCTACTCTCTTCTCCCCACTCTATCTGCAGCTGGAGCTTTGGTTATCTCTAATTTCCATCCTGAGTCTGGACCATCTCTTCCTGTCCATCTGTTCTTTGTAAAAACTCATGACTGGGCACTAGGATACTGCATGGTAAAATGAGAAATTATCATATCCTTCCTACTTCCCCAGATACAACACTATGAAAGAACAGTGATAACCTTTGTTAAAATGTATTGTGAGAGGCAACAGTTTTTCAATAATTTTATGAGAGTCATAACATTGACTGACTTTTTATAAAAACCAGACTTCCTAAAACAGAATGTGAATTTGGGAACAGGGATCTCAGACTGAGTAACCTTCTCTTCATATGCCAGTTGGTAACAGGCCTGTGCCAAGCTCACACTGCTCTTCCCTGCTGCCAGCATATCACTATATGCCCCTGCTACACAGATGCTGTGAAGGTAAAGGAGAATTTGTGGAAGGCTCCTTGCTCGAGGGTTATCCATCAATAAACCTAGCACATGTCAGCAGGACTTGTGCAAAAACTCTGCACAATGTGCTGGCAGTATATTTCTGTGGCTGAAGTCAAACTAAGACAGTATAACTTTTACTGGTCCCTGCTGGCACACAGCCTGACAGCCTCCCTGAATCTGCCTAAAACTGAGAGCAGGGGTTTCTGATGGTATGACCCCATGGCAGTGCCTTGAGGGAGACCTGAAAATGGGGTTCAGTGGAGTATGCTTCCCTCTATTCCCATACAACCTCCTGATGCTCAGTGATATATAAAGGCCTGAAGAGCGTTGGGCAGAATTCTTGGGTTTTACCCTGAAGGTAAAGAGGTTTCCTCTAAGCATAACTTTCTGCAGGTCTCCTGACAGTGATTCATGCAGTGCTCCTGCAGCTCCTCAGGTGCCAGTAATCAGGGAAAGTGTCTTTAGCAATTACACTGTTTAGTCCTGATCAAATCATCTCTAGCTGACAAGATGGTGGCGCTACTTGGACATGCACTTGCAGCAGATGGAGGCCTACACTATTTTTCCTCCCTTGGCAGAGACACCTTACATCTGGTAACATATTCAGTTAATATGTTATATTTTTCTCAGGTTTATTGTGTGTTCGACTGACTTGAATGGGATATTTCTGTTCATGCATATACCTAAGGATTTACAATGTAACATGACCAGCCTGTTAATGCCTTTTGAGATGATCTAAAGCTAATCAGCATGTTCAAATGTCCTTGCTTCATGCTCTGCAAGTGCTATTGAAAGTAAATTGTGCTTCACATTCATTGTCAAAAAAGCTCTTTAATGGAGAGAGTCTCAGAATTGATTCTCTTGGGAAGGAATGAAGTGGGTTCTGCTTATGCTGAAGTAGGAAATTCATCCTATCCTAAGATCTAAGATGACCCTCAAAGATGAGAAGAAAGGACATCTAAGTCATGCTGTATGTTTGTTTGGTGGTGCCTGCCCCGCCCAGAAATGAGAGTTGCCACCTGCTTCCAACCTACCACTGCAATTGACATCAGTGGGTATTCCTGCCACTAACACCAATGGATTGTACCCCACCAAATAAAAGCTTTTGAATTCCTGTTCTTGAATATTGTTTGAGAGCAAGTGTGTAGAGATAAAGCACATAAAGTAAAAATTTAAGGTGGTCTTCATGGCACCATAAGATGGGTTTTTCAACAAATCTAGATTCTCAAGAAAAGGACTCTGATTTCAGAGTTTACTGCTAGAACTGGGAAGAGCACTCAAAAGTGCAAGTTCCTGTTTGCCCATTTTCTGCTATTACTTCAGGTAGACAGCTTTTTTCCCAGAGGTAAGGCAGAAATACAAGTGAATGAACCACCTCTCATAGAAAAGAGTGTGCACTAATGAAACATTTATACATCACCAATGCAAAAGTCTGGAATTAAAAATTGAAAGGCCTATTCGTATTACAATTTGCTTTCAGGGTTGGCACTAACTGGCAATATTGTTTGCAGTCTCAACAGGGAAGGCAAGAACTGAGTAAGCATGGAGATCTATTCATCCAAAGAAGTGGTTTTTCCAGGTCAGCATTGATGTATATATACTATACAGAAAGGGAAGCAGTTCATTATTGTTACTGGTATTTTTTGAAGAGCCCTGCAACTGCCAGAGCTGTCAGTCTTGTCTAGGGATTGTCTCAGGTGCTAACCTTACTCTATATTTTGAAAATTGCTTTTTTGCAGATGTGGACTTTTGCCTAAATACACAGAATCAAAGTGAAAGAACAACATTCTAAGCAGTATAAAAAAGAATTCGGCAAAACACTGCCTAGTTCTAAAAGGCAATGATTTGAAGTCAACTAATGTCATAAAACTGATGTAATAGCAACTATAAAACTACTTTTTGCATTTGACCCATTAAAGCTATAACACAGGACAGTTGCTTGCCCTGCTAAAATCCACCTCTTAATTTTGTCCTGAGTTGTGTATTCTTTTTCTCTGACTTTTCTCTGGTTTAAATCTCCTTATGGGTCCCTTCCAACTTGAGATATTCTATGATTCTATGAATGTTTACTTTCTTTGTCATTTTAACCATAAATCTACTTCTTTGATTCCTTGCTATCGTTTCTTGGGAAAGCCTCATATGTTGCAGAATGGCTGTGTGATCATGGCCATGACTCCCTTAAAGATCTTTGTGAAACAAAGTTAGCGTAAGTTAGCTGAAGCAGGCCTTGCAGCTATGCTGAGGCATGCTGATAAGGAAGCTGAGAAAAACACTGACCTTGTGCCTAATGTTGTAAATAACTTTGAGGAATTCGCGTAGACAAGAGAGGAAAAAAAAATATGTAGCTAGCTATCCGCAGAAACCGCAAGTAGGAGGACGTATGAAAATGTAACCCTTTAGAGCTTAGCCAATCAGCAGATGACTAGTAGGCATAATTAACTGGAACTGTATATAAGACATAATTGCGCCGTAATAAATCGAAGCTTGCTTTATCACTCACATTGAGTCGGCTGCTTGCTTCCCCTCGCTTGTCGCACTCATATCCTTATCTTCAAGGTCCAATAACAAAACCAATGCTTATCTCTTCATGTGTCTTTTTATGCTGTCTCATGTATAGCATGATTTACTGACCTTTTTTTTTTTACACCTCTTCATGCTTTTTTCCAGTGTTTGCCTTACACCTGGTGATCTTGTGCCAAATTTGTCAATAAATCTGTTAGCTAGTCATTCTTCCAGTCCTTCAAGACCACATAGATTGTAAGCATTTGCCAAGTATTAAAAACTGGGTATAGAATCAAGGGGATTTAGATGCATTTTATTTCTTTTCTTGTATTTTGTTTTCAATTAGCTGACATGAAAGCATTGAGTTGTGCACACAGTGAACAGCCATACCAAACCATAGGACTATTTTCCTTAATTATAAATTATGTGAGGACTCTGTTTTACTTTCAATATGTGCGGTGCTGACCACAACTTGTCGAGAGGAGGTAAGACCCTGCTGGAAGGAAGGGGAGGAAAGGGACATTTCCTTTCCTGAAGTGCAGAGGCAGGAGAGGGAAAGAGCAGCAGTGGTGTAGGAGTAGCCTGCTGTGGCTGTGTGGTGCAGAGTGGGTGACTGCTGTGTGTACTGGGGGAGGACAGAAAGGGAAAGTTGAGGAAGACATTAGGGTATGGATGCTTGTAAACATACAGGCAGAACAAAAGCATGTGAATGGGTGAATGTCCCAAAGCTGAACCTGACTCCTGTCCATAATATGGACATAATCTTAAAAAATGTTTTCAAAATGAGCTTCTCAAGTCATGCCAGATATTCAGTGTTATGCCACGAAGTACATCACTGATTTGTGAAAGTGAAGTGCAAGTAACAGTGTTTTCCCTGGCATGGAAAGCAATATAAACTTCTATCTTTGCTGCTTTTAGCTTTAGCTCCCTTTTAACAACTATATGCAGCATAGCATCCCTCTTCTGTTTGTGTAAGATAATGTCAGCAGAGTATATGATCTGGCATAGTCTATAGGCTAGAGCAGAACAATACTGTCACTTGTCTTCTGTAACTCTGGGGTGATATAGTAAATTTTGAGTGCTTTCTTATACTTCAATTTATAACAAAAATTAGAGCAGTTCAGTGACTATTCTAATATATGCCTTCCTGCTCCCAGATTATAGGGGCTGTTCTGGCAGTTGGTAATAGCTGAAGTGTAGAAGTGCTTTGGTTAGGCTCTATTTTTTCCAGTCTCATTTCAGGCAGTAAGAGAAAGAAAAGGAAGTGACAAAGATCTGCAGTGTTGCTTTTCACCACCTGGCAATTTTCTTACAAATTGCAAATTCCCAGGTAGGAAATTAAGCCAGTTGTTCTGCTATGAGAATGACACTAAACCAGAGACAGAATAAGACTGGAGGATATTTGGCTTTAAAATCCAATGATTCAGGAATTACGAGAAAGTCCAGGGTTTTGGACATGCAAGAGCTAGTGTGCAGAACTTTGAGTACTAAGGAGGAACTCTTTTCCCTGGTTAGTTAAAATTATTATAGTTAGGTTTGGAGTAGTATACGTGTAGAATTCATTTTGTGTTTCCTGCATATATCTCATATTTTCTTATCATTAAATGTTGATATAGGCAAATGGCTGGGTCAAATTCTGTCCCTAGTGACTATTATAATCCTCTTTCCCAACAAATTAACTTATAGGCATTTGAAGAGCCTGAACTAAGTAGTCACAAGAAATCAAAGAGAACTATCTGCATTGTTACAACCTAATATCCATCTGTAATAGCTCATTCAAAGTAGAGAAGGACTGAGATTTGGAGAATTTTTATAGAGTTATTTTTCCTTCCACTATCAATCTGATAATCCATACAATCATTATAACAAAAAAAAAGGTTTTTTTTCCTTTTACCATCAAGGAATATAGGATAAGATGTTCAAATTACAAATCTGAAAAAAGGGGAGACTTGCATTCTGGTTCTTACGTTCATTATCTACACATCAATAACTAGTCTGTGCTCACATTTCTTTTTCTATAAAATGGAAATTATATCTACTCTATAGTGATGCTGTAGGACTTTATTCATTACCAAAGTGCTTAATCTTTTTTGGTTCCACAACTGGATTAGCCCAGGAGACTCTGGGCTGTACAGGCATAAACAAATAAGGCTCTGGCATATTGTCCTGGTTTTGGCTGGGATAGTTAATTTTCTTCTTAGTAGCTGGTACAATGCTGTGTTTTTTGGATTTAGTATGAGAATAATGTTGATGACACACTGATGTTTTTAGTTGTTGCTAAATAATGTTTATACTAAGTCAAGGACTTTTCAGCTCCTTAGGCCCTGCCAATGAGAAGGCTGGAGGAGCACAAGAAATTGGGAGGGGACACAGCTAAGACAGCTGACTCAAACTGGCCAAAGGGATATTTCATACCATATGACATCATGCTCAGTGTATAAACTGCAGGGAGTTGGCCAGGGAGGAGGATTGCTGCTTGGGGACTGGCTGGGCATTGGTCAGCAACTGTATTGTGCATCACTTTTTTTTTTTTTCTTGAGATTGATTTCTCTTTCTCTTTTTGTTATTGTCCTGGTTTCAGCTGGGATAGAGTTAATTTTCTTCTTAGTAGCTGGTTCAGTGCTGTGTTTTGAATTTGGTGGGAGAACAATGTTGATAGGACACTGATGTTTTTAGTAGTTTCTGGGTAATGTTTATACTAAGTCAAGGACTTCTCAGTTTCCTGGGCCCTGCCAGTGAGAGGGCTGGAGGGGCACAGGAAATTGGGAGGGGACACAGCCAGGACAGGTGACCCAAGCTAGCCAAAGGGGTATTCCATACCATATGACATCATGCTGGGTATATAAACTGGGGGAAGAAGAAGGAAGGGGGGACATTTGGCATTATGGCATTTGTCTTCCCAAGTAACCATTACGTGTGATGGAGCCCTGCTTTCCTGGGGATGGCTGAACACCTGCCTGCCCATGGGAAGTGGTGAATGAATTACTTATTTTTCTTTGCTTGCATGTGGCTTTTGCTTTACCTATTAAATTGTTCTTATCTCAACCCCTGTGTTTTACATTCCTTTCCGAGTCTCCTCCCCATCCCTCTGGGTGAGGGGGAGTGAGCAAACAGCTTCGTGGTGCTTGGATGCCAGCCAGGTTTAAACCATGATAGTTGTCTCCCTTTTTCATTACAATTATTATAATTATTATTAGTATTATATTTTACTTTATTTCAATTATTAAACTTTTCTTATCTCAACCCACGGGTTTTACCTTTTTCCAGTTCTCCCCACCACCACCACCAGAGGAGGGAGGAGTGAGCTGTGTTGTACTTAGTTGCTGGCTGGGGTGAAACCATGACACATATCTGTCTATCTATGTTTCTATATAATACCAGTACATGAGATTAAGACCTATGTTATCATTATAGACACCTCAGGAAAAAAAAAAAAAGGATAATATTTTCAAAAGAGTATTTTCAAAGAATATTAAAAAAATTGTCAGGGTAACTAGATTTAAAAGCCATTTAGATACTTAAAGATGAAGGAGTTGTCTAGGAGGATTTGCAAGTGATATGAAGCTAGTAAAGCCACTGCAATAAACTGCTGATATCTCCTTTTTAAAGGAACAGAGTGGCACAGAAAATCCCATTGTCACATGAAATACCTGCCCCTACTTAACCCTGTGGCATCATGCTGTAATGGAGGGGAGTATGGCTCGCTGTTCCCCCATCCTACCTCAGTGTATCTTGTGCATTGCTGGGCGGGGCAAGCCCGGGTGGCCTCGGGTTCTGGTAGATCCTGCTTCCCTCTCCACACCATGGGCTGCCACCAACCTGGGACAGGTGGTGGGACAGGGCAGCCAGGGGTATGTCCACTAGAGAGCTACAGTACCTCCAGTATTACAGATTGTCTGCCAGATCTTCACCACAACAAAACTGTAATGTAATTTGGGAGATGGATGGAAATCAAAATGCTTTGGGATAAAGCAAGCAATGAGTGTGTGAAGTGATGGCAATGTCTACATGTGCATTCATGTATAATGGAGATGGTTGTATTTCTGTCAAAATGTCACTGTTGCCTAACTGGTGGTAATGTTTTTGTTACCTTTCTTTTTCCCCTCCTGCTTGTCCTGCCAAAGTACTAACCATTGGACATGCTTAGACAGTGTGGGTGACATCATAGATAATTATTATTTTGTTTCAGATTTTCTTGTCTCTGACAGTGATGGATCATTCCCTTTTGTAGCACACCCTAAATGCTACAGTTACCTAAAGATGAATTGCCTAATTGCTCAAGTGTGATCTTTAGATCATACTAAGGAATAGTAATGCAGTCAAAAAATGTATATTTCTCCATCTTAAAATTATTGCAGCGGGATTAACTAAACATTCATCTAGCCTAGCGGAGCCACAAAACTGTTCGTGTCATGTGAGCCAGAGAAACAATGTAGGAGAGGAGGACTGAGAAAGTCTGAAGAGAGATGAGTGAGAGGAGTACAGAGAACATCTAACCATTACTGATGGGAGATAAGAGAGAGGAGGATAGAGAAGGTCTGAAGAGAGATATATGAGAGGAGGATGGAGAATGTCTGATCTGACAGGAGATGAGAGAACAACTGGGTATTGTGAAGGAAAGGAAGAAATATAAACATGGTTATCTAGTGTTTAATAGGTGCCTGCATGCTTGTAGTGATATATAGCTATGTAACTGCATGAATGGTTTCTGCCCTGAGCCTGGTGGTACATACAGCTGGAATTTGTATCCAGGCTCAGAGATATAAATATGAGCTTCTCTGTACAATAAGGTGTCTCTGGTTGCACCACAACCTGAGTCCATGCCTTCATACGCCACAAAACAACAATGCCTTTTTTTTTGCTACATGTAATAAATTACCTATGAAGTTAAATACTTTACACTTTAAGTCTGTAGGGCTGTCTAAATAGTAATTTAAAACACTTTTTTAATTTGCTTTTAGTAAAAAAAAAATTGATGTTTTTCTCCTACTTTAAACTTTCTGCATGCAGGATAGGCCTTTAAGGTACATGCTGATGAGCACCCTTATTATACCAGAAATACACTGTGAGGAGGAGAGCCTTGTGGTTGTGGGCTTTATCTAATACAGCTGCATGCTGTTGTCTGAGATTTTAGATTATCTGTACAATAGTAATATTTGCAGCTCTTTGGAGCTTCTTTTCAAGACATTTGGTGGTTATAAATAAGCCTATAACTAGAGCATCTCCCTTCTCACTTGGAATAAACGAAAGCTGAAGAAGCAGATTCATATACTGAGTTGCATATCTGTTTTTATGGTCCAGAACTAGTTAGATACTTTAATACTTCCTGGAAGGAGGTGGGTGAGGACCTGATAATTCAAAACAAAATTTGAATGCATTTGTGAAAATGGTTGAGTGGGCATTTTGAGCCCTTTAAATTTTACGGGCAGGAGGACATAGTCCTGAGGCTAGTCTTCAGGATCCCTTAGTATCTGTACAACTGTGAAATCAAATGTAGAGAAATATCTTTCCTAAAAAGCTGCAGCTCTGTCCAAGGACAGCCTTAGTCCAGTGTAGTCTGCTGCCTTTGCTTTGATGGCGTTTTGTCTAGATGTAAGCTGCTTTGAACTGAATGTCAGTATATGTAACAATGTGGTGCTACTCTTGTACTATGAAAAAGTTCCATATGATGGGGCTGCACTGCTAGCAGTAACAGCTTGTCTAAAGTTGGGTTTACACAAAGGGATAAAAGAGTGCTAAGTCTTGAGGCATAAAATACAAGCACTGTCAAGTGCAGTGCAAATGAGAAAGGTACTGTAGCTAGCAAGCTGAACAGCTAGATAGCCTTTTACTGTGGCAATCTATGTAATGGGGTACCTTTCATCTTGGTTTTGTTGCACATTATGCACTCTCTCCCCCTCCTCCCCAAAGCACAACTGCAGTCTCAAACATTGCCATGCTGAAGCATTAATACATATTAACTAACTTGGTTTCTGATCTTGCTATTTGGGTTACCTGGTGCTGGCAAACACTAACCAGCAATGCCCTTCTGTACAAGGCATGAGAAGATATTTACCCTTATTTTGGAGGCAAAAATCTGAAATGCAAAATTCATGGACTTACAAAAAGGATGTGATAAATCTGAGACAATTACTAATGTGAACAAAGTTCTTAAAGTTTTTCTATTAAAGCTTCCTTAGGCAGAATTCTGACACCAGGCTGAAGGTTTTCTCTTATGCCCAATACAGTGAAGCAGATGCCTGTTATTAAAAACTTCAGTGAGGCAGGCTCTGCCTATTCTGCTGCTGCATTGGGAAATGGCCTGTTCAGGTTCTCACTTGAGAAATATCAGTCATTTTAACAGCCTGATAAGTAAAGAAGGAAGGATGAACAAATATTCTTTAGGGATTTTGTTTCTGTTTTGATTTGTTTGGGGGTTTTCTGTTTGGTTGTTGGGGTTTTTTTTTGGGGTGGCTTTATTTATTTTGGTTTTCTTGCTTTCATATGGTACCAAGTACAGCAGCATTCTAACTTGTGACTGGAGTTTCTCAGTGTTACGGTATCACAAGCAGTACTGTGCATGCTATTGCTAAGCCCCTTTAAAAACTGTGATGTGGGATTCAAATACTCTGCAGTCTAACACACACACACACCCAATTTTTGTTATCTCTTGCTTCAGCCTTCAGATCTGTGTTTTTTTCAGCCATTCTTTTGCAACTGTGGAGTTCTAAATTCTTTTCGAGAAGTATGTCAAGGCATTATCCCAAATCTGGGTTCTTCACCCGGTATGCAAGAGCTGATCCACACACACAGTCAAGATATTTATTGCATGTCTGCACAAAGATGAGTGCTTAGATGGTAAATCCACAAAACTAGCAAATAGTAAAACATTTTATACACTTTGAACAATTGTTTACAATTACATTTAGTCAAACTTAATTCTCATTGGTTCTTACAAGCCTCGGCTCCATTTAAAGGTACAGTTTTTTTTTTCCCACCCGAATGCTCTGTGGGGAGGAGGCTTTGTTAGTAGGGGGCTTTTTTTTGTCCGAGGGTGGATCTTTTAGTATGCTAATTAGGATAGTCAAGTAATTTTCTGCTTAGTTTCATTAACCATTTGGTTCTCCTTGAGCTTATCTTGTTACTTCTTAGCTTGATGTGTTTATGGTGTCTATTCCTTCTCCCAAGGCCATGTCTTGTTAACTATTTGTAAGGATTAATTAACATCCTCTGTTTTTTAAATTCTTTCTTGTTTTTCATTATAGATATTTACATATTTCTTTTTTTAAAGTAATTAATTATTGCATCAGAGGGTTAAAGCTCAAGTGTTCTGCTGTATAAATAGCTTGGTAGCCCTTGCCACAGCTTTTCTTTGCTGAGTGCCTCTACATTTCAAGTGGGAACCAGGGATGAACACAAAAAGAAAAGAAAAAAATTAACCAATATCACCTACAGTCTTAAACAAGAATTTATTTTTTTTTTGCTTTTCTGTTCAAATAGCTCTGGAAATGACTTTCAGAAGAAGCAAAATAAGAAAAAAGCCATGCGTAAGCTAAAAAGATCTCTTCCAAAATGATTGTGTGGATAAAAATAACTGATTATAGGATAGCAACCTGTATAGCCAATCAAGAAAGATTAATTCCCTCTTGCCTGGCAGAGAAACTTGTGTATTAGAGGCATTTTGCACAGTTGTAACAACTTTATATATCTTAATTACTTTTTTGATTTTCATTTATTTTCAGTTCTCAGAGGGTAGTGCTTATATACTAACAAACATCCTTTGTAAAGCCATGCTGGTGGGACTGTATAATTAATTGCACCTTGACTTTTAATGATCCCATTGTTTTTAATAGCTCTGCAATCCTGAGAAAGAGAGAGTTTTGGGTGAATGGAGTGCATGATCTACTGTACTAAACTGCTCGTTTGATTTTCATTGTTATTGTTAAAGGAGAAATTTACACAGACATGGGTACCACTGGGTTTGCTTTAATCACAACTCGGAGTTGGGCCACCACCTCAGTGAGTGGCAGAGAACAAAGGGACACAGCACAGCTTATATACACTTATCAAATCATTAATCAATGTCCAAAGTTTTTAGAAGTTTCCTTTGGTCTTGTCAGTTCTGCGAATCCATCACCTGACCCTGTCCCAGCTGATTCATCTATTTGGTTCCAGTCTCTGCCTTGGTTCCAAGGTCCTCCTCGGGCCGCGATCTTCTTTCTGGCTGCTTTAACTCACACAATCCTTCAAGCCCACTTAGTCTTTGAACAAGCAATTCCTATTCACATATACTAATTTTTCTAAAAACACCTGCATTTCTGAGAGCACCTGTGTACACAAATTGATCATCTGTTGTTTTTCTATTCTTCCACTGATTAGCTTGACTGGGTTTTAAACCAGCCTTGGATTAGGGCTGTACAAGGGCCGAGGCCTGGTTCTGCCATTTAGCAGCTTCAGCACTTTAAATTTCTTAATTCAAAATTCATTTTCTTTAGCAGTTACCTCAGGAAACTTTTTCTAGAATGTAATAATGCTGTAGTTACAGCTTAGTGGATACTTTTATTGTAAAGCTGATATTCAGACCATATAACAAAAAATGTCTCAGATGCCTTTCATGCTGTATTTCAGGTTTTGTGTGTAGTACATGACAGGGAAGGGCAGGAGAAAATGGTCCTGATATGTTTTGTTCTGAGCTAGCTAACAGAATAAATAAGTTACAGGGAAAACATCTAGCTCAATTTGGTCTTTATCGTTTTGTTAAGTGCATGGGATAATGTAAACTACTATTGTATTTGTGGAACAGTGGTGTTAACGTGTTACATCACTGGATGTTATGTTTCAAAGTTAAAGCTGCCATTGATTTCCTTGGAGGAGCTGTGCAGTAAGCATAGTACTGCATTTTGAATGGGCTGTACATGTTTTTAGAAAATATGGGTCTAAATTCCAGGCTGAGTAGCTGAAACAGCAAGGAGGTAAACTTGGACATATTATTGATCACTGCAGAACAGTGACAGTCTGGCTTTGGCACAGTTCTTGAGTTTGCTGAACTGTGTATTGGAATTATAGAGTGGGGCTCAGGGTTGCACTGAATTTTGCTGAGAGTGTATATATGCTCAAACTGAGTACTTGTTAAGGTAGTTGCATGGCATCTGGTCTCAGAAAGAAGATAAGGGTTAAAGAATATAGTGGTTTATGATGTTATCACACTATGCTGTATATTACCTTTCCTCCTGGCAGCTATTTTTGTGATCTTCCCTGGTTTACTTCTATCCAAAATCATCATGCTGAGTTTTAAATTCTCATCAGAGGTAATAACTATTGTCTGGGAATTGAAGCAACTGATGTTAAGGGTTACATTCAGACAGTACTAATCATACAGTTAAAGTAGGACAGTTACAGGTAGGGTAAGGGAGGAGGAGAGAGGTTCAGTTAGGGTATGACTTGTACTAGGGGAAAACCTTTTCCACAGTGTTCAATAACCTTTATGCTTCTAAGTATGTGACTATTTTCACTGTGTTAACAGGGCCATTATACACAAAATGAAGGAATAATATTAAAGATACGTAAAAAAGCTACACAGTCAGGCACTTTAGGTGTAAGCTTGTTTGAGGGTGAGGAAAAGTACATTGGAACTTTGGTATGCTGGTAACCATTCAAACAGCTGGGAGATGCTGTTACAGCCCTACATTACCTCACCCGCATGCTACTGGAGAGAGCAGCTGTGCCAGGAACTGTGACAATGTACCTTGTGCACAGCAGAGGAAAAGCCTCACAGCTATATGTGCCCTGGTGACTTACAAGCAGGTAGAGACAGGCTTTATAGGTGTAGGAGCTAAAACACTTTCATTCAAGGTCTTCTTTCCCAATGTGACTCCTGTAAAAGTGTTATTTTAGCATGGTAATTAAATTAAGAAGAAAGTAAATTTTGGGAACTGCAGATAACAAATGTAGATAAAGCTAAGTCCTAGATCTGTCTGTGGAAAGCAAATCCAGAATTTGAATTAGCAAACTAAACATTATTGAGAGCCTGGACTCTAAGCCAGGACAAGTCAGGAACATTTTTCAAAGTACGTGTGTGCTGGTGTCACGCCTGTAGCTAGATTACTGAAATCTTGCATGCTTTTTGAATTTCTTTAAAACAAGCAAACAAAACCCCCTGCTATTGTTATAAACAAATGGCTTTAATGCTAGTCATCTCCCCCTAACCACATGAATGCCTTTATTTTTTTCTGTATGAGAGCTTTAATAGATTGTATCGCAGAGAAATTATTTTGACGCTAAAACTTCTTGTGTGCAGCTTCTGAAAAAAGGATCCTGCAATTATGTAATGATAAGCCTTATATGAAGAAAGACTTTTCACAGTAATCCTGTTCCTACAAAATGAATGAGGCAGTAGAAAGAGCCTTGCCTACATAAACAAGTAGCGCAATGCAAGGGGAATGGATCTGCAGGGTGAAACAGCTGGTGTTGATGACAGTGTTCATACTATGTGTTTTGGGGGAACTGACTTCAGGCCAGCTCCACTCCAATCCCATGGGCTGATGTCCTGATACACTGCCAGTTGTACAGGAGCTTGGTATGCTTCAGGGACTGTCAGAAGGGCAGTGGGAGCCTCGCTGGTTTGGGCACTGATGGTGTTGTACCTGGATCAGCCCAGTTTAGCCACCTGAAGTTTTTGTTTGGGGCCTGAACAGATTTTTCTAGTCTGTGTTGAGCTTCATGCAGCTGTTGATTCATGAACTGTTTTTTCTGGATAAGCTTGAGTGTGTCTGCAAGAGCTGAAGTTGTAGCTTTGGTTATACTCTAAACATAAAATCATTTCAGTTGAAATTTCTGGTTGGATGTGGTGGCTTTAATTAGTCATTAATCTCTCTGTCCTCATTGATTATTGTTGAGATAATGTGCTTTCATGAGAGAATTAACAGTTGGTTGGTATATTAATCTTTTCTGTCTAGATTTGAGTTTAGTAATCCACCTCCTAGATGTCTTGCCTGTCAAAGGCTGTGATTTCAGCCTGCATTGATTTTTTTCAAATAGGAACTTGGCAGCTTCTTCCCTATGTTTAGGTAGAGTTGCTTCTAAACAGATTTGCCTGTCTCCTAGGACACAAAGCAATACCATTGCACATGATGTTAATCCTTAAAGATGTTATACATACATAAATAAACATGTAAAAATTACATAGTGTTCCCTATACTCTAAGGGGTGTGGACAAATAGAGTGGCTTGGCCTGTTTTCATCTCTGATGGTACTGCTAACAGATGCCTCCTGCAGTTTGGTGTTAATAACTATACAGTGTCTGTACTTGTTCAGATAGCATTCAAATAAAGTCAGTTAAGCTGCTTAAATAAACCTGTGGGCAAAAGACATTCCCAAAACAATAGATACTTGTTTACTGTAAATATAAGGCTAGGTCCCAGGATTTAATGATTTCACTGAGTGCACTGCAGTTTTAGTGTATGTGTGTAGGAGATATTTGGTCTTTCATGGGTTAATGATACTTATGTATCAGAAACCTTCAGAAGAAGCTTCTTGAATTTGTTTTTGATAGTATGGAGAGTATATTGACAGAAGTTGTACATAGAAATGTATAGCTGTATTAATTTCCTTTAGGACAGTTATGACTCTTCTCTTCCTGCAAGATTTTTATAAGCATAAACACACACATTTTTAAAAAAGATCTAAATTATGTAAATAAAAATGGGAGGAAGTTAACTTTGAAGGCTTTTTTCCTGCAGACATAGCACTTAAAATAATTCTGTTGACTGTGCATTCAGAGGTGATGTGGTAGAAGCCCTTCTAAAATCTCTGAGAATAGCCCTATATGTTGTGGATCAATTCAGTGCGGTGCCTGGGTGTTTGGAATTGTAGCATGGCACTACACAACTAACCACTAAAGCACTTAAAGAGCTTTTATAATCAGACTTTATCAAAACTGTCATTCTCAGTTTTACTATATTGTATTCATCATGTATTGCTTGAGTGCTTTTACTCATTGGCAATAAGTGCTTTTATGTGGATGTGCAGACTTGAAGTTTAAGCCCATGTAACATGACATAAGGAAAAACAAGTGTTGGATGTAGATAACGCAGTTGAGTCAAACCTTCATTATTTGGCTCTTGGTTGCACACAGTTGTAATGCTGGTGTTCTTGAAGCTCTGTTGAATCTGGCTGAAGTTGTCAAAAGAAATCAAGTTCTGTTTTTTGTCTCTGCTTCCTTGGCCTGTGCTGTTAGTGACTGAAGGGTGGCTTTGCAGGGTCTGGTTGCAATGGCTCCGGGCCCAGTTTGCTGAGAGCATCTATAAACAAAAATAAAAATCTGTCTCCTTGCAAAATGGTGAGCTGTCTTTCCTCATCAGCTCTCTAAAGCTGGAAGCCAGGCTTTGGTGCTCATGAACACCTGTGTAAATCCATTGTATATGGTGCAGTTCAGTAAGCATGTCTTTTCTAAGTGAAATCTTTTTCAGATGTTTTTATTACCCTTCAGTAAGTACAGTTGTATTGGTTGTGGGTAGCCAGGTGCTGGCAGTGGGGAGCTCCAGGGGTGGCCTCTATGAGGAGAGGCCAGGGCTGCCCCATGCTGGACACAGCCAGCTCAAATAGACCTGCCTCAGGGAACAGCTGAGCCCCTCAGCCAAGATGGTGGCATCTTGGGGAAAGTATATTTAAGAAAGGGCAAAACACTGGACAGCAGTGAGGCGTGAGAGGGTGAAAAAGTGTGAGGAACAGCAAGGTGGGAGAAGGAGAAGGTACTCCAGGTGCCAAAGCAGAGATTCCCCTGGAGGAGACCATGGTGAAGCAGGGATTTCCCTGCAGCCTGTGGAAGAGACCACACTGGAGCTGATATCCACGCTGCAGCCCATGGAGGATCCTGTGCTGGAGTGGATTGATATTTCCTGAAGGACTGCAGCCCGTAGAGAGGACCCATACCGGAGCAGTTTTTGAAAGACTGTGGCCTATGGGAAGGACTCATGTTGGAACAGGGGAAAAGTGTGAGGAGGAAGGAGTGATAGGGAGGAGCTGTTATGGATGACCCCAACCCCTGTTCCCCATCCCCCTGCACTGCTCAGGGGTAGGGGGAAGGTAGAGGAGTTTGGAATGAAGGAGTGAAGTTGAGCTTGGGAAGGGATGGTTTAAATTTTTGCTTCTCACTAGCCAGCCTAATTTTAAATGGCAATAAATTAAATTAATTTTCCCCAAGTCAAACCTGTTTTGCCTGTGATAGTAAGTGATCCCCTTGTGTTTATCTCGACCCATGAGCTTTTCCATCTTATTTCCTTACCTGTCCTGTTGAGGAGGGGGTGTGAGAGAGCATCTGGCTGGGTAGCTGGCCAAGGCCACCCCAATCCTTAATTTTTAGACATGCATTTAAAAAACTTTCTAAAAGGAAATGGTCTGGGGAAAAAAAAAAAGTTATGTGTTTAGGTAGATGTAGTTCCATGCACTATTAGCTGACACAGTTTGGCAGCTGGAATGCTGCTCAGCTTGCAAGTGTGGTGTGGTAGGTTTTCAGGTTTTTTTCTTTCCCAGTTGCAGCTCTATAAATTCATGCTGGGTTTACAGTTAAGTGGATTCAACACCTTAAACATCACCTCTAACTGAGGCTGGGTTCTTGGCTTTGCATGTTCTCAGCTATAATCTTTTTCTCTAAATGTGCCTGGTAGTCTTGCCACATAATGATGCCTGGAAATGAATTTAAACTTTTATTAATATCTGCACATCTTATAAACAGTAATGTGAAATGGGGCATTGTCTTGTCTGCAGAGTTATTGGTAGTGGAAGTTGATGGTTTTCAAATGAACTCAGCTCTTCCATCAAAATCTGGAGTGGATTTATAAATGTAGTTATTTGCAGTAGGTATGCAATCATGTCATTGCTTATTTGGGGAAGAGCTATGTATGATTTCTTTATGCAACAGTATTTTTAAAAGGTCACTTAAGTTATGCATAAAATGTTTTTCTAGAATTTTTTTTATTTTCCTCCTTAAGTCCCTGAATGCATATAGGGAAGTGGGTGCTGCTGCTGCTGAGTTCTGTAGAACTAAACATAAGTAGGTTCAGGTATGGAGCTTTAACAGCTATCCCTATAGAGCTACAGTGTGTGTATATTTGTCAATTGTCATCTTGTAAGAAGAAAAATCTGTTGTTTGGAAACTGGTAAGTATAAACAGTAACATTGATACAGATTTCATAATATAAAGAGTTACATTTGAAGTGTGTGTGTCTCCAAAGTGGATTTACTGTGTTGAAAGGTAAAACTATTTGATTTTATTTAGGGAAAAGATAAAAATACATCTATGGATAAGATGGAATACTTAAACTGAGCGAGCTTGAAAAAATTGGTTTATCTGACATGATCTATTCTCTCAGTTACTACTACAGCCTTACTGCTGTCTATTTGTTCATTTAGGTAGAGGTATAAATTTTTTCCACTATGAGGGGACAAGGCTAGATTAGTAAATGGGGTCTGTTGAGAAGCCTTTAAAAATCAAATCAGTATTTATACTGTACCCTTTTATTTCAACAAATGTTGTTATAAAAATATGTGGAATTGATAAGTATCTTTAGGAGTGTGTGTCAGGGGAATGTAGCATTAATGAATTTTTATTTTTTTTTTACAGTATGTTTAGCTTTATGAAGAAAGATTGCCAAGAAAAAGCCTTTAATAAGGTAAAAGTTGAGGGTTTGTCTGTTCCAATGCTGGATTTTCCAGTCTTCTAATTGCAAAGCCTTGCAGTCTTAAAACCTCTTTGGTAATATTAAGTCAATTAGTCAGTCAATTAATGAATAATTGTGTGTGAGTTTAGGATTTTAATTTCATGGAGGCTGGAACTGTGCTGTTAATTTATATAAAAGTTTGAAAATTCCTGGACTAACTGGATTAAGGTTTTTGGTTTTGTTTTGCTTTAACAAAAAGAAATGTCACTTATTCCATTATTCTGTTGATTATAAAATGGGATGTCTGCAAAAGGGCAGGGGACAAGTTTGAAGGAGTATTGCACTGTTAAGCTAAGGGATCAGTGTTGATATTATCTGTGGTGGTGTGCAGCACAGTGGCCTGAGGTTGTCTGGTTTGATGGCTTGATTCCATGTTCGTGTGGCATGATGAATATACACAGCCACAGGCCTGGAGTTGTGACTTGCTGCCTTCATTTTGTTACTCTGCCTGTGCCTGGCTTCAGCCTCAAGTGTTTATGAGCATGGCTGATTTATTGGCTCTATTATGGCCCTGGTATAGGCTTAATACTATACAGAATTGGTTTTGTAGAGGTGGCTTTTCTTCTCCTCTGTATTTTTAGTTTATTTTCCCCAAACTAGTTGTTGCTTTTCTATGTGTGGTGGTTCATGCTTTAGTTCAGCCACCAGCATGTTGCTTTAGAAAAATCATGTAAGCTCTTTTTTTAAGAAGTAAAATTCTTGTAACAAGGCTTCTGTTCAAGGTGTATGTTCAGGTTAGATGCTAAAGTTGGATGTCATTTCACTTATACAATATCTTTTAAACAGAGGTTTTGGAAGCAAAGAAAGAGGTAGTCTGGCTACTTAAGAACAGAGAGGAAAAAAAATAGTTGGCTTATTTGCATTGGCCTAATTTAATGATTTCCATGGAACACAACTACTTTATCTGCAATGTCAGTAGCAAGTTCTTACCCATAAAATAGATCTTTCAGCAGAAGAAAAGCTGGAGTTAGCAGATATTTTGCTTTCAAACGTTTTATAGCTGTTTGTGTATGTGGGCGTACCAGCAACCTGAAAAAACAAAGCATGGGAGTCTGAAGAGAGTTGTGTGTTTTGTTTGGGTTTTGATGTTTTAGTTTTGTTAATTTTTGGAGCTATCTTGTACACTGTGTAATTACTTTCCAGGATGTGGATTATCATGACACCTCTGTATTAGTAATTTAATGTGCCAAAGAGCTGCCATGCATACAAGTCTCTTCATAGTGGCATTACACTTCTAGGGAGACTTTGTTTTGATCCAGACTGTTAGACTAGAGAATGAACACTTTCTCCTTTCTGTATAGCAGTGGTGCTGTGATGTGTAGACCATGGAGGAACACATTAAATACCTATATTCAGTATGCTACAAGAGGATGATGGATTTTGAATGCATCAGTCACGTTTTAGTACTTTGTAACAATACAGATATCAAAATCTATGCTGCTATTTTTTTTCCTCCAATGAGGTGATTGCAATTATGCTTTCATTAAAAATAAAGCATAGGAGACTATTGATCGAAACTTGCTGACAGCTGATAACTTTATTTTTCTTTAGTTAATGCAGTTGAGGAAGACTCCTGAGGAAGGGTCAGCTGATACTAATGTCTAAATGCAACATTCAAATTTTTTTAGCTTACTAGATGGAGTAACCATCTTGTTACCCTAAGAATAGAGGTCCATATTCTTCTCTAGAGTAAGAATGACATGGTAAAGCCAACATGTGCATTAAAAGTCCACTGCATGAATGGTATGTCAACCCCAAATAATTACATTGGTGGGCTGCTTCTGCAAGAACCTACTGAAGGATCTTTTGCTATTGCTGAGTACCAGTGCTCTGGTACTGCTGCTATTTTAGGTTTCTGTTACTTGAAGATTATTTACTATTGTTACTGCATTTTTTTGACTGCAAGAGTTACAGGGGGAAGAGGGAAAAATCTGTCCATTTTGTGTGACCTAACTGCTGGATTTACCAGAATTCTCTTACGAGGATTGTTGGCTGGATACCCATGCAAGTCTCAAGACTGTCGCAAGAAAGGGAAAGTAGTTTGATGCACAGTTTCAGATGTTTCTAGTTGAAGAAACTGGTTTCAGACACTGGCATCTGTCAAGCCAACAGCTGAGCTGAAAATTTTCCCACTAACTTCTCTTTTGCATTGCAAAAAGAATACCTGTAAAAGAAAAACCAAACAGATGCTTACAAAATTCTGCACTACTGTCTGAGTCTCAACTTGAGTACCTTGGCAAATTTAGTTTCACCATTAGAGAAGGTATACTGATGCCTGCTGATTGACTTTGAGCTTTTGCTTTTCTTCCTTATATGTCCGTTTTCTGTCTGCCCAAATATATTAATGTTTTCTTTTTTAGCTGTCTATTCAGTATCCTTAGATTGAGACTAGCCCAGTATGTATGTCACATGAGGTTTAGGATGGTGGTACTTGTCTCCTTATTATGCACACTGAAGGGTAGCGTATGACTGTGTGGAATACATGTTTCAACATAGCTGTTTATCTAACAAATTATAATTGTGCAAGTTTCAAAGTTGGGCCAAACTGCTATTTGTGCAAACTACTGCTATCTGTTCCATACCTAGTACTAACTTAAATTCATAAAGCACCTAGTGATGCACCTAAGCAGATGGAACAGCTTTATATGCGTTCATACGCATTGCTGGCTAATGGGACAGTGATATTCCTGGAATAAAACTCTCTAATCTGTCTGCTTTTAATGAAATGTGCAAAGTTATCTCTTGCCTCACCACAGATGAGAATTCTTAAAACTAATGAACATTTAAAGTTACAAAGCCTTGGGACAGGTTCCTACCCTATCATTACCTAAGAGAGAACTGAGCCAAGTTGCGGTGTTGTGTATTTGTCTAAATAATCAGGACACTTATCTGAGATGTGGTTCAGATTGTCTACCTCTTTGTGAGATACTGATTGACAAGAAAATTGAAGATTGTATCATGTTTCTGGGGTGGACATGGGTAGCTAGATTTAGAAAAGTGAAAGAAAAAGGAATTTCTTTAATCTCTCCCATATTGTCTTTACAACAAACCTGTTGTGAATGCTGCTTAGAATTACAATTTCTGGTTTTGGAGGGCTCATGAATGCATGTGAAAATTCTGGAGCTTGGAAATGTGATTAATCTCTGCATAGCATGCCATTCTCATGTTAAGATTTTGCAGTGTGTATCCTGATAGACAGGATCACTGTAGTGGAGCCTCTCCCATACAGAGGTTGTTGAACTATGGACATAGTATTGTTAGCATGGGATACCCCCTGACAATAATGGTGATGGCCCGGAAAGTCCAGGCTGTGACCAATAATTATGGCCTTAGAAGTGATACAATGTCTACTGGATATTCCATTTCCTGCATGTGTGTTATGGGAGAAGTGTGTGATAAACTTGCAGGAACCCATGCCTGCTTCCCACTGACTTCCAGGATAGCTTTCCAAATGAAGGCAGAAAATATATTACATGTAGCTTCCTACTGGTATTCACCACAGCCTGATACAGATATAGGCATAGATTTCTGTTCACCTTTTGGGCTTCTATCTGATCAGAGGTGCCATGATCAGAAACTTAATTCAGACTCGGTAACATCTAAGTTCAGATGCTGGGATTTCAAGTGTGGATGGGAGCATCTTGACTGCATGTTTTGGATCAAGTACAGACAGATTATGCAGTTACAGGCATTTGGTTGGTATTGGAGGATCAGTGAAGGAGAAACTGATTTTTAAATGCTGTAAGGGCTTTAAAATGGAAGACTGCAAACGTGTAAATGTGGCTGCTGAAGAGACTCAGTCTCATATTGTCCCTATGAAGCGATTTATGCTGACAAGATTTTTAAGCCATAATTACTTTCCTTTTATATTGGAGGAGGGGAAGGTCAAGAAAGCATGGTTAGAATCCAGTAATCTGGATTACTCTAGACAAATGTTAGCAAAATATTTTCTTTAATATTTGTCTAGCTTAATTGGAATGCCATAGAAAATTGTGTGATTTTGCTATTCTTACTTTTCTGTGTCTGTTTAGATGATACACTACATTAGATTGCTATAAAATATTCTAAGCCATTGTACTTCTTGTCATATTGCATCTGCCTACAAGGAATTTGATTGATCATTAAGTCACTGGGGGGAAAAATATACGGGTCTGCATGCGTTTGTTTTTTTTTTGTAAATAATTCTGAAACTGAAGTGTTTCTAGGTATGCTGCTAGTGGCAGGCTTTTCAAACTTAGCAGTGACAGCAGTAAAATATTCTTCCTTTAAAGCCCTAACAGCAGGCATAATCAAGTCTTTAGTCTTGCACCTTTAATTATCTGTTTAAACCTTGAATTTCCTCAAATGCAAGAAACTCAGCATTTTTTAGCTTTTTTTTTTTCTCTCCTCACAGTGTTATGTTTTTGCATGTTATATTGCTATAAAGTTAAAACTTGAAGAAAAGGTTGCTAGATGCTTCAGTTGATGATAAGTTGCTTAGAAAAAATTATGTATATTTTTTGGTCAGGTTTTGGGCACTGAGAAATGGTTTGGTCCAGAGTCTGCAGTATACACAGAATAATCCTGAAGGCAGTGTAACCAAATGGAAGTTAACTGGATTGTCTGCATGATGAATTACACTATATGAACAAAGGTAGGAGGTCTGGGAGTTCATGTTAACAGCAAATATTTTAAACTATATTTTTAAAGTGTAAATTTTGAGAGCTGCAACACTTGAAAATTGGCTTCCCTTGATCTGACAAGTTGAAGTTCTTGCTTTGTTAGTGTCTCTACAGCAGCAGCATGTGACATCAGAAATGTCATGACCACTTTGTTAACATGCTTATCTTCTGTTAGAAAAAAACACCTGGATAATTCTAGTGGTGCAGCCACATAAATGAGCTCACCTTCTTGCTGATTAATGTCAAAAGGTAAATCGGTTATCCTGTTTCTCTTTGCATTGTATATGAACTCTTAATGACTTGTTAGATACTGTAGTGTTAGAATTAATGATTAAATGTGTGTTGTACACATGCCTGATATTAGATGTTAGGATGGCGTATGGTTTATATAAAAGCCAAATCCAGAGATAAACAGAAAGCCATATGTATTCAAAGTTAGATTAGGAGATTGTTTCCATAGTGTTGAAATAGCATGCTGATGTGTGTATTGATTTTTTTCTTTTTTTTCTTTTTAATGATGATTTGTAAATAATCATTATGTGTATTTACCACTCTAATGATGGGGAGGCTTGAGAGGTGAGAGAAGACAATTAGAAAAACATCACTGTTAAGAAACATATTGAGACTTCAGTATGGTAAGATTGAGTATCCAGGAACAAGCAGAAGAAACATCAAACAAAGCAAATTTTTGTAAAGTAATGCGGCTCGGTCACCTTAGTGACTTCTAATTTCTTTTCTTTAACCCTCAATATCTCCACAGACATATCTGTGCTTCACTGGTCTGGTAGCTGCTCCAAAGCAGTTAAATGTTACGTGCAGATTTCTGTACCTTTTTATGAATGTACTGAGGCTCATTCCATTCAGAGTTTCTGATGATATTGGTACTTCAGCAACCTCATTGATCTCTCATCCCCAAAAGATGTTGGCAGTATTTCTAACCTTTATTACTTTATGCTTCTTAATAAACTGGTTTCTATTACACATCACTAAACTATTTTTCCTAATTTACTGTTATAATACAGTCTCAGCATGTTTGGAGAACACAAATGTATATTTAATTTCTGTCCTTTTTTCTGCAGACACAGCTGCATTGCTAATCTGCACAGATGACTGGGTGGCCCTGTGCAGGGACAAAGACAGATCCCACTCTACAAAGCTACTGAAATGGTAGAGTGGTAGGGAAGAAGGGGGAGGTATAAATAAGAAACTGCCAATTTTTTGTAACATAAGCATCTTATGCTCATTCTACAAGAGAAAGTAAACTGGTTATTTTTGATGGAAAATGCTGCTAAACCGAGGGTCCGAGACTCCCTGAAAGTGAGTGAGTCTGTTTTAAGTTTACTGTCTGCTTGTGTGGACTGCCAGATAATTAATAGTGTTCAATGACTTCACTTTCAGCCACTTATTAGAATGGGACATCTCTAGGCAGATTCAGTATAAAAGAAATAAAAATCTGGAGAAACCCACCCGAAAGGTTAAACATTTAATTTTTAAGCTCTACCTTAACAAGCATAGAGTTGTTTTAAATTGAGACATTCCAATACACCAAAAAAGTAATGGTTCCAAAACTCTCACTCTGTAATCTAGCAGTAGGTGAGAGCAGGAGTTTATTTAAGATTATTTTCTCCTAGATAGTGGTCAAGAAGATATATGGTCACAACACAGAAATAGAGAAAATTACTGTGAATGCTTATATATTATGCTGCAAGGCAACACTGGATCACAAACCTTCCAGAAAGAGATCAAGAATAACATGCTTAGATAATATATAACATAGCTGTTCACTTATAGAATTGTATGTTATAGGTGAACTGAAGTAATAAATAAGGTAAAGATGAATGCTAGTCAAATAATTTACTTGTTACCCTTTTTTGTGGGCCATGTAAGTTTGGCTTGGGGGTGTGTATGTCCAGTTTTTGAAGGATCATGTGTAAAAAGATGCATGAAATATTGCAATATGACTTACTATTTTTAGTATAATTTTTACAAGGCTTGTCTGATCTATATTGAATTCTTCAATTAAAAGACTGTTTTTACAATAGTGTATAAAGGTTGCTTTTTAGGTACTTTTAGGATATGCCATTAACACACTTGCTAGAGTTGCTAAAGTAATTAGGAATATCTGAATCTCTTAACATAATACTCTTGTGGTTCACGCTGCTGCTTGTATCAATTATACTTTGTTCTATGCATTCCATACAGACTGTCTTGAGTGTTATTTAACACGTGAAGCCATTCCTTTAGTGTGTATCTTACTCCTGAATTCCACTTTGTTTCTGTACTGTTCCTCAGACTGTCCTGTACTTGGTGATCCAGGCTGCCATGGCACTGCACTCAGTGCTTTGAGGAGTACTTGTTCCTGACAGTGTGTAACCATCCATCTCTTCCCCCTTTGTTTTCAATAAGGAGGTGGAAGAGGTGAGCAAAATTTGTGGAGCTATTAAATGTTTCCAGTTTTCATCTGCTTGGTTATGCTTGGAATTATGCTGGTTGAATGGAAAGATGTTGGTCTTGGAAACAAGACTGGTACTCATTAGTGCATGTCATTTCTTGTCATAATGCTAAACTATAAATGACTTTATAAATTACATTATGAATATGTCTTACTGTCTGTATGCATCTTTTTCTAAATGAATGCATAATAGTATCAAAATACAGTATGGTATTTTATGTTGCTTCTAATGTCTTGTAGTACTTTTAAAAAAAGATAGTATTTAAAAAACTTTCTGCCTTGGTAATGAACACTGGAAAATAGTATTTATACGCATTAGATAAACTTCATATACCGTTGTCCACTTTAAGTCACTCCATCTGCTTACAGAATGATAATCACAGATTAAAAAAATCCCACTATTCCTGTGCCTGAGGATAGCTTTGTCATATTTTTTGGAAAATAATTATAGCAGGGACAGGTCAGACACAAACTTTATGATGACTACACCCCCCTAGCACAACACATTAGATGAATTTCTAACTCACTCTCCAAAGTGATATTGCACACATTACTTAAGTAGAAAGTTGGATTTGTGCTTTTTGAGATGAAAGTGATCACTCTGTTTCTTTGAATATGATAATATTTAGTATTAATGAGCCCCTGCTCAAACCAAAAAACAGCAGATGATGTACAGTATAAATTGTCAGAACACTGGACCTCTGTTTAGATCAACAGTCCTGCTGTGTGTCATTCAAACACTCCAAATGTGTAGTCATTTGGATTAATGAAAGAATAAACACACAAAAATGCTCATTTTGATAGCAGGGATAATCAGAGAGAGAATCGGCTGGCATTTTATTCTCTGTTGCCTCTAGCTAAGACATTTGACAGTGGACATAAGATTTAAATATTTCTTAAATAACAAAGAAAGCTTACACACAAAAAAAGCCCACCCAACCTTGGAAATATTGAAAACAAAGTTTTTGGTTGGCTGACTTTGCTAGAAGATTCCCGTTGTAAGGTGTGCACACTGTGAGCTTGTGGGGTTTCAATTAGGAATGTCGATATTGAATCTTGAGCAACCTTAATGAAAGAGATGCTGCAGTATTTACTCAGTGAATTGCAGTGGACTAAATGAAAAAGAAATAATCCTAACTCTTGACTATTATTTTGTATAGATTCTGTTGCACTGATACAGCTTCCATGCTCTGTCATGGAGTCTTTTTCCCAAACTGAACTTCTGTTGATAAATGAAGCTGAGCTGTTTGCAGCATCTCTTTTAATAATACTGTTAACGAATGGTTTTTTTCTGATCTGGGAGAGAATTTCTTCTTCAAAAAAAGTGACCAATGCCCCTCTGTCCATGCAGTAGCTGAGCACTGGGGTTGTGTGTGGTAGGGGCATGACAGGTCTGGTTCTGCTTTGCTTGGTTCAGAGGAGAGACAGAAATCCTGGGTGTCCTGCCTGGTCTGCAGGGCCATTTCCCTGTGCTGGGAGAAGGGGCTCTTAATTGTTTCTGTGTGTTTGTACCTGTTGCATGTGCAACATCCAGTTGAGCATTCACTAAGCCAGACAGAGAGGTAGTCCACATAGCCTGGTATTCTAAAGCGTTTTGTACAAACCTTGAAGTCCTTTAAATATGAAGTTCAATCTTAATCTAATTTTTAACATGAAAGTTATTGACTTAAATCATTCAATGACTGGAAGTTTGTTGAAGAAATTAGACAGCCTGGCAGGGTTGAGGTCATAGTTTTTGAAAATAGTTTTTCTGCTGCTGAAAGGGGAGTGGTCTTTGATAAAGCTGAAAGAGAGAAAAGACATGAGGGCATTTTCTGATAACACAAAGAGCAAATAAATTTAGACTGCGTAAAATCATTTATCAGTAAAATATTAGTGCTGATTATACCTGAATACAGAGTAATTTCAAAAGCTTAGAAATAGGAGTTTGAGAAGAGACCAACATCACCATGCTACACCCTCCTTTCAGGCAATAAGGTCCCCCCTGACTCTCCTCTTCTCCAGACTAAACAACCCCAGTTCTCTCAGCTGCTACTACATAGACTTGTGCTCTAGACCCTTCACCAGCTTTGTTGCCCTTCTCTGGACACATTCCAGCACCTCTACATCCCTCTTGAAGTGAACTTGAAGTGATCCCAAACTGAATGCAGTATTTAAAGTGTGGCCTCACCAGGGCCGAATACAGGGGGATGATCACTTCCCTAGTCCTGCTGGCCACGCTGTTTCGGATATAAGCGAGGATGCTATTTGCCATCTGGACCACCTGGGCACGATGCTGGCTCACGTTCAGTTGGCTGTCAACCAGTACCCCCAGGTCCTTTTCTGCAAGACAGGTTTCCAGCCACTCTTCCCCAAGCCTGTATCATTGCATGGGGTTGTTGTGACCCAAGTGCAGAACCCAGCACTTCTCCTTGTTGAACTTCATACAGTTGGCCTTGACCCATCAGTCTAGCCTGTCCATATCCCTTGGCAGAGCCTTTCTACTCTCAAGCAGGTCAACACCACTCCCCCACGAAGAGGGTCCCCCGTGGAGAGTCACAACAATCACACCAATATGGCTACAGGCCATGCTACCTTTATTAAACAAACATGTCATACTTATAAATTAAACCAACCGCTCACACAGCTCTACATACAGGTGATTGGATAAAAGTTTCTGGTAACGCGGGCATCTGTGTGGCTGATTGGTGAGTGTTGGGGTCTGCAGCGGGTCTGCAGATAAGTTAGTTGGCCTAAAAGACTTAGCCGTGTACCTTTAAGACAGCCATAAATTGTCAGGTATGTAAACAGGATGTGAAGAACTGGAACTTAGAACCGCAGCGTACGGGCACCTACAGCAACAGCAAATAGCAAGCAAGAAGAAGGACACAAAAGCCTATCAGGGTCTGACACCTGTACTGTCTAAGATATATAAATAGTTTGTATAAACAATAACCATTTTGTCCAAACCCAGCCACGCAGACATAGTGTTTCTTTTAAGTCCGCCTCGACTTGCGTCACCACAGGTCGAGCATGCTGCAGGTGCCTGATCAGAGTGTGCCTATGAGAGTGTGTTGATTCCGCGGTTCCCAGTACTTGCTCTGCACCTGGCTTCTTGTTTGTGCATAGCTTGTTTTCTTTCTCCCACTGCTTGTTCCAAGGACAATTTAAAGTCGCTCTGCAGCTTCAACTAACAGGCCTGGGTGGTCCAACCCAGACAATGGTAACATATGTCCTCGGTCCTTTAAAAATCCCTCTACATATCCCCCTTTTTCTTTTTGGACAACCCATGTCTGTTTCACAATAGATGTTACAACTTTCTTCAAACAAGAAAATAAACAGCTAAAAACTAAAGACATTACAACAATGATTATAACAAAGCGTATTACTTCCATCAACAACGTCTTTAACAAACCTGTTATCCCCAATCCTCTCAACCATTCATCGAAGGGATTAACATCAGCAAGAATATGCTTCATGTTTCCCTGCAGTTTTGACCACTTCTTGTGCATCGATATGGGATGATTGGAAAGGTTCATACGACACATCCCTTCAAAATCCTCACAACCGTGTCCATATGCTAATAACAAAAAATCTATTGCAGCCCTATTTTGTAACGTAGCATCCCTAACACTATCTACATCAAGCAATAACAAACTTAAAATCTGCGATGTAAGATTAAATTGTTTCTCTCCCCAGCACGCTAACCTTTGTATATTCTTAGCATTTAATGCTGCCATTGCCCCCGGCATAAATATGGAGGCTAGGACATTTGCTGTTACTGAATGTAGATCAACTCGGTCATTACATGTTTCATCAAAGGTGCGCAGTGCCCTCCGTGATGTATGAGATAGTTGAGTCATTTTCAATGTCTTTCATATGTGGAGCAAAGTCAAACGCCCTAAATAACATGGTCCACCAACAGGATGCATAGGTATTCCTAGCCACGCTCTGTCCCCACATATCAAAAAGACTCCCAGCAGCAACTGATAACCCCCTGCTACATCTACATGGAAACCCCCAGTTTTCAATTCACCCCAAATAGGTGAACCGGTTAGATTTTGAAACCCTGTATAAAACCCATGTTCACCTTGACGTGTTAGTCATATCTGCCACGGGTCACCAACCAAAATTACTCCAGTGCCATTCATGGGTTGAAGTGGTGATGACATGTGGGTACAGTCTGCCATACCAGTTGCAGTAACATTAACATATTCAACAGGTACAACGCTAGCCAATAGGTCTAACTCCTGCAAAGGTAAATGATGTGGCTGATTTAAATTCTCAATAACCGTCTTCTGCCACGCTGCATTACACACAGAAGGTCAAACATATTGCCCATTTGTACCATTTTGATTGGAAGTCAGATCCACTGCTTTAAGATTCCAAAACCCATCAAAATTTGTTTCATTCTCTTGCAGGGGAATACCAACTAAACAAGTTCTAAAGGGGTTGTCTGCCTGTTGCAGACTTAAACAAAAGTCTGTTGCTCCTGTGATATTTGCCCATGTCACCCATATGTTTGTCCTAGGCAAGATGTCAAAAATACTTTGTCCAATGGGTAAAAAATTCATCAAGACGGCAAACCAAGTCCACAACTCAAACATGTTTACTCTTGCAATTTCCACAATTTTTTCTCTCTCTCTTTTTTTTTTTTTATTTTTATTTTTACATATTCCACCCCACAAATCTGTGCTTTCACAGATTCTGATGATGTATACTATCTCCAATCAGCATGGTATTACACTAGTTGTATGTTTTCTCTTGCTTCATACCCGGTTACTAATCAAAAGTACAGTAGTCAATTTACTGTCCGTACACCCTTCACATCATTTACATTTAAGCTTTGGCTTACAGAACCGTTTTACCCCACATAGCATACATTGGCACAATACCCACGGGTTACATCCCTTACAACATAGACAATTCATTCCGTCTGCTCGCTCTGAGTCTTCTCTTCCGTCTTCTGATCTTGACATACAGGTCACACAAACTTGCTAGGTGCCCATATAGGTCCTTTATCTGTGGAGATACAAAAATAACCTCTACCGATAAATAACACCGGATTAGGTCCTTCCCATATGCCTGAAGCCATATTTTTATACAGAACATTCAAACCAGGAACTGTAGTTGTTTGGTTCCCTCGCGATGTTTGGTGATGTATAACAACAGGTGGTCCCTCTCTATCCTCCATAAGGGAGAGATAGTTTAAGGTAAACAACACCTTAGTCAACCGTTTAGTTATGTCTATGTTCTATACTTTCTGTCTCTGAAGATAATCCTTCAGGGTACGGTTTGCCCTTTCAATAACTGCTTGCCCCGTTGGGGAGTGAGGAATCCCTTTGACGTGTTTAATTCCCCAAGTTGTCATAAACCTAGCGACTCGTTGACTGCTATACGCTGGACCATTGTCTGTCTTTATTTCTACAGGAACTCCCATGACAGCAAAACAAGACATTAAGTGTCTCTCCACATGTAATGCCTTTTCACTGGTTTGTGCAGTGGCCCATATAAAATGAGAATAGGTGACAATTGTGACATGCACATACTTAAGCTTCCCAAAGTCAGGTACATGTGTTACATCCATTTGCCAAACCTGAAGCGCCTTCAGACCTTTTGGGTTAGCGCCCACCCCTAAACCAGGTCCATGATGACTACATGGAGGACAGGAGCAGACAATACCCTTTGCATCTGCTATGGGAATTTGATACTGTCGATGTAAAGACTTTGCATTCTGATGAAACATCTCGTGGCTGTTACGAGCTTCTTCAAACTTCTTTGTTGGAGGAGTTATTGCCAGACAGCTGACTGCTTCATCCACTCTAGCATTACCTTCGCCCAACCCAATGGTCCACTGATGACTTCTAATATGCATAATACAAAATTCATGTTTTCTCTGTCAAAGAGTACTACGCAGTTGTATAAACATTTCACCAAGATGTTGACTCCTTGTCTCTCTCAAGAAGGCATCTTCAATGCGCTGTACTACACCAACTATGTACAATGAGTCTGATACTATGTTTACAGGTGTGTCGTTCCAGCTGCCCAATGCCCAACACACTGCTTTCAGTTCTAAGGTTTGAAGGTTGTCCCGTGGTTCACTGGTGATCACGTGTTTCTGCCACTGATTATCGGATTGCCAAACACACGCAGCCTTCTTCATCTTTCATCCTGCATCTGTGAACACCGTTGGCCCTTCAACTGGTCTTTTTGATCATGGCGGTCTCACAATCCACTGGTAATGTTCCAACATCTTCCAGAGAGGTCCTTTTGGCCGGTTGTTGTGTACAACACCTGTATAACCCACCAAGGCTTCCTATATGGCTGTTGAATGTCTCAGGAGCCACTCATAATCCTCACCATGGACTGGAATACTGATATCTGCTGGTTCAGTCCCATCAATTTCAACAATCCTGTCTCTTCCTTTACTCACCAAGGCCGCTGCTGCTTCAGGACAACTTAAAATACGATGTCTGGGTTGTGATGGCAAAAACAACCACTCTAAAACGATCACTGTATTTTCCCCCTTTTTCTTTTGCCATTGCAAAATAAGGGCAAAAGGTGAAGTGGCAACATTACAAACCAAAAAGGATATCGGATGATTTGCCATTCGGCAACCACACCAGCCAGTCTGAATCTTGTGGGATACAACTTCTAGGGCAGCCCGTTGTTCTGGTGAACAAGTTTGAGGACTGTTTGGCTTCTGTGCCATGCAACCAGGATTGGAACGGTTACAAATCATCGTTAGTGAGGCTCTTTGCGTGTCATCAGGGTATAAGGGAATCGTGAAGAAACAGTCTTTCAAGTCTATCACAACAATTTGGCAGTTCTGAAGGATCATTGTAGCAGTTGGAAGACCAGGTTGCAATGTTCCCATCGCTAACATCTGATCATTAACCTTCCATAAATTATGTCCCAGTTACGTGCACCGAGATTATTAACCACTACTGGACAAGGTATACGAGCTTGGGACCTGCCAATCACCCTCCAAAATAGCATCACGAACACCACTGGACCAACGCTGTAGAATTGGATCTTTTCTCGAGTTCAGCATTGGAGGGGTAGTTGGGCTAACTGGAGGAACTACAGTATTGAAGTACTAGGCAGGTTCATTTCAACTCGCTTTTCCAGGTTTCTTAATTTATCTATTACCTCCTGTAAAGATTTCTCTGTATTGTTATCACAAAGCTTCTCCCCGCCTTCCCCTCAAATTCGTCTGATGATGTTTCAGGAAGAGGAGGATATGACGTCGGACGTCGGACGGCACTTTTGCCCCCCTTGATTTGATCTTCAAGCTGTAGCCACCCTCCTTTTTGGTCTTGCTCCACCCACAGCTCAAATTGGTGCAGCATGACTCATTGCTCCTCTTTTTGGGGAGGCTCAACAGCCTCTTCCGGTTTCGGCTCAGTTACAACAGACCCCCGAGGAGTAACTTTTGGTTTCTCTGCTGTCTTATCTAAAAACTCCTGTACTGTTGAACATGCAGAGGATGACATGCCCTTCATAGGACGAGTATGCCCAACTCTGAAAAATGTAGCCAAGGCTTAGGTGAATCACCCTTCTGCTCTATTGGCTTTTCTACCTCATCTCCTCCCAATGCTTCTATAGCTGCTGCCGCTACTTTTTTTTCCGCCTTCATAGTTTGCAGAGGGTTAATTATAGACCGCCACGTAGCTCCTAATGCTTTAGCTTCTTTTCCTTCTTTACCTCCCTCGATCGTAGCATCCCAGAGGCAATTTCCCACTTCATTCCGTAATACTAAACAATAATGTGGGCTCAGGAATCTTATTTTTTTTCGTGCCCAGCGAACTAAAGCCTCCACTTCTGTTTCTTTAATGCTCTCCCCTCTCTCTTAAGGAGGATGCTAGTTAATAGTTTAATTGCTGCGTCGAATTCCATCATGGTCTTCCTGAGTGCTCCCCCCTCTCTCAGAGAGGGTATCGGCAGAGAGCCCTGCCGCGTTTTATTCATTGCGGTCTTACCTCCGGCAGGGGTGCAATCTGCAGCTCTACACTGAACTCTGGACTCCTCTTTTCGCCTTCCAGGTTCTTCCCACCTCCGACCTCCAGCTACCAAATCAGACAACTTCCTTTTGGGTCCGATGCACAGAGACTTCCGCGTTTAAGCGAACAGCATTTAAGCAAACCGCATTTAAGTGAACCGCATTTAAGCAACTTAATGGGTCCCTGTTTGGGCACCAGACGAACTTCTGGTTCTTTCCAACTTCTTTCTTCCCTTACTCAGCCAATGCCCTAAATATTTCACTTCCTGTTCTATAAACTGTAATTTTGATCGAGACACCTTTAATCCCTTTTCTCCTAGAAAATTTAACAATTTAATAGTAGCTTCTCGGGTTCCTTCTTCAGTTTCTCCTGCTACTAATAGATCGTCCACATATTGCAATAATTTTACCTCCCTGGGTAATGTAAAATCTTGTAAGATTTTCTCTAAAGTTTGTCCAAATAAATTTGGTGACTCTGTAAACCCCTGTGGTAGTACAGTCCATCTTAATTGTTATTTTCGTCCCGTTTCAGGGTCCTCCCACTCAAAGGCAAAATAATGTCTCGATCCCTCATCCAGGGGGCAGGCCCAAAAGGCATCTTTCAAATCTATTACACTATACCTAGTATGTTTGGGAGATATATGACTCAGTAAAGTATAAGGATTTGCCACCACAGGGAATTTAGTGATTGTTCACTGATTTACAGCTCTCAGGTCCTGTACCATCCTGTATGACCCATCAGATTTCTTTACAGGGAGGATAGGTGTATTATGAGGTGACATACATGGTTCTAAAGTTCCTTTTTCCAGAAGCCTGTCAACTACAAGTTTTAATCCCTTTCGACCCTCCATTGGTATAGGGTATTGTTTGACTCTAATTGGACAATGCGGATCTATTATTTGAACTTTTATGGGGTCCATTTCTATCTTTCCAGTTTCCCCCTCCTTATACCATACTGAAGGGTTAATGGCTTCTTCATCCTCTTGTGTTAAAGTGTATTATTTAATCTGCAATTTGTCCCCTTGACTCTGAATGCTCAAGTTTAGTTTCAAAATCAAATCCCTTCCTAATAAGTTGTACTCCGCTTCAGGGAGCAAAAGTAAATCATTAAGACAAATTTTTTTCTCTGTTTCTACTTCTACATCTTTCAAGACAGGTACTTTAAAAGGCTCTCCTTTTGCCCCTACTACTGACATATAACTCTTCACTTTTTCTATTCCTTTTGGAAGTTTTCTAATAGTGGATTTTTCAGCCCCTGTGTCCACTAAGAATAAAACTTCCTCCTTATGGGGACCAATTAATAATTTTATCAAGGGCTCTGTTGATGTTGAATTCCCCAAAAGATATAGCCCCTGACACCTCTATTTTTCTTTGAAAATTTTCTCATCCTGTTCCCGCTTGTGACAGTTCTTCTGAATATGTCCCTTCTTATTGCAATAGTAACAAATGGGAATTGTGGATCTTTCTTGATAAGATTGTCCCCTGGGTGTTTTCTCTATTCCTTTTTCCCTTCTCTCTCCAGACGGGGTCTTATTTCTCTGGCTTTCTCTTACTGCTGCTACAAAGATTTTGGCTTTTGCTTTTTGTTTTTCCTCATCTCTCCTAACATATACTTTCTGTGCTTCCCTAAGTAACTCTTCTAATCCTCTCTCTTGCCAGTCTTCCAGCTTTTCTAATTTCCTTCTTATGTCCCCCCAGGATCTAGCCACAAATTGTGTTCTAAGGAGTGCGGTTCCGGCCACTGTATTCGGGTCAATTCCAGAATACATTTGCAGGCTTTTCCTTAATCTCTCCAACCATTCTGTTGGAGATTCATCTTTCCCTTGTTGTTCATTAAATGCTTTATTAATGTTTTGCCCTCGGGGAACCGCTTCCCTTATTCCCTGTATGATTAATGTTCTCAAGTCCCTCATATTCTGTCTTCCTTGGGGTTGTTGATGATCCCAGTGGGGATCCACATTTGGCCATTTTTGGTCTCCCGGGGGTCCTGCCTGATTCTGTCTTTCCCAAATTCTCATTCCAGCTTGCCTAATCATTCCCTTCTCCTCAGCAGTAAATAAGATCCCTAAAATGGACTGTATTTCTTCCCAAGTATAAGTATTGGGGCCTAGGAATTGGTCCAGTTTTTCAGCTACTCTGAAGGGATCATCTAATAGGGTCCCCATTTCTTTCTTGAAATTTCTTACATCTGTAGTATTTAATGGGACTGCCACAAACCCGATGCCTCCCTGATTGCCTCCGAGGGGTACCTCTCATAAGGGATATAAAGAAGCTCCCTCAGATACGGCAGTCCTACTTCTCGTACATGCAGCCGGAGGTCGATCTAATTCCGGTGCTGTTGGTGGTGGAGGCAGGGGCAACGGTGGTACTGGTGGAGATACCACAGCCACCGGAGGGGGAGCTGCCGCCGGGGGTGGATTGTTAAGATATGGAGGTGGTAGGTTATATAATGGCTCCCATTTATCATCTTTTTCTCTTTCCTGTTTTTCTTCTTCTGCTTTTACTGTAAGTATTAAGGCTGGAAAAGGACATGAAGTCCTGATCCATAATCCTGCATATAATCACTTTCCTCCTGACTAAAAGGTTCCTTGGAATTAACATGTATATTTAAGGCCTGACAAATCCAGTCTTCAAAGAAACCAAAACCAGGTCAAAAGACATGTGGTCTTATAGGCTCCTTCGGCCATTCTACCATACAATACTGGATCATTTTTAATTTAATTTTTCCTTTTCTGGGGCCCCTGTTGTTCCAATTTCTAATCATTATTCCTAATGGACTTTCTGGTGGTATGTCTGGTAATTTGCTCCCTTTCTCCTGGTCCCTGGTCTTCGATTTTGTCTGACCCATCTAGGAATTTTACTGTGGCAATTCCTACAGCCCTTGGTTACCTTAGTAGGAGTGTCTTGCAGGGGGTTTAGGAACCATCACCCACCCATGAATCCTATAGGAATTGCTTCGGTCCTTCACCGGCCAAGTTCCTCACGGGAGATTGGAACCGTGGTTAGAAGACCTCCACAATTGCTTCGGAACAAAGTTCCGTCTCAGTCACACTCTTACACACACAGGCAACTGAATCCCACCCAACCGAACGGTATACGCCTTAAATACTTACGACTCTGTCATCTTCGTTCAGATCTTCGCACGCAGAATTACGGGCAAAATATAGTGCTGCAGCCGGCAAGGGAGCTCATAAAAAAATCAAATTCTTTGCTTGCCTTTATTCAGGTTCAGGATGGCATTAGTCCCAACCTGACTCGAACAGGAGCCGCCAAATGGTGGGGTGCTCCTCCTTGATCAAGTCAGAATTCAGGAACCAAAGCCATCCCAGACGAGCCCCCAATTGTGATAAATAACTTAGTCCCAAAATAGGATTACAATCAAAGTTTGCAATTTATTAAGCAAATAGAGGCAAGAAAACAGCGCTGAGTGCGCTGGGAGTCTCCGCTCCACCAAGACGCACGCTGTACAAAATTTATTTTTGGTTTATATTTCCTAAACTAATACATATTCATAGCTATTTCTAAGAAAGGGTTGGTTTATGTAAATGGATCCTTGGAATAGGAGTGTACTTCATGGCGCATGCTCTTTCTATCTCCGAGGGTCTTCTTAACCCCTATCTGGTGGTCGATGGATGAAGTCAGCAGTCTTCCTCAGCTCACCCTTAGGATGACCCTAGATTTTACACGTGCCCTGTAAGCTTCTCTTACTTAACACTATTTGGTTAGCAGCTCAGCCTGCATATCAGGGTGTTTAACCAGATGTCCTTTGTAAGATACAGGAACTATATACATTGATCATTTTGTTTTTCTTAAGCATGTGGTTATACAAGGGTATGTAAGACAGAAGGTTACATTTCATCATGTGGTTCTAGCGTTGTTCTATATTGACACGAATCAAATGAACACGTCACAGGTATCGAGTATAAGTTGATGCAGTTGGAGAGATTTAGGGGATTTGGGGCATTGGGGAGTGGTGTCAGACAGGCACAGACTCTTCCTCTCCCCCACCCCCTCATCCTCTTGCCTGTATTCTGGAGGGGGATACAGGGGAGGTTTGAATGATACACCCCCACTCGCATCTTGCTGACTTTTTAAGCCCTTACTCGCATTTTGCTGATTTTGCAAGCCCCCACTCGCGTCTTGCTGACTTAGCAAGCTCCCACTCGCATTTTGCTGATTTTGCAAGCTCCCTACAGCATGTCTAAGCAGTCCCCATGTAAGTAAAAGCCCCAACGCCTCTTTATCCCTTTTCTCCAGAGCTTCTGACAATGCTGATCCTAAATTGTCCCAGGTCGATACACAATAACATATCTTTTAACTGGAGCCCATCTAAAGTAATTCCATGCTTTTCTAATACTAATTTCCACATTAATAGCGCCATGGTATCTTCTTTAGATAACTTACTCCCCATGTTCTCCCTGGTGGCTCACCTTACCGGTGTCAGTTCTCCCGGGATCTGGCAGCTGCTCACTGTGCTACTCCGCTTCACCAGGCTCCGCCTCCCCAGCAACCCGCTGGTCAGTCTCAGGATCTGCTCCTGACACCCCTTACCGGGGTCACATCGGCACAGTCTCAGGGTCTCTTTTTGGTACCCTTTACTGGGATCACATCGGCATGTCGGGGTCACCAAATGTGGTGATGCAGGTCGAGGCGGACTGAAAAAAACACTATGTCTGCATGGCCGGGTTCGGACAAAATGGCCTTTATTGTTTATACAAATTATTTATATATCTTAGACAATACATGTGTCAGACCCTGACAGGTTTTTGTGTTTTTATTCTTGCTTGCTATTTGCTGTTGCTGTAGGTACCCATATGCTGCGGTTCTAAGTTCCGGTTCTTCACATCCTGTTTACATACTTGACAATTTGTGGCTGTCTTAAAGGTACACGGCTAAGTCTTTGAGGTCAACTAACTTGTCTTCAGACCCGCTGCAGACCCCAACGGTACTTTAATCATTTGGCATTTTAGAGCTCAGGTCTCCAATAAGGCTGGTGTACTTCTGAAACAAAGGCTGGTAGCTGCAAAAATAGGATGTCTTTTCATCAGCATTTTTGGGTAAGTGCTGAGTGGCATAAGGCTTGGAATAAAATTAAGAGCTTGCAACACTGACTGCAGCTAGCGGAATCATGCTGGTGACTAGGGTAATAACCTTAGTTATACAAAGAAAAGATGAAAGAACTGTAGGCATTTTAAGAACATAATGTAAAAATGTAGGAAAATAGCTGTCACTTGCTGTTCAAGGATGTGCTTATGCAGATGTTCTACGTATTGTACTGTACAAGCTGTTAGCGTAAGTGCTTGCATTCATTGCTGTGTGGCTTCTTGGAGTATCTCTGACTTGTTCTTGTCTGTCTACTGGGTTAATGGGGAAACAGTTCTTGGCTGTGCAGTTACACACATGAGCAGAGGTACTTTTAAAAAGCTCTTGTTTAGTCTTTAGTTTCTTTAAAAGTCAGAGTAAAAATTCTTGTGCTCATAGCCCCTCTAAAAATCTTTAACATTTCAGAGAAGGCAAGTCCCATAATACTGTCATCCTCAAGCCAATTTCTGTAGAATCCTTAGAGGAAACCTTCCAGCAAAACTTGAGGTAGATAGCAATAAAAAAAGCAGAAGTCTACAATGTCTTCAAAAATGATAGTTTATCCTCCAGTTAGATTGAAAGTCTTTTCTTTTTTTATTGTATATCTTGTTCTCAGGGACAGCTAGTTAATAATTCACATGTACGACTGGCTGTCCTGGTTTCGGCTGAGACAGTTATTTTTCTTTCTAGTAGCTGGTACAGTGCTGTGTTTTCGATTTTGGTGGGCTTTTGGTAGAGCTGCCTTGAAGACGGAGTCCCCTACAACAAGTCGCAGAAACTGCTGAAGGAGAAGGTGAATCGAGTCAGTTTGCAGAGATGAAAGCTATCCAGCTGGCTTTTGACATTACTGAACAAGAAAAATGGCCAATACTTTACCTCTATATTGACTCATGGATGTTGGCAAACACCCTGTGGGGGTGGTTGCAGGAATGGAAGCAGAGCAACTGACAGCACAGAGGTAAACCCATCTGTGCTGCCACATTGTGGCAAGATATCGCTCCCCGGGTGGAGAACCTGGTTGTAAAGGTATGTCATGTAGATGCTCATGCCCCCAAGATTTGGGCTACTGAAGAATATCAAAACAACCAACAGGTATATCAGGCTGCTAAGATTAAAGTGGCTCAGGAGGATCTGGAATGGCAACATAGGGGTGAATTATTTATAGCTCAGTGGGCCCATGACACCTCCAGCAATCAAGGAAGAGATGCAACATATAGATGGGATCATAGCTGAGGGGTAGACTTGACCATGGACACTATAGCACAGGTTATCCATGAATGTGAAACATGCGCTGCAATTAAACAAGCCAAGCAGTTAAAGCCTCTCTGGTATGGAGGATGAGGATGATGGCTAAAATATAAATATGGGGAGGCCTGGCAGATTGACTATATCACACTCCCACAGACCCACCAAGGGAAGCACCATGTGCTTATAACGGTGGAAACAACCATTGGATGGCTGGAGATATACCCTGAGCCCCATTGCCACTGCCTGGAACACTATCCTGGGACTTGAAAGTTAAGTCTTATGGTAACATGACACCCCAGAAAGAACTGAGTCAGATAATCATACTCATTTCTGAAACAACCTCATAGACACTTGGGCCAAAGAGCATGTAATTGAGTGGGTATATCACATCCCCTATCATGCACCAGTCTCTGGGAAAAATCAAACTATACAATAGACTGTAAAAGACCACACTGAAAGCAATGGGTGGTGGGACTTTCAAACATTGGCATACTCATTTAGAAAAAGCCACCTGGTTAGTCAACACCAGGGGATCTGCCAATTGGGTGGCCGTGCACAATCAAAGCTTTTACATACTGTAGAAGGAGATAAAGTTCCTGTACTGCCCCTTAGAAATATGCTTGGGAAAACAGCCTGGATCATTCCTGCCTCAGGCAAGGGTAAACCCATTCGTGGGGTTGTTTTTGCTCAAGGACCTGAAAGAACTTGGTGGGTAATGCAGGAGGATGGGGAAGTTCAATGTGTGCCCCAAGGGGATTTGATTTTGGGTGAAAGTAGTCAATAAATCAAATTGTATGATGTTTATTGCTATACAACACACTATATTGTCACTTCCATGTGCCTATCATTGCACTGGGTGCCTTGTGGCACCTGTCTCTGTCACTTCATATTTGGAGAGCTGAATCTGACTCCCTTCCAATTACCAAATTAATGAAGAATGAAATTTGATGAAAGCAGACCCCTGAACAGGTGACAGAATCAGAACTGGCTTCAATATGCAACAGTCCAACACTTCACACCATATTTCCTGCCTTGAAAGACTGTTATGACAGACTGAGGCCAACGTCATGGACTAAATGAACTCAATGGAATTTTAGAAGGATGGTCAATAGACTAAGGGAATGACATCTGTGTGTTTATATCAAAGAACATGAAAGGTGATGATGTATTGGAAAGTGTGTCTTGATGTAAATAGTATGGAATAAGGGGTTGTCCTTGTTTCGGCTGGGATAGAATAAATGTTCTTCTTAGTATCTGGTACAGTGATGTGTTTTGAATCTAGTGTGAGAACAATGTTGATACCACACTGATGTTTTTAGTTGTTGTTAAGTAATATTTATACTACGTCAAGGACTTCTCAGCTTCTCAGGCCCTGCCAGTGAAAAGGCTGGAGGGGCACAAGGAACTGGGAGGGGACACTTCTAGGACAGCTGACCTGAACTAGCCAAAAAGGTTGACATACCACAGAATGTCATGCTGCTTATATAAACTGGAGGGAGTTGGCCGGGGTCTGCCAATCACCGCTCAGGGACTGACTAGGCATCGGTCAGCAGGTGGTGAGCAATTGCATTGTGCATCAGTTGTTTTGGTTGGGTTTTTTTCCCTTGAGTTTTATTTCTCTTTCTCTTTTTTTTTATTTCCCTTTCCATTACAATTAGTATTATAATTACTACTAGTAGTATATTTTACTTTATTTGAATTATTTTTTTTCTTATCTGAACCAAATGGTTTTACCTTTATTTTTTCTGATTCTTCTCCCCATCCCACCAGGGGAGGTAGGGATTGAGTGAGTGGCTGCGTGGTGCTTAGATGCTGGCTGAGATTAAACCACGACAACTGCAGTTACCAATTAAAGAACAATTCAATCTGAAATAGCAGTAGGTTCAATTAAATATATTTGGGAATCATTTATTTCTTCTTTTGCTCAGGAAGGGATTTTAAGTATTGGAAAAGTCCTTTGTTTATACATTTTTCTTTTACATGACAAAAAGTCCCAATGGCTAATTACCATTCCTGAGGAATTAAACATTTTCAAGCTCTAAAACCTGGGACTTCGAAACAAAAAGCAAGCCAATTCAAGATGAAATACATGTTATTTAGTTGGTTTGAGTGCATGCTTAAAGCTGATGAAAATCCTTACAAAAAAGCATTCAAACATTGTCAGAGGTAAAATCTTTAGCTTGAATATGCAGCATAGAATAGCATATTAGATTGTGTGTACAGAAAATTGAAGTAATGGGATATAAATGGAGAGAGTTGTACATTTTACTCATTTACAAAGAATGGAATGTGACTCTCATACTTCTAGAGTGCCTTGATTTTCCCACCCCACTCCAACCCCCCAGCAAGCACTCCTTACCAGTTAAACACGAAAAGTATGCATGAAGGTAAAAAAGGTCTTTAATGACATGGTATGTGTATTACTGGAGTTAATTTGTGTTACTTTTTTTTTTTTACTACTGATTCGTGTCCCATAATTGATTGCAGTAGTATGCCATATTAGTTATGTTATGGTTATTTACCATGGACTATAGGAAAAAAGATACTCTTTCTAAATGGAAACAGCAACAAACCCACAAAGTTGACTGTGTTAAAACAGCATAAGAAGAGATTGAAGTTAATCTATATCCATTCTTAGTGGGCTATAACAAGACTGAAATGATTATTGCTAGTTTTTTCTCCTAAGTTTGTCTTTCCTACTAGTAGGGACTTTTGAATTCTCCTTTCATGAATGCAGCTTGATGCCAGCCCCATCACAGGGTAACTTTTGTAGCAAGAACGATACTCTAGTGTTGCTGGTTGTACAGCAGCGCACAGAGTATAGCTGTCCAACAGCAGAAGTCTGCTTGTTAGTCATGGCTTCCTTTATTGAATAACCTTTGCTTCCAGTTGAATGTTTGCTAATTGATTCCATAGGTTGGTGAAAGCTTGAATAATTCTGCATGTATCTGGCATGTGCCCCTTTGCTATATTTGGACTATTCTGGTTTTCAATTAGCCTTTTGAACTCAAATACTATATGGCTATCTAAATGTCCTGTTAAGTTTCAGCTGGAAAGTAGCCTTCCCCTCCCATTCCCTTCCTCTCAGGTTATGGATGGTGTTAGTCTGACTCAGTATGATGTTCTATAGTATGGAATATCCCTTTGGATAGTTTGAATCGGCTGTCCTGGCTCTGCTCCCCTCCCAGCTTCTTGTGCACCTGCTCACTGGCAGAGCATGAGAAACTGAAAAGTCCTTGACTTAGGGTAATCACTACTTATTAACAACTAAAACATCAGTGTATTATCAACATTATTCTCATACTAAATCCAAAACACAACATTGTACCAGCTACTAGGAAGAAAATTAAGTCTGTCCCATCTGAAACGAGGACAATGTTCATATCCCCATGATAGCTGTCAAATTCTGTACTTCATTAAAAGCAAATGTCAGTTGAACCATGGTGTTGATTTGGGATCTCTCAACATAACTTTAAGTTTCAATTTTTGCACAATTTGTTAGAAGTTAGAGAACAGAAACTGTTCTTTTATTGTGAATATAGCTCAAGAGACCCAGGAAGCTGCATGTAATAAACTTGCATCATTTGTGTGACATTTTAATAGTAAATTCAAGGGGAAGTGTAGATTCTGCTACCCAAAGATGCAGATGAGCTGCATGGTATGTTAATGAAGTTACATGTATGCTTTATAGTGCACACAAGCTGAACTTTCGGTTGTTTAAAAAAAATAATCCATTTTAAGTTTCAATAACATGATACACTCTAAGTCTATTTTAGAATAAATTTACTTATAAAAATGCAACTGGCTTCAGATTCCTTTTATCACAGTAGATATTTTTTGGTTTAGTTGCAAACACATTATGCTTTCACCATGTGTTAGGTCTTGCTTTCTATCTTAGGTAACTTTGGTAACTAATATTGAATTTTTTTCTGGAGAAAATAGTTGTGTCTTCAAATAACTCAAATTAGCTATCATTAAACATGAAATATAATTGTCTATGCTTGCCTTCATGGAAAACTTTAAAAAATTGCATGAAAGTGTTACCAAAATCTCGGAATGAAGAACTTATCGACACTAATGTGATGTAGATAAGCAGACACTTCTTGATGGCCGGGTGCGAGAGTGAGTCCTCTCACGATCAATGCACACCAAGCTTCAAAATCATACACCATATATAGAACTTATTCATACATATTCATCAATTATTCATGCATAATCATAGTATTTCCCAAAATTCATTAACATACTCTCCTCCCATATCCGATTCTGCGCAGTAAAGTTTAGAAAGGTCCAGAAATGGGTCTGAGGTACAATTTGGGTAGGTGGTATATGAGTCGGTGGTCGCGATCTCCCCCTGCCGGAATTACCTTCTACTAAAGTTCATGGTTTCTTGGCAGGTAATTGCGAGTTGTTTCATTCGGTTGCTCCCAGTTCCCATTAATTCTACATTCTGACATCTCAATACACTTTCTACATACAGAAGACTAGTCAAATACAAATAAATCTGTAACTGACTATTATCTAAAATCTCAAATTTGTTACCCAAGTTCTAAACATTCCTATTCAATGATTCTAACCCATTCTTCTGGCCTTGGTACAGGGCTGTACAGAGGATTTCATAGCAGCTTTTACTGTGCATCTACAAGTTTCATTAAAATATATTTCTTATTCCAAATGATTTTATAAAATCAAATAAAGTCAATTAATTCTAACTTATTAGCAGATCTGTAACAAAAGGAGAAAAATGAAATTATTGAACATAGCTTATGTTGTCTTTGTACCAGCTTTGCTTACCTAGATACATTTTAGTGCTTTAGTGAGTAAAAGTCTTTTCCAAGTCCTAATGATCCAATTGATAAATGTGTTTTTCTCATCACTTATATTCTGTATCTGAGTGCTGTAAAATGAACAGGTTACCTAAGAGTATGCAGTGGGTCACTTCCTAACATCAAAAAGTATTGTTCCTTATTAAATTGAAGCAGCTTGTTTACAAGCAGTTGATATTTGAGTAAATAGTATGTAACCAAAGAGTTTTAAAAGCCTTTAGATGAAAGGTCATGGCAGTTTTTAGGGCCCTCTTTGATCAAACCAGGGTGGTTTTTCCTACTGACATGTTGACATTGTATGTTTTTTTATTCCCCTTCCTCCCCCTGTGCCCCCTTAAAAAAAAAAAAGGGGTGTGTGTGGGAGAAAAGCTGGGGTTATTGCGGGTACCACTTGGTTGACAGAAGCCTGCAGTGAGAGGTAAGTAACTTAAAGACATTGTCATATCCTTTTTAAAAGCCAACTTGGTAAGAAGTTAATAAATCAACAGTTATGAAGGAGGCGTGCTTTCAGTTTCTGACATGGCAAATGTTGACATTTTTAGTGGTTATTGCAGATTTATCATAGCTGTGTATTTAAAGAACTACTTCAAATTCTAAAACTGTCACCACAAAACAGTCAGAAATGGAGAGGCCTGCCTGAATATATGCTTGTCCATGGTGTCTCTTCTCAGCTAAGCTTCAAAACAAAATGTTTGTTACACCACAGTTTCATGGTCACCTGCATACTTTCCAGGATTTATTTGAACTTGGCCCAAGCTACTATCCTGAGCCAGGTTTCCTTAGGAAGTGTAGAATCAATGTTGATAACACACTGATGGTTTTAGTTGTTGTTAAGTAATATTTATAGTACGTCAAGGATTTTTCAGCTTCTCAAGCCCTGCCAGCGGAAAGGCTGGAGGGGCACAAGAAACTGGGAATGCTGCCAATGGCTGCTTGGGGACTGGCTGGGCATTGGTCAGCAAATTATGAGTAATTTTATTGTGCATCAGTTGTTTTTCTTTTTTCCTTTTGGATTTTATTCCTCTCTCCCTCTCATTACTATTGGCTTTGTTGTTGGTTTTTTTGTTGTTGTGTTATTATTATATTTATTTTTATTATTAAATTATTCTTATCTCAACCCAGGGGTTTTACTTTTTTCCGATTCTCCTCCCCATCCCACCAAGGCAGGGGGGGAGGAAGCAAGTGGTTGTGTGATATTCAGTTGCTAGCTGGGGTTAAACCATGACATGGGTAAATACAAGTCCAAGGTAACACTAGAGATGATTAACTTCAGTTTATTGAGCATTTGAAACAATTCTAGGAAAGATTTCTCTTTATCTGCAGCCATTTCTTATAAATAATTTTTTTGAAAAATCCTGAAAGAATACAAAGAACCCTCTGTCATCAGAATGACTTTGATTAATTTAATCAGTATTATGAAAGCTGTTAAGATATTTAAACTATTTTAAGATACTAAAGCCTTAGGGTATTCAGATTCATTTAAAGTGCATTAGGATTAAAGCAGTTTAACATCATTGCACACTTTATTCCCCAATCCTGACATGAAAACCTGCACAACATATTGCAAGCAGAAAAAAGCCATTTCCCTTTATAAAGGCCTCAAGAATAATTCAAGCATAGTGTGGGAAAATTAATTGGGGGGGGGGAGTAGAGAAAACTGGGACCTAATAGAAGCGTAGTATTACAGAAAACTTTGTAAGGTAAAATACAGCTATCACCTTCAGGATGGTTGGTATGCACGGAATCTACATCACCACAGCTCCCTAAGGGACATACCCTGCCATTCAGCACATGCTGATAGGAGTAACTGAGGGTGGAGCAGAATGGAGACACCATGGCCAGGTTCTGTTGTACTCCCTACAGGAAGGGGAGCCTGATGGTCTGATAAGCTGCATAGCAGTTGTCACATAAAGAATATACAAGATGATGTCTGCTGCTGAGCTGACCACTGTGGTGAAATTACTTTCCTCAGATGAAATAATCTCATTGTAATACTAACGCACACCTCCATCTCAAAGTTACCTTCCTCCAAGGTACTACTACACCTCACTGGGCACACAATACCAATCAGTAACAACAATATGTATGACTAGAGTCACTCAAGCTCCACCTAAATGTAAAGAAAATGGACTGGTCCTGGACTGAAATAAATCTAAAGAAGGGGGATTTATTGTCTAAAATCCTGACATACCACACTGATTTAGTGTCACAAAGTTAGATCAAGCTGACCCACCATCTAAAGTTGTAAGTTCTGGCTGACAAGCTGATAAGGTGTCACAACCCCCATACATCAATAGAAACTTAGTTGAAAGTAGGACAAAGGTAATTGTGGTAGTGGGAGATCACAACCTCCAACTCAAATAGCCCCCCTGAAAGAGGGAAAAAATCTGCTTGGTGAGCATGCATAGTTAGTGAAGAACTAGTGCTTATCTGAGGATGTATACTAATTTACATTAGAAGGGAGAAACTTGTAACCGATCCTGTGTATGATAATGAATATGCAATGTACTATGAAGTATAAAAAGTGGACAACTGAGGGGAGAAGTTAGGGAAGACTCCATCATAACTTCTGGGATCAGTTGACAGGCTGAACCTGTCTTCTCCCCCATAGAGACGCCTATTGGGTAAGAACTTTATTCTATGACTAATTCATGCTAGCTGTTATTGTGTTGTTTTAAGCTTGCTTTGCAGTCAGTGTATTATCACCAGGAATCTTCAAACCTTACTCTGTCACAAACTTGTATTTTGTATAATAAAAATCTTCAGCTGAAGTCCATTTCGTATAAGTCTCCAGAGATTTGAGTAGTTGTTATAAGGGATTTGACTCAGTGACGCTGTCAGCGGGGGTCCCTGAGTAGGTTTAATCAAATCACCCTCCGATACAGTGGGCTGTCAAAACGCAGGTAGCAGATAGGGTGGTCAGACACAAGGGTCTTGTCTTTCTTGGGAAACTGACAGGCTGATCAAATATAAAGGGTTTGAGGAAACTCCCCTTCTTAACGCGACACATAAAGACCAGAGGCTACATCAGTAGAGCACATTTGATTCATTTGGTTTTGATTAGTCTGCCTTCTCCCTCTTTATCTGGAGGGCTTATGTGGGGGAAAATTCAGTTTTTAAAGACCACCACTCTACTTGTAGGTGTTGTAGGTGATTTTAAGCTACTGGTTACAGACAAAGAGAAGTATTTCAATAGCTTCTTGGAGCTTCTTCCAGCATAAGGACAGGGAGAGGGCTGGGAAGGAAGTAAGAAAAACAAATACTTTAAAAACACTTCTCAGATGCTCATGGAGGAAGAGTCATCTCTATCTGCTGTGACACCTTTTTTCATCCCCGAGCAAAAAAACCCTGTGAACAATGTACAGATTTTAGAGAGAGAGGACAGTCCCATCTCAAGCAAACACCATTTCAGCTTTCTTTAACCTGATTTTCACCCGTCTAATTTTGATATCAATCAACACCACTTGAAGAAAAAAAACAAGATGTTGAGTCTGAAATGTATTGCTTCCAGTAAATTCACTGAAATCTATTGTCCCTCTCACCAAGTACTTAATATCCTGTTCTTCACAACAAATTGTTCAAACTTTTAGAAACTGTGCACTCCAGGAATGTATATAACTGCCAAGTTCTAGTGAATTTAAAAATTCTTTTACTTGAAATACACAAAGCGAGTGCCAGTTAACTTGTCCCAATATTTTCATTCATTTCACTCACACGCTCAAAACCAAGCACTCTTCAGTGACCACCACAGCCATACAGCTCCCAGGACACAATCACAATTTCAGCATTTGGCATCTTTCAAAGAAGCTATCAGGGCAGGGAAGGCCTGAGCCCTCCTCAAGAGTCCTGCTACCTTGGCATGGCCCCATAGAGGAGAAGTTGCAATCCACAGCCAGTGACTAGCTGGTAATGCCCCTCCTTCCCTGGGAGGACTCCATCAGGTAAATTAAGTCAAATTGTTTTTTCTTTAATGAAATCAAGTCTAAAGAGACCATCTGTGCACTTCATCTGCTTGAGGAAATAAGATGTGTGTAATCCCATGGATGAATGCATGCAAGCATGTCTCAAACAACCCTTAAGCTGCCAAACGAAGTCAGCCAGATAAATGCCATATTCCTGAAAATTTCAAGAAATAGGTCATTTTCAGACTGTGCTTGGCCACCTATCAGCACCTCATGGAGGGGGAGTCTCAAGTATGAGCTCACCCTGCTGACTACTGGGGAACCCACATGGAAGAGACTTTATGGAAACTCCAGGTGGAGCTCACACCTCCCCCAAAGAGTTCAACCACAAAGCAAACCTCAGAAGTCAAGGTGCCATCAGTTCCACAGCTGCTAAAACTTCAGGTGACATTACACACACACCAGTCATAGCTCCTCCAAGGCTTCCTCTTCTAAGCTGTCTCCCATCTTCACTCAGCTATCCCTTAAATTTAAAAGATTTTCCAGAGCCAGAAGAGACCTCAGAATTGCTGGATTCTCAATAAGGCATAGGTGGGGGAAACAGTATTGTGATCAAGCTGCAAAGAAACAGAGGAGGAAAAAAACCCAACAACTCCCCCCCAACCTTCCCCCCAACACTGCTGAAATGCTTACCTTCACTGAAAAAAAAAAAAAAAAAAGAAGTCTAGAGTGCCTTTGCCTAAAGATTATCAAAGGGTTTGGGAAAAAAAGAAAAAACGTTTACAAAGATCTTAAGGTAATTAAATTAAAAACTAAAACAAAAAAATTTGCAAGTGCCAGATGTGTGACTGACTGTAAGAAAGCCATCCCTTTCTCATACAGCTCACACTACCACCAACTACACTCTCACATGAGGAGCATTTTTCTCCAGTAGTCCCACCTCAAGGTACAAGAGATCTGATTTCAGTTTACCTGATCTTCCATAAAGCAGCCTTTCTGCAGTTGTGAACTATCTAACCTTGCAACTTATGCCATCTGCTCTTGCCAACTGTGGTGGTTTGACCTTGGCTGAAACCCAGGTGCCCACCAAAGCTGCTCTAGCATTCCCCTCCTCAACCAGACAGGGGGGAGAAAACTTAACGAAAAGCTCATGGGTCGAGCTAAGGACAGGGAGATCACTCAGCAATTACCGTCACAGGCAAAACGGGCTCAACTTGGGGAAATTAATTTAATTTATTATCATTCAAATCAGAGTAGGATAATGAGGACTAAAATAAAAACTTAAAAACACCATCCTCCTGTTACCGAAATCTTGGAATGAAGAACTTATCAACACCAATGTGATGCAGATAAGCAGACACTTCTTTATTAACAGCCGGGTGCAAGAGTGAGTCCTCTCATGATCAACGCACACCAAGTTTCAAAATCATACACCATATATAGAACTTATTCATACATATTCATTAAGTATTCATGCATAATCATAGTATTTCCCCAAAATCATTAACATACTCTCCTCCCATATCCGATTCTGTGCAGTAAAGGTTAGAAAGGTCTAGAAATGGGTCTGGGGTACGATTTGGGTAGGTGGTATATGAGTCGGTGGTCGCAATCTCCCCCTGCCGGAATTACCTTTTACTAAAGTTCACGGTTTCTTGGCAGGTAACTACAAGCTGTTCCAGTCGGCTCTCCCCAGTTCCCATTAATTCTATATTCTGACCTTTCAATACACTTTCTACATACAGAAGACTAGTCAAATGCAAAGAAATCCTCTCCCCAGTCTACCTGTAAATACTCTATCCAATTATCTTCAATCATCTTGAATCTTAAGTCTATTATCTAAGTTCTAATCATTCCTACTAGGTGATTCTGACCTATTCTTTTGGCCTTGCTACAGGGCTGTACAGAGGATTTCATAGCAGCTTTTGCTGTGCATCTACAAGTTTCATTAAAATATATTTCTTATTCCAAATGGTTTTATAAAATCAAATAAAGTAAATTAATTCTAATTTATTAGCAGATCTGTAACACTCCCACCCCCCGCTCTTCCCAGGCTCAACTTCACTCTCAAATTCTCTACCTCCTCCACCTGAGCAGTGCAGGGGGATGGGGAATGCGGATTGCGGTCAGTTCATCACACATTGTCTCTGCCACTTCTTCCTCCTCACACTCTTCCCCTGCTCCAGCATGGGGTCCCTCCCACAGGACACAGTTCTCCACAACCTTCTCCAACATGAGTCTTTCCCATGGGCTACAGTTCTTCACAAACTGCTGCAGCATGAGTCCTTTTCATGGGGTGCAGCCCTTCAGGAATGGACTGCTCCAGAGTGGGTCCTCTGCAGGGTCACAAGTTCTACCAGAAAACATGTTTCAGCGTGGGCTTCCCATGGGTCACAGCCTCCTTTGGGCATCCACTTGCTCCAGCATGGGGTCCTCCATGGGCTGCAGAAGGACAGTCTGCCTCACCATGGTCTTCACCACTGGCTGCAGGGGAATCTCTGCTCTGGTGCCTGGAGCAACTCCTCCCCCTCCTTCATTGACCTTGGTGTCTGCAGAGTTGTTGCTCTCACATAGTCTCGCTCCTCTCTCTTCCTGCTGCTGTTGTTGCCCAATTCCCCCCCCCCATCTTAAATATGTTATCACAAAGGTGCTACCATTGTCACTGATTAGCTCAGCCTTGGCCTGCGGTGGTTCTGTCTTGGAACCGGTTGGCATTGGTTACCTCAGACATAGGGGAAGCTTCTAGCATCCTCTCACAGAAGCCACCCCTATAGCCCTCCCCACTACCAAAACCACGACACAAACATTTTTCCTGGGAAATTTATCCCCAGCTTTATGTGAGCAGTCACTAGATTGCACTGTACTATCAACAACATGCAAACTACTAGGGAAACATGGAAAAAAAGATTTATCAATGCCAAATGCAAAAAAAAATATTTATTTTTAAATTATCTTGCTTATAAAACTGACATATATTTGCACTGACTTTGAAATGAGTGCAAATACAGATCCTCATTCTTCAAATTCTTTTTCTCTCATAATTCTTACACAACATTTCAGCCCTCTGGTTTAGATAATAAATTTAATGTCTCAATATTTGATTAAAATCACAAAAACAAAATAAAAAACAAGTGAGCAGATACAGGCAAAGTGAGATAGAGCAGGGATGGAAGTAAGCAAAGTAGAAATAATTTTACAAGCATCCTTCTCCTAAAACTGGTGCAGTCTCATGGTTTAACTATTTTGCAAACTACTCAAGAGTTTTTCTGTAACATTTAAAACCTTATTGTCCTGGTTTCAGCTGGGATAGAGTTAATTTTCTTCTTAGTAGCTGGTGCAGTGATGTGTTTTGGATTTGGTGTGAGAAAAATGTTGACAGCACACTGATGTTTTTAGTTGTTGCTGGGTAATGTTTATACTACGTCAAGGACTTTTTGGTTCCTTGGGCCCTGCCAGCCAGAGGGCTGGAAGGGCACAGGAAATGGAGAGAGGACACAGCCAGGGCAGGTGACCTAAACTAGCCAAAGGGATATTCTGTATCATATGATGTCATACTGAGTATATAAACTGGGGGAAGAAGAAGGAAGGGGGGAACATTCAGCATTATGGCGTTTGTGTTCCTGAGTAACCATTACATGTGATGGAGCCCTGCTTTCCTGGGGATGGCCAAACACCTGCCTGCCCATGGGAAGTGGTGAATGAATTCCTTGCTTTGCTTTGCTTGCATGGGCAGCTTTTTGCTTTACCTATTAAATTGTTCTTATCTCAACCCTTGATTTTTCTCACTTTTCTCTGTTCCAATCGTCTCGCCCATCCCACTGTGGGAGAAGTGAGTGAGCGGCTGTATGGTACTTAATTACCAGCTAGGTTTAAACCACAACACTTAGGAAAGCTTGTGTTTCCTTCTTGTTAGCTGGTGGAGACATAGTTGCTATCGTGTTGACATCCATAGGCACATGACTGCTGTGTCTGTGATTGTATTAATGCAATGTTGTATAACTTGTGTGACTGGCTTAGTAGCAAAATTACACGAAAGAACTTGGAAATAAGTTAGCTATTAAACTATTGCAGATATGCAATGACAAAAAAAAAGGAAGGAATTGTTAAAGAAAATGTATTTTCAATTAAGAAATTTAAAGTGCTGAAGCTTCTAAATGGCAGAACCAGGCCTCGGCCCTTGTACAGCCCTAATCCAAGGCTGGTTTAAAACCCAGTCAAGTTAATCAGTAGGAGAATAGATAAAAAATAGATGATCAATTTGTGTACACATCACTTAGCAATTATTGTCATGGGCAAAACAAACTCGACTTGGGGAATTATTTTAATTCATTACCAATCAAAAGTCAGAGTAGAATAATGAGCAATAAATCCAAATCTTAAAACACCTTCCCCCACCCCTTCCTTCTTCCAAAGCTCAACTTCAATCCCAGTTTCTCTACCTCCTCCTCCCCCCGAGCAACACAGGGGAACAGGGAATGGGGGTTGTGGTCAGTTCATCACATGTTGTTTCTGCTGCTCCTTCCTCCTCACACTCTTCTGTTCCAGCGTGGGGTCCTTCCCATGGGCTGCAGTCATCCAGGAACTGCTCCAGTATGGGTCCTGTCCATAGGGTGCAGTCCTTCAGGAACAGACTGTTCCAGCATGGGTCCCCCACAGGGTCACAGGTCCTGCCAGCAAACCTGCTCCAGTGTGGACTTTCCACAGGATCATAGCCTCCTTCAGGCACATGCACCTGCTCCAGCATGGGATCCTCCACAGACTGCAGGTGGATACCTGCTCCACCATGGACTTTCATGGGCTGCAGGGGTCAGCCTGCCTCACCATGGTCTTCACCACATGATGTAGGGGAATCTCTGCTCTGGTGCCTGGAGCACCTCCTCCCCCTCTTTTTTCACCGACCTTGGTGTCTACAGAGTTGTTTCACATAGTCTCACACCTCTCTCTCAGCTGCTGTTGTGCAGCAGCTTTTTATCTTTAAATATGTTATCACAGAGGTGCTACCACCATCACTGACTGGCTCAGCCTTGGCCAGCAGTGGCTCTGTCTTGGAGCTGACTGGTACTGGCTCTATCGGACATGGGGGCAGCTTCTCACAGAAATCACCCTAACAGCCCGCCCACTACCAAAACACAAACTCAATACAAAAGCATTTTCTGCTTCTCAAACTACCCTACCAGTGAGTAGACAGGGGGTCCACAAGAAGTTGAGAGGGGACACAGCAGGGTCAACTGACCCCAACTGATCAAAAGGATATCCCAGACCACATGACATCGTGTTCAGCAATAAAGGCTTAGTGAAGAAGAAGAAGAAAGGGGGAATATTCAGAGTTATGGGATTTGTCTTCGCAAGTAATCATTACATGTGATGGAACCCTGCTTTCCTGGAGATGACTGAACAACTTCCTGCCAATGGGAAGTAGAGAATGAATTCCTTGTTTTGCTTTGCTTGCACATGTAGCTTTTGCTTTACCTATTAAACTGTCTTTATCTCAAACCACAAGTTTTCTCACTTTTACCCTTCCAGTTCTCCTCCCATCCCATCCAGTGGGAGTGAGTGAGTAGCTCTGTGGTGCTTAGTTGCTGGCCAGGGTTAAACCATGAAAACCTGCATGAGTGACGCTATATCTATACACCCATCTAGGTAGTGAAAGACAGCCATTAATTCCTATCTCAGACTTCTTCGCAATGCTAAACAAACTGAGCTTGTCAGCTCTTCCCTGTACATCACAAACTCCAGTATCATTCTTCTACCAGTGGCCCAAATCTGGATGCAATAATTTAAATGTACATCTTAAGTGTCAAACAGAGGAGAATAATCACCTCCCTGTCTCATCCTGAAAGAAGTTGTTTAGAATGACCTCCCTGTTAAAGAAAACAATAGATGATCAATTTGCATACACAGGTGCTCTCAGAAATGCAGGTGTTTTTAGAAAAATTAGTATATGTGAATAGGAATTGCTTGTCCAAAGACTAAGTGGGTTTGAATGATTGTGTGAGTTAAAATAGGCAAGAAAGATGATCACGGTCTGAGGAGGACCTTGGAACCATGGCAGAGACTGGAACAGAATAGATGAATCAGCTGGGACAGGGTCAGGTGATGGATTTGCAGAACTGACAAGACCAAAGGAAACTTCTAAAAACCTCAGACATTGACTAATGATTTGATAAGTGTATATAAGCTGTGCTGTATCCCTTTGTTCTCTGCCACTCACTGAGGTGGTGGCCTAACTCTGAGTTGTGATTAAAGCAAGCCTAGTGGCACCCACATCTGTGTAATTTTTTTCCTTTAACACTCCCTGCCCTTGGGACCAATGACCAAGTTTGTGATACCCTTGGACTGAATTCAGGTGAAACACCACCAACCAAACAGTTTTATGTTTTATTAATGCAAAATACAAGACATGGTTAGATACGATAGCTCAATGGTGATTAACTGGATAAGGAAGTCCCATCCCACATGTTGTTACTTAGGTCTGGTCACTATTCATTAAAAAAGAAAGAGAGGACAGGAGAAGAGAGGGGAGGGGGAGAGAGAGATAAGAGATATCACCACCCATGGATCCAGCAGTGTCCCGCTGGTCCTCTTCACCCTAGGCATCTTGGTGGTGGGGGTCCCACCTGAGCTTTTGTTGATTTGGGTTTTATGCTCGAGAGGATGCCTCCTCATTTACATACAAAGTGAGGGTGGGCGTAGTCTGTGCAAGCTCAACATGTGAGGGGTGGTCGCAGGGTGTCCTCATCAGTGGTTGTGAGGGGTTTAGGCAACCCCTGCTGTGCACATAAGCAGTTGCCTTATGTTACCACAGCAGTTTTTTCCAGGAAGCGCTAGCTAGATCTTGTCTTTGCAAGACCTAAAGCCTTTACATCTTATACCACCTCATGGTTACCAAGTTAGGCAACAGCGGCTCACTGTGCAGCTACAGCTTATTTTAGTTCCTCTCCAGTTTGAGCAGAACAGCTTTTTTTTTTTTTTTTTTTCCAGCAACTCTGCTTAAATTTGTGGCCTAAGCAAGGTTTAAGGCAATTATCAATGTATCTGTTCCTTACACTACCTCAACCTACTGGCTAAGCTCTTTGATTTCATCTACTTTCTGCATGCACTCTGTTCACAGCAACAAATATATAAAGGTCATATATTCATAACTTCAGCAGCTGATTAGCACTAGTTAGGTATGCATACTAAACACTCCTGCTACTGCTTGTCACCGCTCATTCTGCTGTGAAATAGTCTCTTTCACCCCTTAAACATGACATGAGGCCAATCGGTACTGAATGGATGAAGCAAGTGCTGCTCCAATACCTGGAGGAAACAGAGTACTCTCTCAAGACATTTTTATTACTTCCGCTCTCAAATGTGGATATCAGTCTCTACTACTTCCCCAGATTGATCCAAACTTTTTGACAAAGACTGAAAACATGAGGTTTCACAGATGGGACTATCCTAGCAATCTAGAACCACCAACTATAGGTCCTAAAATTGAGATCCAAAGAGACAAATCTATAGAGAACAGGCTGATCATCACTGTTTGAGGCCCATCTTTCCCTGACTTGCACCAAATCAATGTAGGCTAGACACAAGCTCATAGTTGGTGGATGAGATCCACTGTGCAACAGTGAAAGTCACAGATGCACATGATCCCCATCTACAACATTACCACGATTGTTCTCAGGATACTTGCCCAAGGTTTCCCCAGCTGCAAAAAGGGTACTGAGGAATGAAAGACAGGATGTATTTCCCAAGGGCTTCTTCAGTTACATTAACTGGAGGGTTATTGTCATTCTATCGTTTCACAGAGAGCTGTTGGTCATCACAAAGAACACATGGACACTGAAGCTGACCATGCTAGCCAAGCTGACAGCACCATATCTTTATAACTCTACTATCTTTTTCCAGGACAGGCCAAGATCCTCTCCCCTCAGGAAACATTAGTCTCCACATCAGCAGTCAACACACCATGTCCCTTGTCGCTTTGGGATACCCAAATCACTAACCCAAAAATGCACGTCATCCAGGTCCAGGATGATCTGCAGAATGCATACTGAGATCTAGGTCAATCACCTGTAGTCAGCTGACCATAGGTGGAGGATCTTCTAGGCAAGTTGTACCTCAGTGTTCTCTGAATCACTGCAAATTGTTGAGCCACATACCGAATGCAGCAGCTTAACCAGTCACTACAGACAGAGAAGATAAAATGGGGTTAGGCTCTCCAGGTCACCTACAACCAGCCTGACGCTGCCACCATCAGTAAGCCCGGCTCCTGGAAAGGGGAAACAAATATCATACACCTTACACACATAGCTCAGAGCTGGCACTAAAACAAGTCTGAGCAGAACAGTAAGGCCTATGCTTTTGTCAGTACCCTCAAACATGCCCTTGTTGTCCTTGTCACAAATTATATTAGTAGCTATTCTTCAGCATAAAAAGCACTAGACATAAAACAATTCCTCCCCCAAACACAAACTGCTGCTGCTTTTATGAGAGACTACCTTGCTTCCAGGTCTCCCAAACACATTTCTCCCACACCCTTGAGGTTAGGAGCCAGATGCAAGAAAACCAGGGATCAGACATACAGAACAAAACACCCCTACAAGCCCACCAGCATGCACAAACACAGTATTCCTTTGCTGATCTTTGATGGCCTTTCCCCACCCCCAGTATCCCTGATGCAGGTGACAGTCGTGGAGTGGCTAGAAGATAATGGGCATATTATGAGCAATCCAGACCAAGTAACTTTGTTGTAATAGCAGGCCGAAGCTGTAACAACAGGCTGCAGCTGTTGTGAAGGACATATGCAAGGCCAAGAGAGACAAAGAAACTGTGTACTGACAAAGAGATAAGAAAGTTGGACTATTAAGGAACTGTACATGGGAAAGAGATGAAGGAGTTGGACTTGAAAAATAAGAAAATAGAACGTTGAAACAGCATGTAGGCAAGGAGCATGGATACCACGCCGTGACCAATCATAGAGTGCAGGAGAGTGAATAGACAAGCAGCTTTAGCCTATTAGCAATCTAGAAGCAATGTGTGTGCTTTGTGCTAGTGTATAAATTGCTGTGTATCCCTTAATAAAGGGGCACTAACTTGATCACATTGGTCGTATAAGTTGCGTCCGAACCTTCTGCATCAACAGACAGTCTCTGCAAGCTTTCAGCCTGGGCTTCCATAACATCCTGCCACATGGGCAAACAGCTGCTGCGCAGGAAAACAAAAGGAATAAAAGGGATCCTACCAGTCTTTACAGAACCAACAGACATCATACCATTTCAAAGTAATAAGTTTGCTTGGTTGGGGGGTGGTGGTGGTTTGGTTTTGTCATGTTGGGGTTTTTTTTTTGTTTTGTGGTTTGTTTTTTTTTTAACTAGAAAGAGATGAATCAACAAGCTTAATGAAAGGCATGTCAGTTTTGTTGACGGAAATTCACCATCTTCAGCCTAGAAGCAGCAAAGTAGCTTTTGCTTTAGAATGACAAGACCATGAGACTACTGGCTTCTGTGCATCTACCCGTATCACTAGAAGCAACTGGCAGCTCTTCCTGAGACAATAAATTCAGACTGGAGACTGTGATAAAACAAGCTACTGGGGAAGCTACCAGTCCTGTTGCCTTTCTACAGCTTCCTACTTCTGGAATTATCTGCAGAACTGACTCTCACCCCTGTCCTCCTAGTCTTGATCAGGAAAGCTTCCCTGGTCACCACATCCCCAAGAATAGGTCATCAGTGTCCTGCAGGCCTGAGTGTTGGAGTGGGCTGCCAAGAGGGCAAGAAGTACACAGAGTTAGCAGATTAAGTCTTTGGTAGGGCTTGGAGACAGGTTGCACTGCTGTTGCCTTTTGAGATGACTGGAGTCCAACTTTGACAGCTGGAGTCACAACTTGTTAGAGAATGTCATGGGCTTTCTTCATCAACTGCATTACAAATGGATTCCTTCACGTAGAGTGCTGGTCAGGCTGTCACAGCAACTATTGGTAGGGGTTCCTATTAGGAACAGGACAGGAAGAAGGAAGGGTGACAGGACTCCTACTGACTTGCAGCAGTCTGCAGGTGAGTCTCTAGTAAAACAGCAGTTCAGGGAGTGCAAGCAGGAGTACAAGGAAAAGACAGAGTTTGTCTCTCACAGGCTCTGTGCTAAGAGCACTTCCCTACTCTGCTTTCATAGTGATCTGAATGGCAAATATCAAGAATCTCACAGTGCCTGAAGTATGCCCTTGGAACATAGATGTACCTCTGAAGAACATAATATATTATCTTTGCTTGTTATGTAGCACCATGTGCCACACTGCTTCCCAACCAAATCTGTACACGAAGCATTACAACATACAGCTAGGACTGCTCAGATAACCTTGAGCTACTCCTCCCACCAGCACACAACTAGTTGTAGCACCTGCTGCAGGACAGGCTGGTCTTCACTCCTTGAGTAGTCTCAATCAATGAAATAGTAGTCCAGTACAGCCCCAACAGTTCTGAGCAAAGGTGTTGACTGCAGTCCTCACTGCTCTCATGTTCGCTTCCAGGGCCTGTCCCATGCAAAGCACCAAACTATGTCCCCCTTGTCCCAGAATCAGGAGCCAATATCCCTACTCCAAAACTTCCGGCTGAAGGGCAGCTGTTGAGCTGCCAAGGCCTATTCCAGATCTTAACTTCCATCAGCTGGGTCAGGTTGAGAGTGGTCTGATTGTGGGTGAACATTACATTCCTCAGACTTGAGACCTAGAGAAGTATGAGGCAAAAGCACAGAATCCCTTGCCCTTGAGTTTGATCCAGGCACAAAAGAAGAGAAAGGCATATAGGAGGGAGTGGGAAACATGCAGAAATTATTACCTCAAGTGTGAGAGACTGCACCGGTGAGGCCCACCATTACCACAGCAGATGTGTTGTCTCAACATTGCTAAACTCATGCCATCACCACAGTGAATACATTGTTAAGGCAAGAAGATAACACCACTGCCACCGCAGAGATTTATCTATACCTTGTTAAAGGAGGAAACCAACTGATGCCATGGAGCAATGGGGGAGGCTGATCCTGCAAAACTTAACTAAACCCCTGTGCATGCGCCCAGACTTGGGGTCAGGGGGTCAAGGTGCCTGGAGGCCCCTGAGGACCACGTTGGGCACACACACCATTGTTGGGTGGGGGGTGTGGTTAAGCAGAACAGCTTGTAACAACTCCATAAAAAACAGAACCAACTAACATGGGACAGACAGTTTTCCCCACCGGACTTGAAAACAAATGCTCTTACAACAAAGTTACTTGGTCTGGATTGCTCATAATATGTCCGTTGTCTTCCAGCCATTCCACAAATCCCCCTTTTTATTTTTGAGCGATCCAGACCCTATTTATCATTCGGTTCATAATTCTCATACAGCAATTCCACACACAGCCCAATATCATTAAGAAGATTACAATGGCAATTAATACCATTGTCCCGTGCAGAAAAAAAAATCTTTTTAACCATCCAGTAATTCCCAAACTCTGTAGCCAGTCCGTTAACCCGATCTCAATCTTTATGGCCTGTGCATGTTTTCTTTAACTCAGCAAGCTGCTTATGAATAGAGTTTGAGTGATCAGTCAAAATCAGACAACACTTTCCTTAGCACTGTTCATTATAGGCTACTCTTTACTGTTCATGCTGTTTCCTTATCTTCTAGAGGTGAGATCACATTCCTCCTTTGTTTCTTTCTCATCCTAGTTTCTTCTCATACTCCCTTAAAGTTATTTAACTCTTTGCTGCAGGATCTCAGCTGCACATCGTCAATGTCAAAACAACCCACTGTCTCTGTTCTGTACAATTCTACATTTACCCCTTTTTGTTTTTCAACAGCTAGTACCAGGTTTGCCATGTTCTGCAGGGCCCTTGCGAACATGACAGCAACCAAGGCAATAGCAAACAAACAATACTGCCAATTGAGTGAATGGATGCCAAAAAGACTGAAATTTTCTCAGATTTCGATAACATGTTGCTGCAATGGGGTGGCTAAAATCCATGCAGCACATACCATCAAAATCCTCACAGCCACGTCCTTGAGCCAACAACAAAAAGCCAATAGTTGCTCTGTTTTGTATGTAATAATGGCAAATTTGACTCACATTCTTAACTGCCTAACAAATAAGGTGATTTAACTCTTGAATGCTTTCCCTGCTGCTGCTCCGGATAAGAGAAGAACCACTGCAATACGTTCCCATCAGTTCCATAAATCAACTACATCATTACATGCTTCATCCAAAGTTATACTGCTTTTAAGCACATTATGTTTATCAACATGTTCACGTGTTGATTTATGCGGGTGTCATGGTCCCATCATAGCCTCCTACTACATTAGCATCTACATAAAGACAACTATCGACATTCAAAGTGCAAACAATATCAACTTCTTTTAGCTTAACATTATACAGAGGTAATCAATTATCCCAAATACCAAGACTTTCAGTAAGATTCTTCTTTCCCCACATACATTCACTTTTTTGCAACAATGTCTGCAAGTCAGCTTCAAGGAAGGGCACACCAAACAAGGACTGGTTCAGTAAGGAGACCCACACACCAGTTGTGGGGTTGAGTGGCAGCAACAGTGCTCCCACAGTCTGGCACGCTAAGCTCAGGCCGCACACAGCGAGCAGGTATCCTTCGCGGACCTTCATCTGTAGAAACACAAGCATAAGCTTTTCCCCAAGTTAACAATTCATGCGGTCCTGACCAATGCCTGGTACAAGGGTCTTTCAGGCATACTAAGACGCCTTCGTGCTTTTGCTGCTTGTCACCAATTGACACAAAATGCCGCACAATGGGAGGCACCGCATGGTCGGCAGAGCTTTTCAGAAAGTTCAAAACATAGCATGCTTTCTCTAATCGTGCCTTTGGGGTCATTCCCTTCATCCCCCCCCCCCCCCCCCCCCTTTATTTTTTATATGCAACCAGAGACACTTTATTGTACAGAGAAGCCCATATTTACATCTCTGAGCCCGGACACAAACCGCAGCTGCATGCGCCACCAGGCTCAGGGCAGAAATCATTCATGCAGTTACATAGCTACATATCACTACAAGCACACAGACACCTATTAAACACTAGATAACCATGTTCATCTTTCCTAGTCTCCTTCACAATACCCAGCTGTTCTCTCATCTCTTGTTAGGTCAAATATTCTCTATCTTCCTCTCCTATATCTCTCTTCAGACATTCTCTATCTCCCTCTTTTTTGCTTGTTAATTGCGATGAGGCAAAGGTGGTGTGTAGCTGGGTGACCATGACCTGATTTATGTTACAATCAGCTAAACGCTGAATACAGGATAAAAGGCATGGGAGATATGGCAAACATTAATAAGGTGGTTAAAGATAATTATAATAAACCCTATAATACTTTTGAGTCATGGCCAAAAGTTTCCCAGCCGTGAGAAGAGACCAAGGGCATCCCACCCCTGGCTCTGCTGCAGATTTTTTTTTAAGGCTTTTAAGTTTTGTATGCTTTTGTAAATTAATTCACAGTGGTCACTCAGATTCACGTAAGACTTTGATAGGATGTGTTCACACGCATGTCCCTGTGCTAATAATAAAAATCAATAGCAACTCGGATCTGTAGCAAGATATGACGGACACAATCAACATCTGTTAATAAGCCACAAAAAAAAAAAAGTATTTGTAGTATTATTTCCTTTAACAAGCTAGCAGCCTAATTTACTAAGTAAGTTAAGAGCGTGTACTATTCTTACAGAAAAGATTAGAGAAGCAAAAAAAATGTGTTATGCTGCATTCCAGAACTCAGCCTGAGAGTTACAGTCTGCTGTGAGTTCTGCGCTATAATCACTTGACATATGTTGAGGTTGTGATTGTGAAAGTTGCCCGTTTACAATTTTCATTGGCATTATCATAGCTAGTTGTTTTAAAAGCAACCCCTGAGCTTCCTCATACTTGACTTGTTGCAAAATATTCTGAAGCTGATCAATAAAATTAGTATATGACTCTTTAGGACCCCGCAAGACTGTGGCAAGACTCCCACATCCTGACTACCTTAAGAGCCATCTCTTTCATTTGCAAATAATTGTCCCTGGGACACCTTGCCTGAGTCACAGCATCAGCACAATTATTTTCTCCAGCCAACTGCTTATAGTTAACAGCAACTCCCCAATTAAGGTTTCCAATCGAGGCCCCTACACATAGCTCACAAAAATCAGATAACCACATCACATACTGTGTTGGAGTTAATACCATATCACAGCACAAACAAACTAGCTAGCTAGCTACAACAAAGTCTTTTACCATCTCATACCAGCATACTCTTCATGTCAGTCCCTCTACCACCCTCTTCTCATCAAAAGCATGTGTCCACTCTTCTCTGCTTCTTCCTCGGCTGCTCTCTCTTCATTGCCTGCCCAACCACTTAACAGAATCAGCCACAGCTGCACCTTGTCTACATTGGCCAACCCACCACCCCTGAAGCTAACCCACAGCTGTCTGCTATCAATGCTAATTAACTCAACTTTAATCTTTTACAGTGCCATACAAAGTAATGACTTCCAATCATGCAGTGTGAGTGTATAAGGCTCTACCATCACTTCAAGAAGGGGTGTAGCAAATGTACTATGAATCCTCCCTTCCTGCACTGCTTTGCTTTACTCTTTAACAGCCTCATATTGCACAGGCTGCCACTTTCAAAGTTGATTTGTCTGACAAAATACTGAACATGCCATAGCGACTCCCAAATCCCCTGGCTTAAGCACTTCCCACTTGCATTCCTGCCACCGATCCCTCAGACCCCCTTTCACCCTCCCCAAAAATAGTCAATGCATTGGGGAGGGAGAGGAAAAAGGTCTAGCTCCTTTTCCAGATCTATAGGACCTGGATCAAAAGGTTTATCAGTGTCAGTGGAATCATTGTCCGAGTTGTCCTGTTCCTGCACTTGGTCCTGTGTTGTGAGGTGTAGAGGAATGAAGGCAGTGAGTTGATTGGCATTGATGGTATGCAGCTGTGGTCTTGCCTCAGAGGCAGTGGGTTGATTGACATGGAGGATATGCAGCTGTAATTCGTTCCTGCTAAGTGGTTAAATAGCCCTGAGGATTGTAGGAGAGAGGATTACAGAGAGAAGGAGTGTCCTGTGGAGAAAGGAGAGATAACACAGACAGTAGACTTTAGCTAATGCTGAAGTCTTGTTGTAGTCTGCTAGTTTCTTTGTGCTGCAATAGTTTGTGTTCTGTGTGAGGTTGATTAAGTTGGACTCTGACAACAACAACTGGTGTCCACCATAGCTGAGGCAAGTGGGAGAGCCTGTGACCTATAACAGACACTATGAGAGGTGAGCCGTTTTAACTAATCTATTTGGGTGTATTGTAATATTTGTTGATAATCTTAACTCAAATTGCAATTTTTGGTACTTAACATAGATGGGGACTAATTGATATGGGTACAGAAGAAGAAAATTCTACATTAACAATGTTTATAAATATATGTCAAAAAAGAAGTGTGAAGTATAACAAGAAGGTAATAAGAGTTTTGCTGGGATGGTGTTAAGTAAATAATGTGCTAGTTATGCTGAAAAATGTCTCTGATATTCAGACATGGTAAAACACTAGAAAAATACTTTTGGAGATTGCCTCAAGAGGTGGTAAAATTAATATGCTATTGCTAACAATGTGGTGATTAGTCTTAGATCTACTAGAACAATTAAATGTGGACAGGGAGACAAACTCCATTTGCAATGCTTACGGATATATCTGAAAAAAGTGTAAAATATGATAAAACATCAATAAGAGTTCTGCTAGTGTGGTATGAAAAGTATGATTTGTCAGTTACAGTAAAAAAGGTTCTCAGCATTCAGACATGGCAAAGTATTGGAAAGATACTTTTTGAGGCTGTCTTGAGGGGAGACAAAATTGCCACAGCTTCATTAACAACATGGAGATTGATCGTAGATTCACTAGAACTAATTATAGACAGAGAAATAAACCTTATATTAACAATGCAAATGAATGTGTTTGAAAATAAAGGTATAAAGTATGATGGCAATAAGAACTCTGCTAGGATAGTGTAAAAGGAATAATTTGCCTGTTACAGTAAAAAGTCTCCAGCATTCAGGTATGGCAAAGTACTGGATTGTTACTTTTGGGGGTTGCCATGAGAGGGGACAAAATTGCTACAGCCTCATTGACAGCATGGAGAGTTGTCTTTGATTTTACCAGAACAAGCAGAAGCAGACAAAGGCTGCGGTTGAAATAGCCACATCCCCGGTTGCAGAGATGATGCCCAATAAGGTACCTTTGGTGCCCTCAGATTCTCTGCCATCACCTGATCCATTCAGTCAAGGCTGGCAGGAGGAGCAGAGTGGCGCCGGGTCAAGTGGGCAGAGTTGGTTCCCTTTGGGGTGACAGGGAGATCCAGTCATTGTCCTGTTGCCTGTCTGTGATCCTGAGCCACCTGTGATAGGCTTATCAGAGGAGACCTTAGGTCATGTTCAACAACCAGTCCAAATTACAACATTAGAATTAGATCCTGTCAAATTCTGGAAAAAAGATGTGGGAGCAAGCACTAGTGGAAGGGGATATCAATGCTGCAGGAGCCACAGGGGGCAGGGTGTTAGCCTGTCCAGTGCTTTGAAAGGATGGTAAGGCTCCCCCTGAGTGGGAATCTATCAACTGGGGAGTGATAAGAGTTAAGGTCAACCTGTCTACAGTACAGAATAGGCTCAGTCTATGCTCAATCGTTGTTACATATCTTTTCACAGCAGAGCTTACTGCTCATGATTGACATTCAGTTGTGCAAACTATATTGACCCCTATGCAAATGTGACTTTTTGAGTCAAATTGGAGGTGCTTGGCAAATGAGCAATCACTGATGAATTTAGAATACCCCCAGGATGACCCATGTTTTGGGGCAGGGATTCCCCAATTGATGGGGGAGGCTCTGGTTAACTCTCCTCAGTTACAAGCTCACCTACATCCTTCAGTTCTGCAGCAAGGAAAAGGTAGTTCTCCAAGCTTTATTGCAGGTCCTGGATCATGGCGTGCCACAACAGTCACAGACCACAATAAAGCAAGGCCCAAATGAGGGATAAGTGCCATTCCTGGATAGGTTGAGAGATGCCTTGGAAAGCCAAATACAGAATGGGGCAGCTAAGGAAGCATTGTTACTTCAATTAGCTAAGGACAATGCAAATGAGGATTGTAGAAAAGTGATTGCAGGCATGGTGAATTGTAATCCCACTTTAATAGAATTAATGGATGTATGTGGGAAGGTAGGAACAGCTGCCTTCCAAACTGAGTGTCTGGCAAAGACCTTTGCTGATGCAGTCAGGGTTGTCCATTGCTGTTACACATGTGGGCAAGAAGGTCACCTAAAGAAGGACTGTCCAAAGAGATTGAGTCCAGGAAGGGCTGATGGCTCTGGTTTGGTATGCCGTTGATGTAACAAACCAGGGCGTTTTGCAAAATACTGTAGATCTAAATTTAACGCTCAAGGATGGTTACTTGCAGGTGATAACAGAAAGCAAGGAAACGGTGGGAGGAACTGTGTGATGATACAAATGAATCCTCCACAACAATTTCAGGCTTATGCAGCCAACTCGCAGCCTGAACTTCAGGGAGTGCTGGATTGGATGTTACCACAGCAGCAGTGTCACAGTCCGCTCGGTGGACATGTGATGGCTTGTTTACTATGATCTTGAAGCACAAAAATCAAGGTGATCATGCCAAGGGGTTATGTTTCAATTAAACAGCACAATTTTTTTGCTCAAAGCGGCTTGTGATAGGTAGAAAGACAGAAAGTGAATAAAAGGTAAAGTAAAAAGAAAAGAGGATTATAGCTACCACCACGGGTCCAAGGTGTCCCTATAGTCCCAGGTCCAGGCAGTGTCCTGCCAGTCCTTCCGTTTGTCATGATCCTTGGTGGGGAAGATCTCCAAAGTTCAGTTGTGAAGGAGCCATCTTTTATGCCAAGCAACACACCTTGCTGCTCCTCTGTTCCATGGACTGTTGCCAGTCTCTGCCTTCTTGAGCAAGGTTATCACACGTGTGCAAAGAAGAGTGCCTGAGGTGTGGTTTGACTTAGAGGCAGGTAGCTTCAGGCTAGGAGGTGTGTTTTTGTATTATAATGAAGAAAGTTCACCTGAAGTTTTTCTGGTTTGCTGTTACAACCATGGTTGTAACAAATCTTCTGGACAGCTGTTAGATGGCCTTATTGTAGTTATTCCTTTCAGTCCCAGGTGGCAGGGAGCGGCATAGTACTCCTCGTACCATGCAGTTCTCTTTCCAGGGTCTTTGTGCCTTGGTGTCCATGAGGACCACATTCCATCTCCAGGTCTCAGTTGACAATGTTGAGACAATAGTGTTCTCTTTAGACACACTCTTACAAGCTGCCATCACAATAGAGGATGATAAAGTACATAAGGTCCCACTGAATGCCATGGGACCCATTGGCAATAAAATGAGTGTGCTGTTGTTTGGACATTCTAGTGTAATATTACAAGGTTTGTTTGCCTTACCAGGAGTCATTGATGCTGATTATATGGGTCAGATTCAAGCAATGGTATAGTCCCCACCCCCCATGTCAATTCCTGAAGGTAGCTGGATTGCACAATTAATTCCTTTCTGGGTGCAAGATGATTATGCCCATGACAAAGTCTGGGGCAAAGAAGGGTTTGGTTTGACAGGAACACCTCAACTTTTCTGGACTCAGTGTACAAAATGCTCGACCAACTCTAACCTGTAAAATCGCCTTTGCCAAAGGGACCCTTCCCACAATATGGATGACTGGAATGATTGACATGGGAGAAGATGTAACTAAATATCTACACATATCTGGCCTCACTCCTTGTTTGTCTTTTTGGCAGGTTCCATATTGGTGGGAGTGGGTGGTGTGAAACAGTGTCCAGAGTCAGTATATGGTGCAAGTTCAAAACCCTGAGGGCCAGACAGCAACAATCCATCCCTATGTGCTTGATGTCCCTCTGAAGTTGTGGGGATGGGATGTTTTGGGACAATGGGGAGTTATTATCGGTACCCAGAAGGATTTTTAATAGGGGCTGCTGTGATGGAGGGCATACAGAGACCTACTCTGCCTTTGCCTTGGAAGACAGATACCCCTGTTTGGGTGGAACAGTGGCCCCTTCCTGAGGAAAAATGTGTAGCCCTCCAACAATTAGTCGAAGAACAACTAGTGCAGGGTCACCTAGAACCTTCCCATAGTCCTTGGAATACCCCTGTGTTTGACAAAAAAGAAATCAGGCAAATGGTGCCTGTTACAAGATTTAAGGAAGGTAAATGGTGTAATGGAGGGAATGGGAGCCCTGCAATTGGGCATGCCTTCCCCGATGATGATCCTGTGAACCTGGGATATTTTGGTAAATGATTTAAAAGATTGGTTTTTTTGCTATTCCTTTACATGAAGCTGATAAATGTAAATTTGCTTTTTTTTCAATACCTAGCAGGAACAATGACTCCTTGTAAGCGATACTGATGGATGGTGTTGCCGCAGGGTATGAAAACCAGTCCTACTATGTCAATGGTATGTAGCAAAGGCATTGTCACCTGTATGGGAACAATTTCAGCAAGTGTATTGCTATCATTATATGGATGATATTCTTGTATCAGCTGCAAATAAGGCTGAACTTCAGCAAGTGTATTCAGTTTTGCAGCAGTCGTTGGCCACCTTTGGGCTATGTATAGCACCAGAAAAGATTCAACAAGCAGCCCCATGGAAATACTTGGGAGTTAAGGTGCTAGATCTGTGGCTCAAGCACTTGTCTATCCAGCTCTGAGTAAATGTCAGAACCCTAAATGATTTGCAGCAATTATTAGGGACCATAAATTGGGTAAGGCCATACTTGGGCCTCACAACAGACCAGTTGAAACAACCCTTTGATCTGTTGAAGGGTGACACTAATTTGATGTCTCCCCAATCACTAACTAAAGAAGCCAGCTTAGCCCTAGAGAGGGTGGCCGATGGTCTGCAACAAAAAAAGGGTACACCGTGTAGACTTAGAAACTCAAATATGTTTATATGTTGTCATTGCTAACTGTCATCCCATGGGATTGTTGGGCCAGTGGAATGAGTGTTGACAGGATCTGTTACATGTCTTGGAATGGTTATTTTTGTCTGTACAACCATGGAAGGTAGTGAGCACTCAGATTGGACTAGTAGTGAAAATCATCACCAAGGGATGTACATGGTGCATTCAGCTCATGGGCCAAGATCCCAATTGCTTGATAATTCACATTGAATGTGATTATGTAAGCTGGTGCTTGGCAAACAGGTTTACAGTTTCCCTTGAATCCTTCTAGAGCCAACTGACAAATATCCTATCATCTTCCCAGTCATAAATTGTTACCAACTTAGACATACAGATACTTCAAAAGCTGCTGGTAGCAGATAGCCCAGTGTAAGGCCCTATGGTCTTTACAGATGGTTCTGGGAAACGGGGGAAGGCAGTGGTCGCTTGGTATGATGGGAAGCAATGGCAAGAATTGATACACTTGACACAGGGATCACCTCAGTTGTTTGAACTTCATGCTGTCATTGTTGCCTTCAAAAGGTTTCCTTGATGTGCTGTAAACATTGTTACAGACTCTGCTTATGTTGCAGATGTAGTGTGACACATTGACCATGTGCTGCTTAAGGAGGTAAATTCAGAACAATTTTTTTCTTATTAAAAACATTATGGGTGATGGTGAGCCAGCATAGATATTACATCCTGTATGTCTGCAGTCACACTAGATTGCCAGGACTTGTCGGTGAAGGAAATGCCTGTGCTGATGCTCTTGCAGCTCCCGCTTGGACTCCTCCAGTGCCAGATCTGATATGACAGGCCTTCATGTCTCAATTTTTTCAGTGGGGGGGCTTGGGCACTGGTCTGTCAATTTAGAATCTCTTGCGGATGCAAAATCCATCATTGCCCCTTGCCCAGAGTGTCAGCAATTGGGTCCTGGACAGATGTTTCCATGAGGGGTCAATCCACATGGATATCAGTCCTTGGATCTGTGGCAAACTGATGTCACGCATGTGCCTTCTTTCAGTTGTTTACAGTATGTTCATGTCTCCATTGATACCTTCTCAAAAGTCATGTGGGCATCGGCCCATACTGGGGAGAAGGCTCTGGATGCCCTTTCACATCTTTGACAGGCTTGGGCTGCTCTGGGGGTTCCAAAGTGTCTGGAGACAGACAATGGACCAGCATATTCATCTGCACGCATGGCCAAGTTCCTTGCCTCTTGGGGGGTGGAATATGTTACTCATATCCCACATTCCCTGACTGGCCAAGCCATTGTGGAACATGTTCATCATACATTAAAACTACTTCTTGAAAAACAAAGGGGGAATGTGTTCTGAGACTCTGTGCTTGTCTATGGAAAGCTGTGTATACATTGAGTTATTTGACTGTGCCGGCTGGGAAAGTGTCCTGTGATTATCTCTCATTTCTTGTCTTTGCAGGGAGGATCTCCTCCCATCTGAGCAAAGGTCTTAAACCTACAAATGGGAAAGTGGACAGGCCTGTGGGATTTAATTACCTGGGGATGTGGGTATGCTTGTGTCTCCACAGATGCAGGGCCATGGTGGCTTCCCACTAGGTGTGTTAAGCCTGTTTTGGATCCTAGAATTGACAAGAGGACATCGGATACCAGCTGTTCCGCAGACCCCTTGAGAGGAGAGTCACAACATCTGGGTGATGCTGATGCAGAGCCTGAATCGGATGTAGCTTTGTGCCTTCTTAACTCAATCTGAACAGCCTTTCCACACCTCCTGCCAAGGGCCCTACAATGGATGATAGACACAGCCTTTTTAGTTAAAAACAAAAAGGGGGAGTTGTAGAGGAATGAAGGCAGTGGGTTGATTAGCATTGATAATATGCAGCTGTGGCCTTGCCTAGAAGGCAGTGGGTTGATTGACATGGATGATGTGTAGCTGTAGCTCATTCCTGCTAAGTAGTTAAATAGCCCTGAGGATTGTGGGAAAGGGGTTGGAATGACAGGGAGCAGTGTGGTTTGACCTCTGGAGGAAGGAGATAGAGCACAGACAGTAGAATCTGACTGATGGTAAAGCCTTGTTGCAGCCTACTAGTGTTTGTGCTGCAGTAGTGAGGGTTGCTGCAATCAGTGACAGGAGCTTTGGGGGCAGAGGTGTGGATGGAGTCACAATCATTGACAGTGTGTTGAGAAGAGTCATGCTGTTGGAGTTTACAGCTTCACCTGGTTTAGCACTGTTAGTAGAATTAGTTGACACTTGGTGGCAAATTCTGGCTACTCTTCACCAAGGTCCTAAATGCATTGCTGACATGGAGTCCCCCTGTGCGGCAGTGTCACACAATAGTCTGCTGACCTCTTGGCAGGCAGGAATTTGCAAAGTGCCATCAGGTGGAAAGTCCAGCACTTTGTCACAAATCCACTCTAACAGAGTCACTACCTGTGGACCCATCATCACATTCTCTAATAAAGTTTGTGTAAAAGGAGACTATAGTCCATTTTGCACTACATTTTTCTGTAGTTCCTTAATCATTTCCCAGTGAAATGCCTGATACTGACCTGGGTGTCTATCTTGTAATAGCATGGGAGATGTGTGCACTCCTCCACTCTTCAATCTATCTCCTGATATCACTGTGTTCCTTATTACTGCTCTGCTACACTACTTGCTTTTTCCTTACTTTTGATTGTTCATTTTTTAACTGCTAACCCTCTGATCTTAAATTTATTTTAATCTTGTCTGTCCTAATCAGAGTCCTTGACTGCTCCTTCTAGTTCATCAGAAACATGCTCAGTTTCAGCTTTGCTCTCACTTTGCTCTGTCTGCTGAGCAACATCTTGTTTTGTTGTTACATTAGCTTCCTGCCCCTTCTCAGTCTCTGACCAGGCCTCCTTAGCGATACCTGCAAGCTGTTTTTCTGCATGCATCTCTTTTAATGTCTCAACATTAATTTCCAAGTAGTTGTTACTTGGGTAGCATTCAAGTCTCCTTGAGATTACTTTTCCCAAATTTACTCTCCTGCTGATTCCCACATTTTAACATCAAATATTTTTGTAGAGGTAGCTGGGGTGCCTTGGCTCTTTAACCAGGCTAGCAGCAGTCTCAAATTACTTTTTTCATATAAAATTTCTCTGTTGTGCAAAATATGCTGAAACTTTTTAATTTACTTTTGCTTCTGCAGACATACTTGAACTCACTTTTTAAAGTTTCTTGGCTGCTCATCTGTCTCTAAGCATACAGCTGTTGTCTGCCTGGTCCAGTTGGCCAGATGATTTTTTCAGCCAAGGAGTCTCTGCTGGAACACAGCACTCTTCCACAAGCTGTCATCTTTTTTTTTTTTTTTTTTTGCCCAGTTCTGTCCTTATCCTTTCAATGTCTCAGAACTCCACCATAGAGTTCACCATTTCAGGAGACTGTGCCTCAGACTCTTTAATCTGACCAGAAGACCCTTTATTAGTTCAAAACCCATGCTTATATATCCTCATTCACTGTTCATGCACAACATACTAAAATATTTTTGGTTAATTAATACTGTTTACACACTTCCTGGCTACATATAATTGGTTAATTACTAAGCTACACATGCACTGAACTTGCATTTTTTTTCTCTTCTTTCTTATCTTTGTGAGTTTTATGTTCTCAGCCAGCTGTTAAGAGGTGGCAGTGCGCATCCACTCTAGTCTTGCTTCATATCCTGTTTTTCTTCCAGGCGTTCAGCCAACCTTATCTTACTTTCTTCTTTAGCCTTCAAGGTCCTTCACAGGCATTGTGGCCTCCAGCACTTGCCATAAAGCTCTCTACAATGAGGTGACAATACCCAGAGCACTTTGAGCACTCTGTCTTTTAGAGCTACTATACCAGTGCCTTTCACAAAATAGCACTTCATTAAGACCCAGGCTGGGTGACAATCATTGTACCTATTATTGTAGCTTTTTATATTACTGCAGAACAAACAGATAGTCACAGTTCCTTTTAAATAATATTGTTCATTCCTACTATTTATCCAATGTCTTCCCTCATTCAAATATTCCCAGGGTTTCAACCTATAGCACTGGAGGAGTGATTACCTTTGTCTTGTCCTGTTAACAACATAAAGAGACATACATAATGAATGTATTCATTCATACACTGTTAAAACATGGTACACTTGTACAAAACAAAGACTATTAACAAAATTCCCGGGTATTCAAACCATACAGTTAACATCCATCTAGCAACTGCAAATATAACATGTAAAGTGATTTTATCGCAATTTTGAGAGGTCTGCTTACCCTTCTCCTGCTTCTTATATACCAGTCATTAGCAGGTCCCTCCTGGCTCCCAACACTGGGATGCAGTGGCAACCTCTGATTTGCTCGATCTGCCCTCAAGATAGCTAGTGGCTGCCCTATCTGTCAGCAAATCCCTTCATTACCATGCAGGGTACACCCCTTCCATATGGGGACTATGCTGCACACCAGATGTCCCTGTGCGATTTACCAGCTGCCCTGGCCACATGTACAATTTACAGGCCCCTTCTACTAAAACATACTGTTTTCTTCCATGGCTTCAGGAGGTTGTCTGCCCCTGCAGTGAGCAGCTGGTAGCAGAGGCTTCTCCAAGGAAAGTGCTCGGGGTGTGCCCAGGCATGTCCGTTCCACAGTGGATCCCATGGCTGAGCAGAGATCTTCCTGCCTGGCTCGCCAAAACTGACATGCGGATTCAGACTCCCCAGTCTTATCAGATTATAAAGTAGGTATGTTTATTCAGTGCTGAGGGGGTGGGTGTGCACCTGGGGCAACAGCTTGCCTCAATTTATACAATCAAGTGTTGCATATACATAAGGTTTCCAAATATGCCTATATATATTCATAACCTAGTCCTGCTTCATATTAAAATTAGTTCCAAGAAGTCATTTCCATAAGTCCCTCCCAACTGCACTTGCGTAGTGCCTCTTGGTGGTGGTTGTGGGGATGAAGGCTTGGTAGTCTCCCTCGCTCTGAAGTTTTTACCTTCTCTCTTTGCGAAGACTCAGTTGTTCCTTGGTCTTTGTCCAAACTATAGATTTGGTTTTAGCTAGTTCTCATCAAGAACTGTCCTTCAGGAGGAACTGTAGGCTCCTTGCTTCAGTTAAAAACAAAGCATTATTTATCAACAATAATCTAGGTAATTGTTAAGCAATTAGATCTACTAAAATTTCTTTAATCCCTTCCCTCACAACAGTGCCTAGAATTACAAGTAAAGTTTTTCATTAGATATAGAACACAATGGCGTTGTAATTATTAAAGAAAAAAAACATATAAAGGCATGTATGTGGGTTCTAAATTGCAATCACATTTTGTTTGTGAATGAATGTGACATTTTCAGTTTAGGGGAATTACACAGCTTCATAATGCAATATTGTATGCAGGTATAACTTCTTTGTATGTAAGCACTTTATGTGAAAAGATGTTGTTTTAAATTGCAAATTCTGAAGAGCTTCTGGAACTTCTAGGAAGAGCCAGAATTTGTTGCTAAGGCCCCTAATTCTGCTTTCTTATACCTATGCGTTATGATCTCTAATTACATTGTTTCATACTTTTTTTCCCTGTCTCATTCACTGAACAGGATGGATGGTGCTCACGAATTGAGCACCTACTTGATACTTTAATCCTTATCATTCAGTTAGCAACCCCTGCCTTATTTACTGCACATCATTTAAAAGTCTCCAAAGAATACATATTATTCATTCCCTTATGGCCTTTTCTAAGGTGCCTGGCCAAACTATTTTTATCCATTCAATTGTTTTTTCATGTGTGTTTTCTGGTCAATGCCTATAACTTAATTTTATGTACTATGTGAAATAAATACATGTGTGCACATATACACTGCATGCATATATATATATTTAATTACTTTTTAAAGATAATTTTGCAATTATTCCCTTTGATAACTTTTAGAATGGAAACTATTGCATGCTTTAAAACAGTCTTTCATGGGGATATTGAAAGTAAACATAAAATAATGCAAAATGAGTGACTACAGGCATCCATTCACATAACTTCAAACATTCTCATATGCAACACTGTCTTTCATGATTCTCTTCAACTTTAAATGTATCTGTCTGTGTATCCTCTAGGTCAGATAAGTTGTCCCTTTGCTTAAAGGCAGGCAGTACTCCTTGCTGGCTATTTCTTGTTCATTAGTCCCTGTGTGGCCATACTTGTGGTCGTGGACATATTTGTGGTTGTGGCCATTTTAGCCTATACCACCATCTCTATCTCTTCCTAAAACTTTTTGGCCCTGTTGACTTCTGTCCATCCTAGTATCTGCCTCCCTCTCCCCATGGGAGTTATGGGTCATGTTTAATCTCTTAAGAAGTAAAGTTTTGTTGGCTGAATGCAGTTCTTGACACACTTAGGTTTTGCTGGAGGTTTTCCTTCTGGTTGTATTTCTGGCCTTTGCCTAAATCTTCCTTGTTAGGGGTGTGTTCCCTGGGATAGGGCAGGGAAGAGCTGGGATGTGTATCCTGAGTCAGGTTTAGGCTTGCAGGACTTGCTCTGTACTTGCTCTATGAATGTAGTTTTCATATGGGTATAGGCATGTTGAGAACCTGGTTGCAGAGTGCTGCGTGTATGGGAGGATGGGTCACAGCTCCTGGGACTAAAATGAAGGGCAGAGAGCATGAGCAGTGCTTGAGGGGGGGTTGATGGGTCATTGTGAGACTGGAGGTTGCAAAAACTGAATAGAATGCTTCAGCCGGAAGCCTGGGCAGTGGGCAGGTGGGTGACTTCTGTGAAGGGTTGAAAATTAGAGGGTGATGGACACGTAAGACACGAACAAACAGATACTGGCTTTTCGCTAAGTGCTGTGCTGGACAGATAACAAGTTGTCCTCCTTGGGTCAAAAGTTCACTACGAGGAAGACATCTGACTTCATCCCTGCAAGACCACTGGAGGACCCCAACGACCGAAAGGTGCAAGCGCAACAGGGGTGGAGTTATTTAAATAATTTCAAGGAATACTGTAAATAGTTATGAGAAAATAATGAATATGTATATAGCTGATTCAGCCTTGATGGTATATATAAATCATATTTGAACTCATTTGGCGCGCCTCTGACTAGAGTCATGCGCTCAGCGCTGCGGTTTTTGCTCTTTGACTTTGCCTCACAATAAAGATTTCTGAACCGGCCTTAGTGGGTCAGGTATTTATAACAAGTTTGGGGGGTCGTCCGGGATACTAGCTCGCCCAGCCCCAGGATCTTTGGCGACCATCAGATAGGATACGCACCCCACTGATTTTGGTGAACTCTCTGATGGCACGCCTCTGACCACTGGGACTGTTGGCCGAACGCCCAGGAGAGAGGGAGGTTCTTAGAGCAAAAACTACTCGGAGCTCCCTGGGAGATAAAGTCGCGGTTGCCTGTAATTGACGTGCACGAAGACCCGAGTAAGAAAGACTGTAAGTATTAATCGGTTGGGCGGGAAGTGGGGGCTTGACTGCATGACTGAGTGAGACCTGATGGGGTAGCCCCATTCCAGGAAGCGAGCGTGGAGTCTTTCTAACCATGGTTCCAATATCCCGTGAGGGACTTGGCTGGTGAAGAGATGAAGCGAGTGAAAAGCTGTGTGGAAGACAGCCCCAGGGAAAATATGGGACAGAGAAGTAGTAAAATGAGTCCCAGGAAAAAGGGGAGCCAGAGAATACCAAACGAAATACCCCCAGACAGTCCACTGGGGTTGATGTTAGCCAATTGGGAAAGTACTGAGAAAACTAAGGATAAATATAAAACAAAAATGATAAAATATTGTATGTTAGAGTGGACCAAGGAAGAGATTAGACCAGATCATTTGTATTGGCCCTGTTATGGGTCATTTGAGGGTTGGCTTTGTCAAGCATTAAACCTCTACATGAATGCCCGAGAATCCCCTAATCCAGAGGAGAGCGAATACACTGCTTGTTGGAAAGGGGAAATTTGGCCAGGATCAGTGGGAGTGTTCAGAGCAAAGGAGGTAGAAGAATTACCTCGTAAATGGGACCCCCTTGAGTCCTTGCCCCCTCCATACGGTAGTTCCTAATGCCCCTCCATGTGAGGGCACCGGAGGGCCTGATGAAAGAGGAAGTATACCCTGGCCTGACAGGACCCCCAGAACAAGACAGAGACAAACTGTTAAAGCAATGGTGCTAGGCGAAGAACAGGGAGTCGGAGTTTTTCCACTTAGAGAAGTACCATTGGGAGGGGCACAGGGAGGTATTTGGTTTGTGAATGCACCTTTAACTTCTACCAAAGTGAGGAACTTTAAGAAGGAGATCAAGGGCTTATTAGAGGATCCTCTGGGGCTTGCCGAACAATTTGATCAGTTTCTGGGGCCCAGTATCTACACATGGGAAGAAATGCAGTCCATACTGAGCATTATCTTTTCCCCAGAAGAAAGGCAAATGATTAGGGTAGCAGGCATGAGAATTTGGGAGAGGGAAAATCAGCAGGAACCACACGGAGATCAGAAGATGCCCCTAGCAAATCCCAACTGGGCTCATAATAATATGGCTGACAGAAGAAATATGTCAGATTACCGTAGCCTGATTGTTAAAGGTATTAAGGAGGCTACTCCCCTGGGACAGAACGTTGCAAAGGCTTTCAATGGGTGACAGGACAAGGACAAAATGCCCACCAAATGGTTAGCCAGGCTCCGGAAAAACATGCAACAATATTTGGGAGTAGATCCTGAGGGTGCAGCAGGGCAGACCCTTTTGAAGGTACACTTTGTTACTCATGCCTGGCCAGACATCTGCAGTTGGAAAAGTTAGAAGATTGGCAAGAAAAAGGACTAAATGAGCTACTAAGGGAAGCAGAAAAAGTGTATATGAGACAGGATGAGGAAAAAGCTAAATCTAAAGCAAAGATAATGATTGCCACCATGAGGAATGGGGATATTCAGAGAAATAGAGGGATTCCCAAAAAGGGAGGAGAAGAGTGGATGCTTTTACTGTGGGAAGGGAGGACATTTTCAAAGAGAATGTCCAAACCAAAATAAAGATCTTAAGGTCTTAAAAATAACACAGGAAGACAATGCGGAGGATTAGGGGTGTCAGGGGCTCTTCCTCCTGGGGGAAGGATCTCACCTAGAGCCCTTGATAAATCTGCAAGTAGGACTCCAGGAGGAAACATTAGAATTTCTAGTGGACACTGGAGCGGAACGAATATGTGTGTGTCAAGTACCTCTGGGATGTGAAGTAGGCAAAGATACCATAAAAATAATCAGAGCAAAAGGGGAGGGGGTTTAGAGCTCCAATAATTAGACAAATAGAGATGAAAGGGAATAACAGAAGGGGGAAAGGAGACATTTTATTTGTCCCAGGGGCAGGATGCAATTTACTGGGAAGAGACCCGCAAGTTCAACTAGGGATAGGAGTTGTTCCTGATGAAGGAAGGATGGTGGTAAAAATTTTGAGGTTGACTCAGGAGGATGAGTTGAGAATAGACCCTAAAGTGTGGGCTGGGGATGGAAACCGAGGAAGCCTGGGTATAGAACCCATTGTCATTTCTATCCAGGATGAAGGGTGTCTGATAAGGGTTCGGCAATATCCCATATCACTAGAAGGATGAAAAGGGCTCCAATCAATAATTGATGCTCTGGTAAAAGAGGGCACTCTGGAACCCTGTATGTCTCCTCACAATACTCCCATTCTGCCTGTTAAGAAATCCGATGGGACATATCAGCTGGTCCAGGACATTCGAGAAGTAAATAAAAGAACCATAACTTGATATCCTGTAGTACCCAACCCATATACCCTTTTAAGCAAAGTATCACCCCAACATAAGTGCTTTAGTGTAATTGATCTCAAGGATGCATTTTGGGCTTGCCCACTGGATGAGCGGAGCAGAGATGTCTTCACCTTTGAATGGGAAAATCCCTACAATGGATGTAGACAACAATATAGATGGACAAAATTACCGCAGGGGTTTACTGAATCCCTGAACTTATTTGGACAAGCTTTGGAGCAAGTCCTCCAACAGTTCTGAACCCCCAAGGGAACACAGCTAATACAATATGTGGATGACCTATTAGTTTCAGGGGTGGAAGAGGATAAAGTACGGGAAACGACCATACGACTGTTGAACTTTTTAGGATAGGAGGGACTGAGAGTATCCAAGCAGAAACTTCAGTTTGTGGAACCTGAGGTCAAATTTTAGGGCACATCATTAGCCAGGGAAGCTGTAGGCTGAACCCGGAAAGAAGAAATGGCATACTTTCCCTGCCCCCTCCTCGAAATAAGACTGAGGTAAGGAAGCTTTGGGGGCTATTGAGATATTGTAGATTGTGGATTGAGGGTTACACACAGGTAGTAAGATTCTTGTATGACAAACTCGTTGAGGAAAATCTCGCATGGACAAAGGAAGACAAGGCTAGTTTGGAACAACTAAAGACCAAATTGACACAAATACCCAAGTTGAGCCTCCCTTCCTTGGATAAGCCTTTCTATTTATATGTAAATGTGGAAGGTGGTGTAGCACATGGGGTACTGGCTCAGGACTGGGGAGGGATTAAAAAGCCTGTGGCCTTCTTATCCAAAATGTTGGATCCCGTCAGTAGAGGTTGGCTGATATGCATTCAAGCAGTAGCTGCCACCTCAATTTTAGTAGAGGAAAGTCGAAAACTTACATTCACAGGAAAATTGATGGTTCATACCCCACATTCTATCAGAAATATACTTAATCAAAAGGTGGAGTAATGGCTTACTGATAGTAGAATGTTAAAATATGAAGCCATCTTGCTCAGTCAGGAGGATTTGACATTAGTGACCAGCAAGATTTTAAACCCTGCTCAGTTCTTATATGGGGAACCAAAGGAGGAGTTAATACATGATTGTATGGAACTGATTAACTATCAGACTAAAGTCCGAGAGGACCTAGTAGATTATGCTGTGGTGATGCAAGTCAAGACGGACTAAAAAACACTATATCAGCATGGCTGGGTTCAGACAAAATGGCTCTTTATTGTTTTATCATATTGCTTATATATCTTAGATAGTACAGGTGTCAGACGCTGATGGGCTTTCTGTCGTCTTCTTCTTGCTTGCTATTTGCTGTTGCTGTACGTGCCTGTATGCTGCGGTTTTAAGTTCTGGGTTTTCACATCCTGTTTACATGCTTGACATTTTTGTGGCTGTCTTAAGAGTACACAACTAAGTCTTCAAGGTCAACTAACTCGTCTGCAGACCTGCTGCAGATCCCTACATTATGCACTCCCTGAGGGAGAGCAAATATACATAGATGGATCTTCTCAATGTATCCAGGGAAAAAGGATATTGGGGTATGCAGTAATCGACAGGAAATTGATGAGAACAATGGAAAAAGGGAAGCTCCCGGGATCCTGGTCCGCCCAGTGTTGTGAACTTTATGCTCTAAACCGAGCACTTAGGGTCTTGACCAGGAAAATAGGAACAATATATACTGATTCTCACTATGCTTACGGAGTGGTACACACATTTGGGAAAATTTGGGAAAAAAGAGGATTATTAAATGCAAAGGGAAAAGGGTTTATACACGAGAGCCTGATTTTAGAAGTATTAAAAGCTCTAAAGTTACCTGCTGAAATTTCAGTAGTCCACATTAAGGGACACCAAAAGGGAAATACTCCTGAGATAAAGGGGAGTAATCTAGCTGACCAGGAAGCTAGAGATGCTGCTGAGCACGGAAACATCAAAGTGCTTGCAATAACACATGAACCTAATCAACTCGCCCAAATTCCTGGTTTCAAACAGGAGGAAGAAAAGGAGTTGATAAAAACTGGAGGAGCAAAGGACCCCTGCAGAAAGTGGTTCCTTCCCGATGGAAGACAGATATTAAACAAAGAAATAACACGGGAAATAAGGGAATTACACCAACAAACTCACTGGGGAACTCAAGCCTTATATGTGATCACTTTCTAAGACATTTTGGGTGTATAGGGGTGTGATACATGGAGTAATAATTTGTGTCAATTAGATGATTGGTATAGAACAATGGAAAAACACTGAGTAGACTAAGCAGGGGGCCAGAGTGACAGACGGGAAACAGGTGCAGGAAACGGTTGCTTGCATTAGGAGCAGCCATGCGGATATGGTATTGTGAAATATTTAGCTGAGCTTTGTTGTATTGAACAAATCACCTTATATGGTAAAAGAAGGAAGTCAGCTCTTCAGGGTGAGAAAGAGGACAAGTGAGGAAGACGTCTAACTTCATCCCCGATGACTACCAAAGGGACCCTCAACATTAAGCACACAGGCATAAGGAAAGGAACGCCTATGTTAAGGACTAATCTGAATAGCCATGCCATTTCCCGGTATAGCAATGAATATGTATTAGCACACCAAGCATAAAAGGGAACATGTTGTTGTATAGGGTGTGCGTGTTGGTGGAGCACAGACTCCCCACACACCCAGTGCTGTTTACTTGCCTTTTATCATTTATAATAAATACTGCTAAATTCAGATTGAGTTGTATCCTCATTTATAACAGGGGTTTTCACAATAGCCAAACAAATAATTGAAGGATGCATAACCTGCCAGAAAATCAATAAGGCGGCCGTGAGGAGAACCCCAACAGGGGGAAGAAGTTTGGCATTACGTCCCTTTCAAAGTATGCAAGTAGATTTTACTGAGCTTCCCCAAGTCCAGAGGTGGAGGCATTTGTTAGTGATAGTGGACCATTTAACCCATTGGGTGGAAGTGGTTCCAAGTGTAAGGGCTACTGCAAATGCAGCATTAAAGATTTTATTAGAACAAATAGTTCCTAGATATGGGATAATACAACAAATTGATTCAGACAGGGGAACACGCTTCCAAGATAATATTACAAGTGACTGAGGCCTTAGGCATCAAGTGGGAACTGCACACCCCATGGCATCCTCAAAGTTCAGGACAAGTGGAGAGAATGAACCAGACATTAAAATGAGCACTCACTAAATTAATGGTGGAAACACAACTGTCTTGGGTGAAATGTTTACCCTTGGCCTTGTTGAGGGTCAGAAAGCAACCCGAGACTGATTTAGGGGTATCCCCTTATGAAATGATGTTTGGGCTTCCCTTCCTGATCTCACAGCAAGAGATGGCCAGTTATGAAGGAGGAAGTTTAGAAATTCACAAATATATTGAAAGCATATCGAAGAGTCTGGAAAACTTGAGGGAAAAGGGGCTGATATTGCAATCCACGCCATTAGATTTTAAAATCCACAAAATAAATTTTGGGGACTGGGTATTGGTCAAAATTTGGAAAGAACTTTCATTAACACCTCAATGGGAGGGTCCTTTCCAGGTTCTACTGACCACTGAAGTTGCAGTGCGAATGAGAGAGAAAGGATGGACACACATTAGCCGGATAAAAGGACTGGTGGCTGCACCCAATCATTGGGTTGTGACTTCCCCGCCTGGTGACATCAAGGTGACCCTCAAACGAAAGATCAATTGATGAATCAAAACAATCCGGGAAATTTATGGATTGAAGAACCTAAGGAATTAGAGTTTTGAATTTGCCACTGGTTTCAAAAAGAAGTGGGACAGCTTTTCAGGCTGCGGCATTCCTCGTGGGGGAGGATACCTTTACAGTTTGGGGTGTGTGTCTGGACTATATGCAGTAGGAAATCAAACATTTGCACTTGCTTGTGACTTGTATAAGGTGCATAACCCACTGTATCCTGATTTGCGGGAGGAACTGGCCCCTTTTTCGCATCCTGCTTTTATACCCTGCCTATTACATCCAAACGCTGGGCATGGGGCATGGACGAGATGTATCTGTATAGATTGTAGTCAATGCTGGTATTGCCACACTACCAAAAGAAGTTGGTTTTGCCCTAAGTGTCGGCGCTTTAACCACTGACTCGAACTAGGAGGAGTGAGGTGGGACGAGTGTAGAATAGAGACTCTCCTCTGTGGGTGGGAATTGCTGGTTCCTCAGTTATGGGAAGTGCCTGAGGAAAACTGGAACACAGTAATAAGCAAATGCCACCAGCATTTTGCTTGGAAACCACAAGACCTAAACAAGTGAAAAATAGAAATTTAAGTGATCACTATATTTGCTGCCACGAAGATACTGCATACCGGCTGTGAGAAGCAACCTCACAGGCCAGGGAAAGTGGGCAGAGGTATGTTTCACTTCAGATTTCTAATAGTGATTCTTCTCCCGAATATGCTTGTGCTTGGAGAAAGTTCATGTAGTCGATGTATACAAAATGTGTTTCTCCGCGGGAGGAGACAGCTGGTTCTTGCGACTCATACCTTCATAAATGCTGTGTGTTACAAGTTGAACCAGGCCAACACCTGTCCTGTAGGGAACCAGCAATATTGGGTAGCTAAGAATTTTGGAAGATCAGGATACAAAAATGGGTTAACATGCCCCAAAGGGGAAGAATGGATATGTTTTTCCAAGGCTGGACATTTGGACATATCAGATGGAGGAGGGCTTCAAGACCAGGTAAAGAGGGAGTTAGTGCAGAACAGAATTAAGACGCTAATGAAACCTGCCCCGGTATCAAAGTTTCAGCCGGGGCAATTGTATGAGAATCTGATGAAGCAACTAAAGAATGTAATAGAGTTACCAAAATTTGGAAAGAACTTATTTGTAGACCTAGGGGAGAGGATAAGTTGGGAACTGAATGTAACCAATTGTTGGGTTTGTGGAGGGCCGTTAACAACAGAGGAGTGGCCATGGAAAGGGAGTTTCTTAGGACCCAAGGTATTGTTATTCTGGAATCGTACTAAAGTAACCAAGGCAGATAGACCGGAAGGATGGATATTAAGTGCCGAGACCATCGGGGATGAATGTTTGTGGCAAAAAGGAAAACAGTGGAAGACACGAGTGGGTGATTCACCTTGCACAAGATATAAGGTCCATAATGGAACTCATGAATGGTGGTTCCCAGATAAGCCTATGTGATACTGGAATAAAACAGGTGACTCGTGAATATAATAATCTCACCAGATTGTATAATTGCATGGGAGAGGAAGGGCCCTACAAAGGGGTACCAGAGATCTCCCGATATTGGGAAAACTTAAATAATACAGCTCAGGAGTTCTAGAAGGTTCCTGAAGGATTATTTTGGATATGTGGAAAAAGGGCATATTCAGGATTGCCTCCTGACTAGAAGGGTAGCTGTTCGTTGAGAATAATACAACCTGGGTTCTTTCTTCTTCCTGATAAAAAGGGAGAGGAACTGGGAGTCCCGGTATATGATGAACTGAGACGACAAAAAAAGAAATTAAATAGGGGAACCCAACAGTGGGGTAAGGATGAATGGCCCCCTGAAAGGATTATACAGGTCTATGGACCAGCCACTTGGGCACAAAATGGAAGTTGAGCATATCAAACCCCTATTTATATGTCAAACCAGATTATCAGACTGCAGGTTATAGTAGAAGTAATAACTAACAAAACTTCAGCCGCTTTAGAATTGATCGTTAGACAACAGAAACAAACCAGGGCCGCTGTATACCAAAATAGATTGGCCCTGGATTATCTATTAGCTGAAGAAGGAGGAGTATGTGGAAAATGGAATACATCAAATTGCTGTCTAAAAATTGATGATAACAGAGAGGCAGTCCTGGACATGCCCGAGAGATAAGGAAAATAGCTCATGTCCCTGTACAGAAATGGAAATCCATGTTAGATGCAAACTGGTGGGACAACTTGATAGGAATGGCTTGGTGGAAGAAGGTGGGTTTCTGTCGCGACGGAGGGAAGACACAGACACTCAATATGAGTGATCAGCAGACTTCGATTTATTCTGTCTTACAGTCATCTTTTATGCCTTGTTATAATTAGCTCATACATATTACAAAAGTTAAGCTCATTATTGGTTAGTTGCCTAAATACCAAGCCCGCCCCTAGTTTCTCTTCTGTAGTTATCTGTTCCCACCTGCAACATTCTTTTCCCACCGCGATCTTCCTGTTATTGTGTAACAAGAACAGCCAAGGACAGTGTATTTTTGCTTTACTTCAGATAAGCTGAAAGCGATGTGCATTTTTGTCCAGCCAGCTGGACTATGTCTATGTGACCCTTTTCAGCTAGTCAGTTATCCACAATTCCTCCGTTTTTATTTTGGGCGACATAGGCTTGGTTGACCATTTTCAATAACAGCATTTTAACACAGGAAAATACACAGCCAACTTATAAAATCTCAGTTCAGAAGTATAATTCCTGAAATACTTGAAAAATAAAGTTAGCTTGAAGCTTTAATTTAGATGCTCTTTCTGTTCCAGTGATATAAAAAGTTTAAAAAATTCAAAGGTAATTTTAAAGTTCTGAACATGGACTAATGCAAGCTCAAAACCCAAAAAGAAACCAAACTGATGTTTGACTAGGAATATTTGCAAATATTTTAGTGGAAAATCCCTGACCATTAACAATTTTCTGTCCAAATAACAACTGCCCTTATGCAACCAAGCAGTCCATACCTTTTCTGAAGAATACCTCATTGATATCAAAGAATTAACAAAGGGGGAAAATTAGTTCTAAGCTATATACATTCATAAGTGTTTTTTTCAATAGTTACATACAGATTTACACACTAAGCCATAATGGCTTGTAGGTGATACACACAAGAAGAGTACGTTGCTTATCTGTCTGAATGTCTATGCTAAATTTGACAACTATGCCACAAGCCAAGCCTACATGGGTGCTGTATGTTATGCACGTTCCTTAACAAACAGAAGTATAATAGACAAATTCCCAAGATCTAGTCCCCAACCTAATTATATTATTTTGTAGCCAATTAAGGAAAATAACACAAATGTGCATATCTACATGTGCACACACCTTTTAGTTCAGAACCAATCTGTGATAAAAGGCCTTAGCCTTATGGCATCATCGAATCTTAACGAGTACAGTAATTAAAAATGCAGTCTTACTGTAAGTACGATTTACGCTGACATTCCCTCAAATGCTACATGTGAGTATTTCTCACTCAACTGCCTCAAGGTAAAATAGTAGTATTTGTTAATATGTATCGAAAAATCATTAATTCTCTACAATAGCAGTTGACTTCCATAACACTATGTAAGCAAAAGAGGCTTAAGATGGGTTTTCTGAATACTAACAATTTATTTTAGACTGTCTAAACTCAGGGCTTGAAAGATTTCACTCTGCCAGACGTAGAAACACTGTTGCACTCCAGTTGTGATATCCCTTTTCCCAAGTTGTCACATGCACATCTCGCTCAAGCAACATTATTGTCAAAGTTTCTCTCTGCTACATAAAAGCATATTGCACTTGTAGATATAAAAGACAGCACCCTTACTTAGATTATTACCTTATTACCTCATAACTCTTAGTATCTCTGATTTCATCACTTCAAAAATTCACCAGAAGCAGATAAAACCACAGCATCAGACTAAACTACACCTTAACTGCTGATTCAAATAAAGGCATTCTCTTCAGATATGCCTAATGCTCACAAATAATTTTGGCTGGTTTTGATCAAGAAACTATTATTACAATAATGATCAAAAATAATAATCCCGTTTGCAAAATGCCTTTAAGCCAGCCTCCTAGTCCCAACCAATTTCCACATTCAGAATACAGCATAAATACAGAATACAGAATAAATTATCTCCATCAAGGCAAAAAGGCTTCTTTTTAAGCACAGAGATGTTTGCTAGGTCAAGGCAGAAACCCATTTCTTGTAGGGGACATCTGAAGCACTTTTTTTGGTGGGTTTGTAATGAATTCTGTATTTTTCCTTGAGAAGCTTAAGCTGTTCCTCTTGTTTCAGGAGTGTTTCCAACTCTGAGTTGTCGAATAGGTCCGTATTTCCCAAACATATCATACATTTCCTCCGCTGTGATTTTATACGGCAGGTTCCGAATATAAAGGGTCCGACTGACCTCTGGGGGCAGCCAGATGTTAGCTCGCTTGGCCGCTTGCATCGCCATGGCGCCGATCGGGAGGGGGGGGGGGGGTGCCGCCTCGGAGAGAAACCGCGGCCGGGAAGGGGCCTGCCGGGCTGCGCCGCCGCTCGCCGCTGCCGCGGGGGTCCCAGATGCTATCCCATACGCTAATAACCCGGGTAATGCCTTTTTACAATCTATGTCCTGAACGCTCCGCTTTTCTAAAAAGCATATGAGCGAATCGTACGTCGCTTGTCTCTCCATACCTTCGTCAGCGCTGTTGCAGCCTTTGCGAGACTTCGGCGACGCGTGGCCGGCGGGACCCTCTGTAGGTGCTCCCGGGCGCGGGGACTGTGCCCTTCCGCCTCCTGCGCTGCTTTCAGGACCGGTACCCGAATCTCCGTCGAACCGTGGCTCGCAGGTTCAGCCCTCTCTAGGGTCCCTGTTCGGGCGCCATTTGTCGCGACGGAGGGAAGACACAGTCACTCAATATGAGTGATCAGCAGACTTCGTTTATTGTACCTTACAGTCACCTTTTATGCCTTGTTATAATTAGCTCATACATATTACAAAAGTTAAGCTCATTATTGGTTAGTTACCTAAATACCAAGCCCGCCCCTAGTTTCTGTTCTGTAGTTATCTGTTTCCACCTGCAACATTCTTTTCCCACCGCAGTCTTCCTGTTATTTTGTAACTTTTGCTTTACTTCAGATAAGCTGAGAGCGATGTGCATTTTTGTCCAGCCAGCTGGACTATGTCTATGTGACCCTTTTCAGCTAGCCAGTTATCCACAATTCCCTTTCGCCTCCTGTGCTGCTTTCAGGACCGGTACCCGATCTCCCTCGACTCGTGGCTCGCAGGTTCAGCCCTCTCTAGGGTCCCTGTTCGGGCGCCATTTGTCGCGACGGAGGGAAGACTCAATATGAGTGATCAGCAGACTTCGATTTATTCTGTCTTACAGTCATCTTTTATGCCTTGTTATAATTAGCTCATACATAATACAAAAGTTAAGCTCCTTATTGGTTAGTTGCCTAAATACCAAGCCCACCCCTAGTTTCTCTTCTGTAGTTATCTGTTCCCACCTGCAACATTCTTTACCGACCGCAATCTTCCTGTTATTGTGTAACAAGAACAGCCAAGGACAGTGTATTTTTGCTTTACTTCAGATAAGCTGAGAGCGATGTGCATTTTTGTCCAGCCAGCTGGACTATGTCTATGTGACCTTTTTCAGCTAGCCAGTTATCCACAGGTTTCTTCTTGTTGTGTGCAGTTACTGGGCTGCTCTTTCTCCCTTGTCTAATACCTTGTTTTATCCGACTAATAACCAGTGTTGTGCAAGGCATGCACATAGTAGCCATGCCTATGGTTCCAAAACCAGCAATATCCAGAACTGCCTCTATGGTGATGGTATTGAGAAAAATGATTAAAGATGAGAATCTGGAGAAAGCAAAGCTTTGTTCATCTATGAACAAAACAACGAACTGTATAGAGTAGCTCAAGCCAAATAAACTATAAAAATTAAAGGGGGAGGTATTGTAAGAAACGAACGAACAGATATTGGCTTTTCGCTAAGTGCTGTGCTGGACAGATAACAAGCTGTCCTCCTTGGGTCAAAAGTTCACCACGAGGAAGACATCTGACTTCATCCCTGCAAGACCACCAGAGGACCCCAACGACTGAAAGGCGCAAGCGCAACAGGGGTGGAGTTATTTAAATAATTTCAAGGAATACTGTAAATAATTATGAGAAAATAATGAATATGTATATGGCTGATTCAACCTTGATGGTATAAGTAGGTCATATTTGAACTGTTTGGCACGCCTCTGACTAGAGTCACGTGCCCAGCGCTGCGGTTTTTGCTCTTTGACTTTGCCTCGCAATAAAGATTTCTGAACGGACCTTTAGTGGGTCAGAAATTTATGACAGATCGGAGCAGGACAGAGCTCTTCTCTTGCAGGTTTGGAAAAGTAAATGTTTCTTCAGCACAATACATTTCTAATCTGCAAGGGGTAACTAGCCAACTTTGCCTCTTTAGTCCTTAACAAGTCTTTTCTCCCTGAGTTGTGGCAGCAGCTAACCTAACATTAGCATACTTTCCTACCATCCATGTGCTTTTCTTCTCTGTCATCTCTGTCTTCTTGTTCTTTCTCCCACATGTTGTAGTACTTTTACTTCTCTGTCACATTTTTTCCTAGCAAACCAGTCAAGTGAGGGATTAGACTGGGCTGCTGACAGCTCAGGCTTCAACGATGGGATAGAGCTGTGTCTTTAAAGAGAGTGAGCCGCCACTTTGATCGAGTGAACTAAGAGATAAGAAGGAAGAAAGAGAGAAAACAGGATATGAAGCAAGGCTAGAGCCCTATGCAGGGTGCCACATAGGCAGCTGGCTGAGAACTTGAAACCCACACATCTTAGCCAATCAATAGTTGTTGCTGGGTAGGTTAGCTGTAAAGGATAACCAATCAGAGAAGCTGGGGGAAAGGGTATATACACCGGGAGATTCGCATAAACAAGGCCCTTGCCTTTGCTTTTGGCCGCTTGCTAGTTTGTTTGTGTTGTGTTATTTCCTGACCACTGTAACTCAAATTGCAACAGTCAAGCTTAGACCTGTGAGGTTTACTGAGGTGTGTTGTGACAGCTCTTACAGGCATGTGAAAAGGTCAGAAAGAGTACTGGGATAAGTGGATCCATAATATTGCCATGCTTGCCTGAAAGGGATGGCAGATCAATTGCCACAGGGGGAGCAAGTGACAGTCTAAAAGACTGACATAGGTTTTCTGAGTCTCTTGCTTTGTATTTATTGTGTTGTCCTGGTTTCAGCTGGGATAGAGTTAACTTTCTTCTTAGTAGCTAGTACAGTGCTGTGTTTTGGCTCTGATGTGAGAACAATGTTGATAATGCGCTGAGTTTTTTAGTTGTTGCTGGGTGGTGTTTATACTAAATCAAGGACTTTTCAGTTTCCTGGGCCCTGTCAGAAAGAGGGCTGGAGGGGCATGGAAAACTGGGAGGGGACACAGCCAGGACTGGTGACCCAAACTAGCCAAAGAGGTATTCCATGCCATATGACGTCATGCTCAGTATATAAACTGGGGGAAGAAGAAGGAAGAGGGGGACACCCGGCATTATGGCGTTTGTCTTCCCTAGTAACCATTACGCATGATGAAGCCCTGCTGCCCTGGGGATGGCCGAATACCTGCCTGCTGAGGGAAAGTAGTGAATGAATTCCTTGCTTTGCTTTGCTTGCACATGTGGCTTTTGCTTTACCTATTAAATTGTTCTTATCTCAACCCTCAAGTTGTACATTCCTTTCCGATTCTTCTCCCCATCCCTCTGGGTGAGGGGGAGTGAGCAAGCAGCTGCGTGGTGCTTGGTTGCTGGCTGGGGTTAAACCACTTGGTTGCCACAGTGCAAAAGACAATATAATTGGATATAATCACATTTACTCGTGTCCCAGTGGCTTCACTCATGAATGTTTAGTGTAGACATGCCCCTAGGAAGTGAAGGCAAGCATAGCATTTGAGACAAACATGCTATTCCAGGTGTCCCTAACATGGGGCTAAGCATGCAGCTGCAAAGAAACAAGTTCTTGCTGTTCTAGCCTGAATGGAAAAGCTCACCTGTACCTTTGTAAAGGTGCAGGGAACATAGGCATTGGGAATGCTTTTTTCCCTTCTGTTACATGGTACTATTTTGCAGTCAGATGACTAGACACACATCCCACTTCAACACAGCATGTGATGAAAATGGGATTAAACCAGGCATGTTCTGCATCCATGTGTGAGTATGGCCTTGAGAACCAGCAGCACGGAGGTGAGAGGAGTGCATATGCTGTAAATCATCCTGCTTATAAGGGAAAGAAGGTGCCAGTGACACCTTTGAACCTGAGGTCGGAATTAATTACTTGTGAAGCTTACTGAGGAAATTCTTAAATCTCCTCTGGCAGCCTGGAAGGACCTTTAGGCCAACTGAATTGGAATGGTAGTTTTGTGCTGTGCAGTGTGCAGCATTGTAACTGTCCTGGGATAGATGATGAATTGGAATATAGAATCCCACCAGTGGCTCCCACACAGTTCTCAAACTTGTGGAGAACAAAGGCCCTGGGTGTATTGGTGATGTCTCCAACAGCTATCCAGAGGTAAGAGAATGTGGAAAATTGCCTTGGAGATCTCAGTCATAAATTTTGTCTATGGTGTACTTGTCTGTTCTAAGCTGTTCAGCCTTTGGTAGGAATAGAGGGTTACCATTCTCTTCTGGGCAATATCCACTCATTTGAATGCAAATATGGGGCTCCTTATCTTTTATCTAATGATGGTGAATCCATGGCACCAGTTTATGGCAGAAGGCTTTGAGTCTAACCTTCTCTATCCAAAAGTCCTTTGTCTAGCGCTGGTTGCCCCACAGACTGCACGGTCCCATCAGTCCAAGCTTGTTTTTCAGGCATGGTGCACGTGGTTGGCCAAGGATGAAGCAGATGCAACAGCAAAAATTCTGAAAAAGTCTTCATCCTTATCATCCTCTTCAGACAAACAGATGACCACTAGTGTGGGAGGTGATTCACTTGGGAGGTCCTCCAACAGTAGCTGCTGCAGCTGTGGAGTCCTCCCTGTAGCATTTTGAGGAACTGATGCTGTGCTTCACATGTGAGGCCTTTACTGGTGTAGGTGCTAGTGAGACAGATGAAGGGGAGCTGGCTGATGTCATTGCGGCACCTTTCATAATTATCTTTGAAAGATCATGGTACCTGGGAGAGGTTCCTGAAGACTGGAAGAGAGCAGATGTCACTCCTATCTTCAAAAAAGGAAGTTCTAGGGAACTACAGGCTGGTCAGCCTCACCTCAGTCCCTGGGAAGATGATGGAGCAACTGATCCTGGAAGCCATTTCCAAACACATGAAGGACAGGAAGGTGATTGGGAGCAGCCAGCATGAATTTATGAAGGGGAAATTATGCTTAATTAACCTGATACCCTTCTACGAGGTCACTACCTTGGTGGATGAGGGGTGAGCAGTGGATGTTGTTTACCTCAACTTCAGTAAGACTTTTGACATTGCTTCCCATAACATCCTCATAGGCTGACAATGTATGAGTTAGATAAGTGGACAATGAGGTTCATTGAAAAATGATTGTATGGCTGGGCCCAGAGCATTGTGATAACAGCTTAAAGTCCAGGTAGAGGCAAGTTATTAGTGGTGTACCCCAGGGTTCAACACTGTGGTCAATACTGTTTAACCTCTTCATTAATGTTGCAACAGAGCAGAAACTCAGCAAGTTTGTTGAGGATATAAAACAGGGAGGAGCAGCTGATACACCAGATGATTGCGCTGCCATTCAGAGGGACAATAATTTGCCCTGGACTTCTGCTTATTTTGAGAATGTAATATTTTTTTTTCCTCCCTACAACATTTTTTTGTCCTTTGTTGGAATAGGAGGTTCTACAGTCCTTACTTACTGAATAATGGTAATGTATTATGTGGAAACAAAGTATTTAAAAACTTTGGTTTCCAAACTGTCTCAAACTTTACAGCTCATACTTTCATGAGCCAAACAATGGAGTCATAACTAGTATGTCATTAATTTTATATAGATGAGATGTTATTTCTGAGAGTGGACAGTAGTCTGAAACCAAAGATCAAAGGAGGTTCACGCCATGGGAACCAAAATCTCATTGACAAAAGAGGCAGATATCAGAGACCTTTTCAGCTAACAAAAACTGAAAGTTTGCCACCTAGATTCAGTGTGCAAAACTCAAAATGGAAAGTCTGAGAACTGGAATCCAAGGGGAAAACCTAAGCTAAAATACTGCATAGCTACTGAATCACCAGCTTTACTCAGCTGTTGGTTTTGAATGATGTCCAGGATTTGGTTTGGCTCATTTATGATTGTATAACAATGAAGCAATGTAATATGAATGAAGTTAGGGAATTGTGTGAGTAAGGTGGATTGACCTTGGCTGGATACCAGGTGTCCACCAAGCTGCTCTATCACTCACCCTCATCAGCTGGACAAGGGGCAAAAAAATATGATGAAAGGCTCATGGGTTGAGATAAGGACAAGATCACTCAGCAGTTACCATCACAGGCAAAACAGACTCAACTTGGGGAAATTAATTTAATTAATCACCAATCAAATCAGAGCAAGACACTGAGAAATAAAAACAAAATCTTAAAATACCTTCCCCCCACCCCTCCCTTCTTCCAAGGCTCAACTTCATTCCCAGTTTCTCTACCTCCTCCCCCACCAAGCAGTGCAGGGGGACAGGGAATGAGGGTTGCAGTCAGTTCATCACACATTGTCTCTGCCACTCCTTCCTCCTCACACTCTTCCCTTGCTCTAGTGTGGGGTCCCTCCCACAGGTGACTGTCCTCCACAAACTTCTCCAATGTGGGTCCTTCCCATGGGGTGCAGTCCTTCAGGAATGAACTGCTCCAATGTGGGTCCCCCACAGGGTCACAAGTCCTGCTAGCAAACCTGCTCCAGCCTGGGTTCCTCTCCATGGGGACCCAGGTCCTGCCAGGTGCCTGCTCCAGCGCGGGCTCTGCACGGGGTCACAGCTTCCTTAGGGCATCCACCTGCTCTGGCACGGGGTCCTCCATGGGCTGCAGAGTGAATATCTGCTTGTGGAGGTTTGACCCCGGCTGGACACCAGGTGCCCACCAAAGCCACTCTATCACTCCCCTCCTTCTCAACCAAACAGGGGAGGGAAAACATAATGAAAGACTTGTGGGTCAAGATAAGGACAGGGACATCACTCAGAAATTATTGTCATGGGCAAAACAAACTGTACTTGGGTAAATTAGTTTAATTTATTACCGTTCATATCAGAGTGGGATAATAAGAATTAAGAATAAAAACTTAAAAACACCTTCCGCCCACCCCTGCCTTCTTCCCAGGCTCAACTTCACTCCTGATTTCTCTACTTCCTTCCCCCAAGTGGTGCAGGGGAATGGGGGTTGCAGCCAGTTCATCACATATTGTTTCTGTGATTCCTTCCTCCTCACACTCTTCCCCTGATCTTCACAGGATCCCTCCCATGGAAGACAGTCCTCCATGAACTTCTCCAATGTGGGTCCTTTCCATGGGCTGCAGTTCTTCATGAACTGCTCCAGCATGGGTCCCTTCCACAGGGTGCAGTCCTTCAGGAGCAGATTTCTCCAGTGGGTTCCCCACGGGGTCACAAGTCCTGCCAGCAAACCTAGCCACACAAACCCAATACAGTGATAATGAGAGAAGGGGTGTCCTAGTTTCAGCTGGGAGACAGTTAATTTTCTTCTTAGTAGCTGGTACAATGCTGTGTTTTGGATTTGCTGTGAGAACAATGCTGATAGGACACTGATATTTTTAGTTGTTGCTGGGTAATGTTTATACTAAGTCAAGGACTTTTCAGTTTCTCAGGCCTTGCCACAAAGAAGTCTGGAGGGGCAGAAGAAATTGGGAGGGGACACACCCAGGACAGCTGACCCAAACTAGCCAAAGAGGTATTCCACACCATGGGATGCCATGCTTGGTATATAAACTGGCAGGAGTTGGCTGGGGCCTGCTGATCATTGCTTGGGGACTGGCTGGGCATTGTTCAGCAGGTGGTGAGCAGTTGTATTGTGCATCACTTGTTTTCTTTCCTCCCTTCCCTTTGGATTTCATCCATCCCCCCTCTCCCTCCTTTTCATAACTGTTATTGTTATTATTTTTATTGTTCTTTCATATTTATTTTATTTAAATTATTAAATTGTTCTTATCTAAACCCTTGAGTTTTGCATGCCTTTCCGATTCTCCTCCCCACCCCTCTGGGTGAGGGGGGAATGAATGCTAAAGACAATGTATTTTGAATTAAGAAATTTAAAGTGCTGAAGCTGCTAAATGGCAGAACCAGGCCTCGACCCTTGTATAGCCCTAATTCAAGGCTGGTTTAAAACTCAGTCAAGTTAATCAGTAGAAGAACGGAGAAAAAATAGATGATCAATTTGCATACACAGGTGCTCTCAGAAATGCAGGGTTTTTTTAAAAAATTAGTATGTGTGAATAGGAATTGCTTGTTCAAAGACTAAGTGGGCTTGAAGGATTGTGTGAGTTAAAGCAGGCAAGAAAGATGATCATGGTCCGAGGAGGACCTTGGAACTGAGGCAGAGACTGGAACCGAATAGATGAATCAGCTGGGACAGTCTCAGGTGATGGATTCGCAGAACTGACAAGACCAAAGGAAACTTCTAAAAACTTCAGATGTTGACTAATGATTTGATAAGTGTATATAAGCTGTGCTGTATCCCTTTGTTCTCTGCCACTCACTGAGGTGGTGGCCCAACTCTGAGTTGTGATTAAAGCAAGCCTAGTGGCACCCACATCTGTGTAAATTTCTCCTTTAACAGTGAGTGAGTGGCTGCGTGGTACTTAATTACCAGCTAGGGTTAAACCACTACAGTCCTTTTTGGTGCCCAACGTGGGGCACGTAGGGTTGAGATAACAACAAATCCAGCCATACTGTGTTAGAACGAAATTATTGTTGGTATTCATTGGATTGGATTAATAATAATTGGCTACAATGCTGATTTCTCTGCTCTTGAAATTGCTGCCCATGGTCTCAGGGTTGTGTTATGTACTTTACTTGTAGTATGTGTTCTCTGTTGTGTTGTTTGTTTTCCTTTGGACCTGGGCTGAAGTTATCATACTGTTGTACTATATAGTACTGGTTTATGATATGATGGGCTTGCTGGTTAAAAACTAATCCAGTCTCTGTACTGGGTGTTGTTGTCACCCCTGTGGGTCAGGGGGCCCCTGGGGTGGGAATTCTCCTTTAACAGTGGGCGCATGACACTTCAGGTCATCAAGGAAGAGATGAACATATTGATGGGCTTGTTAATAAGGGGTAGACTAGACCACATACCCTATTGCATGGTTCATCCATGAATGTGAAACGTGCCATAATCAAACAAGCCAAGCGGTTAAAGCCTCTCTGGTATGGAGGATGATGGCTAAAATATAAATATGGAGAAGCCTGGCAGATTGACCATATCACATTCCCACAAACCCACCAAGGCAAGCAACATGTGCTTACAATGATGGAAGCAACCACCTGGAAACATACCCTGCGCCACATGCCAAAGCCCAGAACACTATCCTAGGCCTTGAAAGACAAGTCTTGTGGCGACATGGCACCCCAGAAAAAGTTGAACCAAACAACGGCACTCTTTTCGAAACAATCCCATAGACACCTGGGCCAATGAGCATGGCATTGACTGAGTATATCACATTTCCTATCATGCACCAGCCTCTGGGAAAACTGAATGATGTAACGGACTGTTAAAGACTACACTGAAAGCAATGGGTGGTGGAATGTTCAAACACTGGGATACACATATACCAAAGGGCACCTGGTTAGTCAACTCCAGAGGACCTGCCAGCTGAGCTGGACCTGCCCAATCAAAGCTTTTAGGTACTGTAGAAGGGAATAAAGTTCCTGTAGCGCACCTTAAAAATATGCTTGGGAAAACAGTCTGGGTCATTCCTGCTTCATACAAACGTAAACCCACTTGTAGGATTACTTTTGCTCAAGGACCTGGGTGCACTTGGTGGGCAATACAGGAAGATGGGGAAGTTCGATGTGTGCCTTGAGGGGATTTGATTTTGTGTGAAAATAGCCAATGAATTGAGTTGTGTGATGTTAATTGTTACATAATATTGTATATTGTCACTTCTGTATGCCTATTAGTACACTGGGCATTATGTGGCACCCATTTCTGCCACTTTGGATTTGAAGATGTGAACCTGACTGTAGAGAGCTTTATGGCAAGTGCTGGAGGCCATGATGCCTGTGAAGGACCTTGAAGGCTAAAGAAGAAAAAAAGTAAGATAAGGTTGGCAGAACGCCTGGAAGAAAAACAGGATATGAAGTGAGGCCGGAGCGGATGCGCGCTGCCACCTCTTATCAGCTGGCTGAGAACATGAAACTCGCAGAGATAAGAAAGAAGAGAGAAAAAAAAATGCAAGAAGTTCAGTGCATTTGTAGCTTAGTAATTAACCAATTATTTGTAGCCAGGAAGTGTGTGAACAGTATTGATTAACCAATGATATTTTAGTATGTTGCGCGTGAACAGTGAACGAGGATACATAAGCATGGGTTTTGGACTAATAAAAGGTCTTTTGGTCAGATTCAGGAGTCTGTGTCTTAATTTCCTCACCTGACTCCTTTTGAACTGCCACACCAATGAGGAATGACTGGTGAAACCAGGTCAGTGCAGCCGTAATAGAATCAGAACTGGCTTCAACATGCAACAACCCAACACCTTGTACCATCTTCCCTGCCCAGAAAGACTGTTATAACAGATGGAGCCCAAAGTCATGGACTAAACATACTCAACGGACTTTAGAGGGATGGTCCATAGACTAAGGGAATGATATCTGTGTATTTATGTTAAAGGACAGGAGAAGTGATTATGTATTGGAAAATGCATCATGGCATAAATGGTATGGAATAAGGGGTGGATACTGTCCTGGTTTCAGCTGGGAGTTAATTTTCTTCTTAGTAGCTGGTACAATGCTGTGTTTTGGATTTGCTGTGAGAACAATGCTGATAGGACACTGATATTTTTAGTTGTTGCTGGGTAGTGTTTATACTAAGTCAAGGACTTTTCAGTTTCTTGGGCCCTGCCAGCGAGGAGGCTGGAGTGGCAGAAGAAATTTTAAGGGGAAACACCCAGGACAGCTGGCCCAAACTAGCCAAAGAGGTATTCCACACCATGGGATGCCATGCTTGGTATATAAACTGGCGGGAGTTGGCTGGGGCCTGCCGATCATTGCTTGGGGACTGGCTGGGCATTGTTCAGCAGGTGGTGAACAGTTGTATTGTGCATCACTTGTTTTCTTTCCTCCCTTCCCTTTGGATTTCATCCGTCCCCCCTCTCCCTCCTTTTCATAACTGTTATTGTTATTATTTTTATTGTTCTTTCATATTTATTTTATGTAAATTGTTCTTATCTAAACCCTTGAGTTTTGCATGCCTTTCCCCCACCCCTCTGGGTGAGGGGGGAATGAGTGAGTGGCTACATGGCATTTAATTACCAGCCAGGGTTAAATCACAAGTTCACATTTCTTCATTGCTACAAAAGATGAATAAAGGTGATAGGGGTTGAAGAAAGGCTATGTGGAACTAGGAGGTGAGGAGAAAGGAATACCAGGAGGTGAGTGCCCAAGAGGCTTTGGAGCAGCGCTACTGGGAATTTCTCTAGTAAGTTCTGTGTTTGCAACTCCCTCATTCTTGTTTAAAGTTCTTGGTTGTAGTATCCAGACAGAAAAGAAAAATCAAAGAAGCCAGTGTTATTACTAAAGAAGCCTCGATTTCAGGTTGAAGTCATTTTGGTCCGATGAATAGTCTGTGGGTAGTTAGTGCCACATGGACTCTGAATAGAGCTAGGTGGGAATGAAGAAATGAGAATGAAGAGCATCACCAGCATTTGCTGCTGAGTAGGCGAGAAAGCAGAGATGAAATTTTCCTTTATGAGAAAGTAGCTGTTCAGATCTGTGAGGATAGTCACAAACCCTAAGATCTCATCTTGGTCATTCCTGTCAGACTTATTGTGATATTGTGTACTTGCTTCCCACCTCAAATTGTTGCAGAGCCATCTCCCTTTTCCTCTCAGTTGCAGTAGTGCTAGTGACGTACGGAATTAAACTCTATAACTCGAAAGTTATAAAGTAGGTATGTTTATTGCGCGCAGATGCACGGGGGATCGCTCCACCACAAGCGTGCATGCCCGAAGTGACCAACCATCTCACATTTATGCAATAAAACAAATGAATATTCAATTAATGCCTATACATATTTGTTACCTAAACCCGCTTACTCTCGCTTCGTATGTTAATTAGCTTATCAGTCCTTTGCCTGGAATGTGGTGGTCTTGCAGGTTTGTAGGCGATTCATGTCCTTGTGACCATCTGATCTTCTCCAGCAAGGAGACTTAGCACTCCCTCTAGATAACATTGGAATGTATCTCATCCTTTTCTCATCCTTTTTATAAATAGCCCCTTTGTTAGAGGAAGAAGGGTAGTCTCCTCCAAGCTGTGTGGCTATGTGACCAGACACCACACCCATGACCAGTCACCATACCCACATTCCTTGAGCAGACATATACAATCACAATCGATGTCCATTGTCCCTATTTCACACTATTTCTCCATATCACCAGTAAAGTGGAGGCAACAGGGCACTTGTCTTTGCTTCAGTTTTATCTGATGGGGCAATGCATTCCCCTCAACGGCAATGCTTGTTCCTCCAGACCAGAAGGGCAGTTCTCCTCTCTGAGATATTTTTGCATGCTGACTGCAGGCAGAGGCAGATGATACCATGCTCTCTATACTTGAATGCAGTTCACTGTTTTTCTTCACTGTGAAGTCTGAAGACTTATTACAAAAAAAAAAAAAAAAAAAAAAGGAAAAAAAAGAGAGAAGTGGCAGCTTCAATTCACTTGTAGTTGCACAGATCTATCAGGGCTACTCCTCTAGGTGTTTCCAGATGAAACCATGACCATTTTTAGCAGTCATCCTATTTTCATGTGTTCTGAAGCTGGTAAGGTAAGGTAGAGTCAGTCTTCTGTTAGGCTGATGTATATGGTTAATGAACAAACAAATAAAAAAGAGTTTTTTCTGAGCTTTCTGTCATCATGCCTTTGGTGCTTGATTGATCATGCCTCAAAATTTTAAAATTTCAAATTTAGATTCTGAGCCTTCCAGGGCTTGCCTGTCTCAGAAATAACTAAGTCTGGCCCCTACACAACTGTAATGCTTGATTTGCAATAATTAAGCAAAAAATCTTTAAAATCAGTGAC